>NC_067250.2:332323299-332691632 GCF_019359855.2 Lolium perenne | reverse complement strand
CAGCTTCGCCATAAGCGACGCCTCCAATAAGGAAATAGTGCACAAACGCTGTCGTCGCCCGATCATAGATCTTAGGTTTTCACCCTGAAGAAAGTCATCTCTCTCAAAACAATGCCTTCAACAAGAACATTGCCAGGCACAACCAATTAAGGCCAGACCTTGGGCTTTCACCCTGAAAGATAAGACTCTGAACTTCTCCTGTGCGGTCGCCCCCACATACCAGCTGTTGTTTCAAGTCACGAAGCACCAAGCCAATTCCACCTCACCACCAAGATCTGACCATCATAGCTATTCCACCGATCTTGGCTTGATGACCTTCTCCGCTAGCACCATGGAAAGAAAACGAACTCCATGATATTAACAGCCAGCAGAGCTTCGAAGCGCTCCCTCTGAAACCAAACGGTCAGATAAAAAAACATGGGTGCGAACAACCGAAACCACCCAATCCAGCAATCTTCAGGCATTTATCGCTCAATGAATTTCGCCGGCAGGGCCTTCCGGAACCCGACAATCCACCCAAACTGGTGGCGAAACAGCCCCCACGCCGCCATCCACCGCCCGACGACGACGAAGGAGGTTCAGAAATTGATCATCGCCTCGCTAAGTCGTCGCCGCCAAGCCCATGGCGGCCGCAGATAAGAAGACTCGGCAGCAGTTGCGTACCCCGACCATGAATCCGGTGGTGCTACCCACGGTCGCTCGAACGACACGGCCAAGGCTGTCCTCGCAGCAGGCCATGGAAGGCAAAGCAGCGACCAGGCCCTGTAGGCCCAGATCGGACCCATATTGGACTCATGCCGCCGCCAGTTCGTCGTGCCACCGTCGTCCAACCGCCGGCATCCAGCACCAAGGCCAGCCCCGTGCGCCCCTGCGCCAAGACGACGCATGGCAGGACCCGCCCCGGCGCCGACAATCGCCGTGCCCCACGGTCTCCACCTCCGCGGCCACCTGAGGCATCTTCGCCGGGTCAAGCCAGCAAGGCAGTCGCACGCCCGCCTGTGGGTGCCGCACGCCCGCCCGAGGCCGCCGCACGCCCGCCGGTGGCCACCGCGCGCCCGCCGCCGCTGCCGTCTGCAGCGCCCCTGCGCCGGGAAACGCGAGGGGAAGATTGGAGGCGGAGAAGAACCGCCCCGCCGCCACCATCCTTGAGGTGCGCCCGGCTTCGCCGGCGCCCCCTCCGGCGGCGGTGCTGCGGGGGAGGGGGAGGGGGAGGGGGAGGGGCGGTCCTTGGGGGCGCTAGGTTAGGGGCGGTGGCCCACTTGTCGGCGCTTTCTAGCGATAGAGACGACCAAGGTTGGATGACGACCAAAACTTTGCCGTAGTGAAAGGTGGGCAGAATAGGGAACATGTTCTTCCTTTTTAAGTAGTGTAGATAGATTACTCAAAGTACATCTCCTCTCTTATATGTTCGAGTGTTATTTGCATACTCAGTGAGGTCATTCAGAGGCGTGCCGACTCTTGGCAGGAACTCCTTTGACTGTGCTAGCGAACTCTCTAGTTTTCATATGCAAATAAAAAGTGAATCCATTTCGTAGTTTATAGACAGTGACAAATCACTGGTTGGATTGGATGTGGATCATCTTACTCAACCAAACTTCACCGATCAGACATGGCTTGGTCCCTATTTGACAAGGGGACTTCACCCGTTCCATTGGCCTTCGAACCGCTCTTGCCCTCCTCCCACTTCACTTCTATAGTGGTCTTATTTGGCCGACCCACCCAATGGACTGTAATAGATCTTTCCCGGCTCAAATCCCACGTGGATGACATCTTTGGCGATGACGGTCTTGAGCTCCGTCGAGTTGTTCTTCGCACCCATGAGTAGAGTGTTGACACGGATGGAGAGGAGGGTGTCACCGGGAGAAACTTCTTGTTGTCATCTGCGAATGCCCAGGCTGCGGCTTCCCAATGCTTCATCACGCGCCACTCGGTGTCCCCTGCGTTCTTGAGGCGCACCCCTACGGCCGGCCAGAAAGACATCAACTAGACGTAGATGAGCGTCACGGTGAATTGCTAGTTGGTGGCGTCCCCGTACGGCCTGAAAGCCGGGTAGACGACGCGGGGGTTCGGCTTGGAGTAGATGCAGTTGGTGCTGCAATAATTGTATATATGCAAGCATGCAGGTTCATTTCAATGCATGGAATTAAAATGCTACGTGTATAGTATGCAGAGGTGGAGAAATGTACAAGTCAGGGGGGGCACCGCCCCCCCCCCCCCCCCCCCCCCAAAACTTTTTGAGAATTACTGAAGAATTTTTTTTACAAGCCTTAAAAGAGAAAAAAAATTGACCACTTTGCCCCCCAGATATAGATATTTTGTGTTTTGACAAAATTGAACGCTCGTGCATTTCAGTAACTTAAAGTCAGTGGCCGATGTTTCTCCAAATAACGTGATTTTTATTCTAAAGAGATTCGGTACTATGAGAGTGTGAAAGGACAGCTACTAAAATACAAGTACGAGCTACTGAACCACGACTTGACTACTGAACCCAAATGGCATACTGTCATGGAATTACTGAATCATGAAGATGAACACTACTGAAAGCATTAAACAACAGCAACTGAAACTCGCTGTCAGATCAAACTAGCTACTACGAGACGCGCTACCAACAGCCCGGTGGGGTGTGTGTTAGTGTGTGCAATTACTATAGAACAAATCTCTGTATACATTTCCTTTTCATCTTCACTTACCAGATGATTGTGCCTAGATGATGATTGTGCTCGTGCTGTTATTTAGATGATGATTGTGCTCGTGCTGTTACCTTACTACCTTGATGATGGTGATCAGATCTATATTACTAGTATGCAGCTACGAGTTATATACATGGTTTGGATTGCAGAAAATATTTACAGGCAGCAGCTAATTGAAAGGGTAAACACCCCTACCTAGTAAGCTACCTCTGGTCTTGTGTCTGTCAGTTGAGCAGCACCTTACACATGTAAGTAACACACATATATACAGGGTAACAGAGCCTACAACTCCATGGCAGCCTCTGAGAACGGCATCGACGCGGTTCCGGTTTCAGGGAAGAGGTGTTCTGAGACCACCATGCACATGGCTGTAGTCTACCGGCACCAGGAGAGGAAGAACTCGTAGTCCGGGTGCCTGTTTCTGCTGCGCATCCGGTCCTTGCTCGGCATGTCGGCCCTGGCCATGGCTGCCGCGGCTTGCTTCAGTGTCGACACCCTTTCTCTCAGAACCTGAGATACTTGACTGCACGAAGAATCTGTTGAGTTGATGTCTTCTGAAGTGGATCTGCTTGTCTGGAACCACCACTCCCCCTGCAATAAGATCGAGCAAGTGAGTAATATGTAAAGAGTGGTCACATCACACGTATATATCGCTTAAAAAGAACCATAGCAGCAATAAGCGAGGAAATGCGCTAATTGCTTTCATTTTCGAGAATAAAGTGCACTAGAAAAAAACTGAAACCATATAACTTGACCAAACCGGAAGTGCTCCTAACACACTAACAAACAATTGACTTGGACCGAAACAGCAAACTTGGGCCAACCGAAAAGATCCTCAGGAATTTATTCGGTTATATTCATATCGGGAAGCCAAGGTCTGCAAATTTCGGCCAAAACCAGAGCCAACATAAATGCCTTTTTACCTCTGGGGTCATGGCACCAACTTAAACCATCTTGAGTTAACATGTTATGTGCCAGGAGCCATTTACCTTGTCATTGTAAGACTGCAGACCCATGACTGGCAAAACAACATGGCCATGACCAGCCTGGTCTGACGAGCTTCTTCGGTGAACCCAGTGCCCGAGAGAATGGTATGTCAGGAAAGCAGCCTGGAACTTCCCATCAGGTATACGATATATGGGATACCATGCGACACAGTACCTGAAATTCAAAATAATGTAAGTAATCTAAAAACAAGATCCTCCAAAATAATTTTACATATATATGTACAAGAATGCGCAGATAGATGATAATGGGGCAGATACTGCTGGAGCATACAACAGACCAAGAGGCAGGATGGAGATCATGCAGGTTGAGCTCTAGGTTCTTTGGGTCTCCTGATATCTGGCAATTTGATTGCTTTGCACCATCAATCAACTCCTTTACCCTAGTAAAATTGCAATGAGATTTCAAAAAGAATGTTTTAGAAACAAAGTATCTTCCCTAGAGTTCAGCAAACAAGCATAAGATGGTAGTTTAAAAAAATTAAGCAATACTAATGAGAAATGGTCAGATCAATTTTGCATCGAGGAACCACAAGATAAGATTTGCATAAGGAATCGCATTCATCACTACAACCAGAAAAAAATTAATATTAGCAAAGCTTTGTTTTCTCATTTATTTTCTTCATTTCTAGCACATTCACAATGTAGTGAAATACACATGTAGTATTTTCAATATATGAAGATTTATACTTAAATATCTGGACCTAAAAGGTGCTAATAGATAAGCATCCAGAATCCTGGACGTCATTGATTCATGAAACCAGGCTCACACTCACTTGTTAAATAACTGTCGTCGCCAAAATGGTTGTTCAGATTCAAAAAATTCAAATATGGGCTCTATAGTTTCCAACTGCTGATCATCTTTAATATGCAAAGCGGACGGGCTATTTCTTTGATTAGACTCTTGAGGTAGAAGCTTCGCTAATATTGGGAGAGAGCTCAGACATGAAGATGTTTTAGATCTTGCACCTCCCGTATCGGCTGCATCCTTACCAATGGTTCTCTTGGGTTGCCCAAACAATTGAACAGCTGAAAGATATGGCACAAAGTAGGCATTAAACTGGTAATGACTATTCCAGAAGCCTTTCGATCTACGGAGATCCTGTGCCTTTACTTCCAAGCCATAGCACCCAGGTTCTTCATACCACTGCCAGATGCTACTTAGAGAGATATCAGCGGTCTGATGAAAACATGAGCGGTCTGTAATGCATTCCTGTGAAGAAGAGTTGCAGCCAGTAAGGCAAGGGGTACAGTGCAGAACTGGAGAAGCGGAATAAATAAATTGTTCAAAATCAGCCAGAGGCCTGCCAACGAGAAGTTGGATATCTTCCGCTCTCTGCTGTGCCCTATAAGCATCACTGACTGCCTCTGTTATCTTGCTGAAAGCAGTCACAGTTTCAATATGTCCATGGCATTCCAAATCGGGCTGTCCAGATGAGTTCAGTTTAGCAGGCACCTCAGTAGCGACTTCGCTGCCTTCACGTTTAGTTGATGCAGGAACATCTGAAACATTTCTCTGTACATCTATGTTAGCATAAACAGAAACATCATTAGCTGGAACTGACACTTCAACAACAGAAACCTCCGGAAGATCGAAATGGATTTTATCTCTCTTTACAATAGGAACCCATTTATGCGGCATGTGTGCAGAAGCGGAAAATGACTTCACATCTTTGGGTTCCTCGGCACATGAGTTCATGGAGTCCAAATCTGTCAATATGACCTTATTTTCATGGCATGGAGAATGAGCATCATCTTGAATGACCAAGGTGCATGCTTCCTTGGACGTAGATTGTGGCACCAAATGAGAATCCAAGTTGTGAGCACACACTAGCTGTTGTAACATAGACAGTCCTTCTATCTGTTCTGAGTGGTTCTTCGGCATCTTGGGAATACAATTCTTAGGAGCGTACAGAAATGGCGCTTGCTTCTTGTACATGCATCTGGAAATTTTTCGACAATAGTTTAGTGCACTATTTTCAGTGGTAAGCTCCATTTCAACAGGCACATCTGGAGAATGGTGTTTGCATGATTTTCTACAGCGATGTTTATCCATTGATCTATTTGTGTCTTCTTGTGCATTCTTATCTTCATGTCCTGCTCCATATGATTTTTCCTCGTTAAGTTTTTCTACTTTCTGCCACACAGAAACTGGATTGTCTTTTCCACTATGAATATGCCTATTAGAACCAACTACTCTATTAGTATTATAGCTAGATGTTTTTCTTGATCTTCTCCCACTCCTCTCCGAACTAACTGGAAGAAACAGTTTGCTGCTACAGGCTTCGCTGCTGCATTGAACTCTTTCTCCTACATTCAAGTAAGGAGCACCTTCACAGCTAACTCTTTCTCCTACAGTTATATTAGATGAACCTGTACATCCAGGGCCATCCTTCCCATCACTTTCCACTGTTGATAAAGTCTGAATAGTTCTGTGTTCCACATATCCATTGCTGCTCTCGGCATTATCTTTGCCCATATGGGTGTCTTTGACCAACAAGCTGGCAGAGGATGAGGTATCTGACAATTTTTCAGCCAGTAAATCAGGCAGTAGCACCTCAAGAGGAGAAGCGGCATCAATTCGCTCTTCACACAGGAGTTCTGGTAACAAACTATGATTTTCGCAGGTTGCTTGCCTGCAATGTTTTGATTTGTTCCGCCTCTTCTTAGAACTCCTTTTAGGAGGCTTAGCATCATCATGCAAAGTATCCGAATAAGATATCAGAGGAGCAGTAACAAGCCCGGAAGAGGTATTTGCAACCACGTGGCAGGTAGGGCATGTTGTCAATGAATTCTTAACTTTTTTCCTATGCCGCTGTTGTCCTAAAGTGGTTCCTCCATTGGGAAGTGGTTTTAAAAAAATGTCCCGATCCTGCATGTTCTTTTCATTCAGCTGATCTAACCAGTGTATTAACTCAAAGCCCTCTGTAGCAGCAATTCCTGATGTCAAATAGCTTGTCCTGTTGATCTCCTGTATGCTAGACGAAAATTGTGCCAATCTCCAATCTGAACTGTGCCCACGAGAAAACACTGTAAATTTGTTGTCCCTGCCACACCAAAAAAAGATAGTAAACAAGTAGCTCCCAAAAAATGAATATTAAGAGGGTATTGAGGGCCATAGTGACTGCCCTGAAAAGAAAAAAGAAAACGATATTGGGGGCAGAAACTGTTAAGTGCTTGGATATGGTGATTGTATCATGTATACATGAAAGCATCACAATGAACATTCTGGTACATTTAGATCGTTGTCAGCTAGCAGGCGTACAATGTTCACAAACTCGCAGAGAATAAGCAAACGTTTCTGCTGAAATAAAAATAAGAAGCAAAAGCATAGAAAGACAATAAAAATGGTCATTCACCTGATAATTTGTTCATGCACAACCATTTTCTAGTCGTTATACATTTTAATAATGGTCACAGCAAAAGAAAAAGTTCCATGACCTCTATTTTCACAAAAGATAAAATAATCTACATATACCCTTGATACATACATGGCATCCCGGCATAGTGGTGAGTAAAACTAAGAGGCACATTATTCATAAATCATAACAGTGTACTCATCATCGAATACAAATATACCCATCTTACACTAACATAAATCATCAACCATACACTTCCAACCTAAGTTTCCTAAATTCGACATTGATGTCGCTATCATACTAGTGGAACGAAATTGTGCAGCCCACACAAACAGTCCAACAAAAATGACCACCAAATATCCCAAAGTGGTTCATCTACACATAACAAGTTGTGCAGTGCACACAATCATTTCTTAATTTAAATATATGTGCCAGCAGTAAATCAGATATAAAGCTTAGTCAAGTACAACCCACTGAAGATGGCTGTTATTAGAAGGATGTAATAACAATTAATTACCTGTTCTCAGGGAATACGTAAACCGGGCAGTGTACAAGCTGGTCCTGATCAATGAAAAGATAAAAGCGGCAAGTCTTTAAATTCCACAGATACATATATGTAAGCTTTCTGGTGAACAAAAATATTTCAGTAAGAAGTCATTAACCTCTGAAAAGCGGTTGTCGGTATCCCTGACTAATCCTTTACATTGCATATGCGACGTGAGCCTTTTGTCGCTTACTTGAGGCGCGCACAGCATTTCTTCAAGAGCCTGTATCGACAAAAGCAGATTTAATACAACACATATGCATCGACCACCAATAACTGCTCGACGCGAGGAGTACAAACAAACGATACAGAAAAATCAAGCCACCAACCAAACTCCTTGAAGAAAAGGTCATCAACTAAACTAGGACATGAACAATGATGGCTAGGCTGTATTGGCACTAAACTCTAGCCAGCAATTGACCAAGCAGTCAGTAAGCAAGCAAAAAATTAAGTCAAGACAGGCCGAGACACGAACAACCCCATTGTAAGCACTGATCTTGGCATGGCCACTGTAGCAATTGAGAACTGCTTAAAGCTTGAGCTACAGCAGGATTTATCCAAGCACCTATGATGCTGGTCGTTACTAAATCTTCAGCTAATGCCAGCACAGATTATGTTGGTTGTTACTGAATCTCCAACCAATCTCCTACCTATGATGCTGGTCGTTACTGAATCTTCAGCTAATCGCACCAGGATAAACACGAGCAGAAAGATAATCGTAATCGCACGGAAATCCCGCCTCCTAATCGCACCCAGTCGATGCGTATCAGTAAAAGTTAATCCCGGGTTAGAAAAGATTCAAAGAAATGGATAGGGGCGGACCTCAAGTGTTCATCGTGGCCGGCGCCGGCGCCGGAATCTGGACGGAGCGGGGAGACAGAGGCAGCGAGGCGGAATCCGGAACCCAAAAAAAGAAAAAGGAATCTAAAGACACGGGATTTTGTTAGCGAGCAGCGACAGCGAGGCGCCACACAAAAATTGGAGGGCGCTAAATATAGGGGAGGGAAGAGCGCACGCGGATTCGCAACGGATTAATCGAGGGGAACGTGGGATTCTCGCCGTGATCGATCCATGGTGGGGCGATTGATTCGGAATACGAACTAGCGCACACAGGAGCAGCAGCAGTGAGAGTGAGGAGGATGGTACTACCACACCACTAGAACCGTACGCACGCACCCTACCCGAGCATCTCTACACAAGTTGTTCAAATCGGTAATACCTTTCAAAATCTACATTTTTATCTTTTTGCTCTAGACTACATGCGTCTCTACAGAAGTATTTTCATTCGTTTTGTTATGTATAATGAAAGTTATTAGTTTGGTGTGCTCAAGTAATCATGTGAGTTGTTGACTACACGGTTAATTTGTTGTATCAATATATATATTTACATATTGTTTCACGGATATGTTATATTAATGAAGATTTACATATTGTTCACCCATCGAATAGTCTTCCATTTTATTTCTAAAGATGGTGGAAAACCAAAACTGATCCCGATGCATATACACTCAGTATGTATAAAACATATTTTAAAAATTAAAAGAATTAGGAAACAAATTTCATGTGTAGAAGGCCATGTTCTATCTGTGCACGTACACATGAAACCGATTTTCTTTTTACACGGGATACAAAACATGTTGTTTTTTGCTGAAACAACTTTGTGAGCATGTAACAAGTCAAGATATACAACCGATTTTTTTGTATTTTTGACAATTTTAAATATGATTAAAATTTATTTTAAATAAAGGGTGCATATTGCACCCGGATACAAGAACACCCTTATCCCTTAATATAGCGTTTTATAAATTGTTTACTAGATCCCTGAGCTAAAGTAGGCCCCAAATTAGTGCTTCATAAACTGTTTATTGTGGTCGTGAGCCAAGACAAGCCCCAAAATACTCCTCTATTTTACTGAATGTGTATAAGTATGTATTGTTCCGTTCATGATTTTGTTTGTTTTAACCTAATTTTATTCTATCCACTTTGTTTTATAAAATCTAAAAAAAATCTGACTTAATTTTCATAGTCACGGTGCTAAATCCACCCAAGATGCACATCTTAATCAAGTTGGCTTTAACATGCCCATCTCTCCATATCAACTAGCTAGTTAGATACTCCCTCCATTTTAAAATAAGTATTATATTAGATTTGTATGTATCTAAACGTCATTTTGTGGTAGATACATACCAGAATTTAGAAGTGTCACCTTATTTTAGAACACAGGAAGTATATACTATCAGATGCATCGACAATGTTATACTACCGATCGATCGATAATGCTACAATGAAGATGAAGCGGAGCCGTGATAACTTTGAGAATTCAAAGTTTCAGCAACTCCAGAATTTTACCAATAGATTGAGTGATCACAATATATTACGCCGGCATAATAGCATCATTAACACATAATAATCAGAAACCAAGGTCTCGACACTTAACACGCTTTGACGGAATGATGTATTCTACTGGGAGCAGTACCTGGTGGGGTTTGTAGCATAGAAAACAAATAAATTCTACCGTAAGAACAAATAAAACTAAGATCCAATCTAGAAAAAAACCAAGATCTATTCTGCTAGATATATGCAACGAGATAGATGAGAAACTTATCCTTGAAGATCCAAAGCGGCAATGAGATCAGATCTCGTGGATGATGTAGTTGTACACTTGCCGAACTCAAGTTCGCGATGAAGTTCTTCCTATGATGCAAGCGGACAACACTTCCGTACTCGATCACGCGTATGGTGTTGATGTAGACGTCCTCTCCTATTCCAGCGGGCAGCGAATAGTAGATCCTTCGAGGAATCCTAGCAGCACGATGGCGTGGTGATGGTGGTGGTGAAGAAATCTTGCAGGGCTTCGCCCGCGCAGGATAGAGAGAGTAGGGAGAGAGGGACGGCTAGGGTTTCAGGGGAGGAGTAGGCTGCACCCCCGCCCCTCCCCTCTTTATATAATAGGAAGGGTGGATAGGGTTGCCTTGGCCCCTCCTCCACCCTTTAAAGTCGGCACACAAGGGAGGGGGGAAGAAAACTTCCCCCAAGTTTGCCCCTCCTTATTTTTAGGATTTGATCTTATCCCCTAGGGATTCAATCTTATCTCTAAGGGGTATGGCCGGTTGGGCCTTAAGCAGAGCCGGCTTTGGCCCAGGGGCAGCGGGTGCGACAACCCGAGGCCCATCCAAACTAGGGGCCCGTAGCGAGTACTGCACTACATGGGTAATTGTACAAGAAACGGATCATAAGAGGTCCATCTATCCAATGGGATGCTAAAAGCAACACCTCCTCATGGGCCAATCATCTATCTAATCCAACCTACACACATGGCGCAACTATTTGTTCCATCATTCTCCGGAGCAGATGCCTCTTCGCTTTCCTACGATCCCAACGCGTAGGGAGGCACAGAGGACGGCGTGTCTGCTATCGCCTAGGCATGTAGGTCAGAGAAACAATTTTTTGCAAGGTAATTTTCGAATTAATTTTTATTTCCCCTGGCTCCACCCTCTACTTTCTTGTGTTCTTAATCCAAATTTGGCATGACACTACGAGAACTCTATTGGATGTTAACAATGTCGAAGAGCAACATAATAAGAATAAACATCTAATTGAGGAAAATGATGCTGATGACGATGAAACTTGTAGAGACCATGATCATCATGGGAACATAGATGAACAATAATTTTGTGTCAAATCGATTTTTATTCTCCGCTATAACTATAAGGCCCATTTATAGAGTTCGCCACAGGGCCTCTGAGAATCTAGAGCCGGCCCTGGCCTTGAGGGCCTGGTGCGCCTAGCCCATGAGGCCAGGTTGCACCCCCTCGGCCCATGTGGCCCCTCCTGAGGTGGTGGGCCCACTGCTGGCCCTCTAGAACCTTCTAGAAGCTCCGGTCAAAACATCGAAACTTTTCCTGAACCCCGAAAGGTGACTTTCCTTATATGAATCATATTCTCTAGACTATTCTGGAACTCTCGTGGTGTCCTAGATCCAATCCTAGACTCTGTCACCCTACGGTTTGTGAATAATGCAGACATTATCGAGACACCTCTCTAATCAATAACCAACAGCGGGACCTGGAGATCCATAATGACTCCTACATATTCAACGATGATTTCGTGATCAAAAGAACCAGAAGCAATTGTTACCAATTCCCTTTTGTCGCGCAATACTTTACTTATCCGAGATTCGATCATCGGTATCTCTATACCTACTTCAATCTCGCGTCATTGACACGAGAACGAAGCGCAACCGTCGCCTACCTTGCGACGGGAGTTACTGGCGCGCAGCGACGGTGCAGTTTCCAGAGAGGCGCAGTGACACGTCTCGTCGCGCCTAGCTCTCCGTACCGGTGTTAATGCGCGCCACCGCTCCCTCGTCCCTCACACAAACCCTAGAGCCTCAACCCCTAACCCTAGCCGCCACCATCTCAGGAGTCGATGGCCATTCCATGGCTGGTAGAGGTCGAGGTCACGGCCGTGTCTGCGGCGGCCGTGCTGGAGCAGCAACACCATCGCAAGTGATACGTTGCAAACGTATCTTTTGATGCTTCATGCTTGTTTTACACCAATTTATATATGTTTCATTTACACTTCGTGGTACTTTTATACATTTTCTGGAACTAACCTATTAACAAGATGCCACAGTGCCAGTTCCCTGTTTTCTGCTGTTTTTGTATTTCAGAAAAGTTTTACATGAAATATTCTCGGAATCGGATGAAACAAAAGCCGAAGTTCCTGTTTTACCGAAACGAAGATGGAGTCCAGAGGGCAGGGGGCAGACGAAGAAGTGCCAGGAGGCGGGCACGCCATGCCTAGGCGCGGGCACCCCCTCGCTGACATAGGCATCCCGAATGGGCCTGCCGAAGATGGTACCCGGGGTTTTACTGAAGGCCCAATACTCGAAGGATAAGAAGATTCGGGAGCCCAAGATTTACTAAGGAAGGATAGAGTTGTAATAGAAAGTGTTGTTTGTAATCTGGCGGGATGAGTTAGAAACCGTCCCGGACTCTGTAAACTTGTATAGCACGAATCCCTCGACTCCACCTCCTATATAAAGGGGGAGTCGAGGGACGAAGAATCAATCGAATCATTGTCTGCAAACCCTAATTTTCATAATCGTCGAATACTTTTCGGCTGAAACCTTCGAGATCTACTTGCCCTCTACTTCTAACTAAACCCTAGCCTACAATCCATAGGCATTGACAAGTCGATACCTTGTCAATTGGCGCCGTCTGTGGGAACTAGAGGCGTAAGGAGCTGATCTCGATGGCACGCTCAAGATCTTCGACATCGTCAACCGCAAGCAACACAATGGATCGAGGTAAACAGATCGCTGTTGGTCTTGTCGATTTTGTTCCTCACCCACCCTCCCGTTTGGATGCATATGCGTATCTGGTGGAGCCCATGGAGATGACGTTCGGAAGGTTTCACTTTCGCGTCGAGAAGGAAGGATCGTATCGTGTCGATATTCCGATTTCATCGGGATCGTCGGTGGTCGATTCCGATTTTTCAAACTATGCATCGTCAACCGAGTCAGGAGAAGAAGAAACCTCGGCGACACGCTACGTCAGCACCAGAGCAAGAGAGAAACTCGCCAAGATCTTCAACGACATGTCGTTTGAGTCATCTGCGGACTCATACATAAGCGATGGCTCAAGCGATGTCGACAGTTACGACTTCATCGACAAATCTCCTACAGTGGGCAAGGTCTTCATCAATCTCAACAATGATGTCACCAAACCCAATGTAGATCTGAGTACAAAGTATCATCAGATTTATGCCATTGAAGATCAAGAGGAAACATCTGAGGCTTTCGACGATCTGGGAAATCCATACGTCGATCCCTCCAATCTGCGACAAGGCCTGGGCAACAAATACGTCGGGCCAGAACCACGAGATAGAGTTCAACTTTCACAAGCAGCGTGGGACAGAGCCGCGAGAGCTATGAACGGTACAGAACCAATGGCTACCACGGCCACACCAGAAGAATTACAAGCATACCAATATAGGCTCGCACGAGCTGCTAGAGAATTGGAAAAACAGACAGCTGAGTTGAACAGAAGAAAGGAGGCAGCTTCTGCATCCAGCAGGAGAAGGGCAGATCTAAGTAGACAATCTAGAACTTCGGGTGATAGCCACAGGGAGGCTCGGAACAGAGGAAGATCAAGGTTACAACACATACCCGAAGCAGAAAGAGAGCACTTGGTTCAAAACCTCGACATGTCCTTTATGTCGATAGACACAAGAGGAAACATTATCCCTAAGACACCAGAAGCTGGGTATATGGCGACACAAGCTTTTATCCTCGCATCTAAACCACCTCCAGGTGATCCAAGGGAAACACTATACAATATGGCGATAGCAGGAGTTGGAGCTATGGGGACAGCGTTTGTATCAACGCCTCCCGAAGGAGCGGCAAGGCAAAATAGTCCACGACCCGCAGCAGCAACAGCGGCAGCACCTGAAGGACCAAGTGGAGCAAGAGACACAGCAGCATAAGCAAGAGTCGACAGAGCGCGGCAGAGCAGAAGGGATCATCGGCAATCCCCAGAACTTAACGACGAAGATATGTGCGGCTTGCCATGCTTCACGAGGAGAGTCCGAAAAACTCGAGTCCCCTCAGGATTCAAGTTACCCGACAATTTCAAAAAATTCGACGGCCTTCAAGATCCAGAGGATTGGCTAGTCGACTATCTGGAGACGGTAAAGCTCACAGGAGGAACCAGGGCAACAGCTATGCAAAGCATTCAGGTGCATCTGAGCGGAGCTGCACGCTCCTGGATAAAGAAGCTCACTCCAGGATCTATCGACAGCTGGGAAAGTTTCGAGGATGTGTTCGTCAAGAACTTCAGATCGACGTGCAAAAAACCTGCGTCACTAGAGGAGTTGAGAGCATGTCGACAAAAGCCAGATGAGTCAATGAGAAAATATATCCAAAGATGGAATATCATCAAAAACTCGGCAGAAAATATATCTGACGAGAGAGCAATAGATGCGTTTGTCGCAGGAATCAGGCGTGGAGATTTTGTCGAGGACTTGGGGAGGACCAACCCAAGAACAGTATCCGCGTTAATGGAGATAGCAAACAAATGGGCAGATGGAGAAGATGCTGTCTATAACAAACGACACAGGTCGCCAGAAGAGGACCGGGGGCGAAATTATCAACCAAGGCGACGGTTTCCTCGGCAGTACCAGAATTATGACGCTCCAGGACAAATATCGGCAGGTTTCCGAACAAATACAGGAGGAAACAACAGAGATGATTATCAGAGAAGCAGTGAGCAGCGAGGTGACAACAGGGACGATTCTCGCAACAACAGACAAAATAGCGGGCCAAGGTTCCCAAGACCTTTCATATCCCCTGAGGAGATGATGAACGGGCCGTGTCAGATGCACTTTTTCATTGACAACAATGGTAAAAGACAGTCAGGGCACTTGCAGAAAGACTGTCGAAATTTTCAGGCAATGCTAAGGCACGCAGAAAACGCTAATGCTCGAGCAGCACAGAGAAATCTCCGGGAACCCAGGAGCGAGGTCCACCTGCCACCACCTCCCGCAATTACAGACGACAATCGACATCAGCTCAGAATAGCAGCACCACCACCACCACCACCTTACGTTGATCCCAATTCTCATGGAGCGGTGTCGATGATTCAGAAAGCAAGGCCGTCAAATAGAGCTCAGAAAGTAATTTCACGACAAGTGTTTATGGCAGAAAAAATGCCTCCACCAACTGTCGAATACCTTAATTGGTCAGGGCAAGATATTGGGTTCACCATAGCAGATCATCCGCAACAAGTTCCTCGACCAGGGCAGTCAGCACTTATTCTGCCAGCAGTCATTGCAGGGTTTGATGTCTCTCGAGTGTTCATAGACGGCGGCAGCAGCTTAAACCTCATGTATGCAGACACACTGAGGAAGATGAACATATCCTTGGCAAACTTGAAACCAACAGACACAAGGTTCCACGGCATCACACCGGAGAAGCCAAATTACCCATTGGGAAAAATCAACCTTGACGTTCAGTTTGGAACCCGAGAGAATTATAGAATCGAGAGGCTGGAATTTGAAGTCGTGGATTTTCCGTCGCAGTACCACGCTTTGTTGGGACGACCAGCATACGCTAGATTTATGGCAGTACCACATTACACATACCTACTGTGGAGATTGCCTGGACCAAAGGGACCAATCACAGTCAAAGGAAGCTTCGCCCTAGCCGATAAGTGCGACAAGGATTTTCACCGACTGTCAGAAACTTTCGGGATGCAAGCTGAGTATTTGGCGTCAAAAAGTATGACTGACTACGACGTGCTGCCAGACGTTGGAAGGCCAAATAAAGAGTCAACTTTCAATACCGAGAAAAATTCTAAAGAGGTGCAGATCCACCCGACAGACCCGAAAAAGACGACATCCATTGCAACAAATATGGATATCGCATAGGAAAGCGCGCTCGTCAAGTTCCTCCGTGAGAACTGGAAAATCTTCGCATGGTGTCCAGCTGACATGCCAGGAGTACCCAGGGAACTTGCCGAGCACCACCTAAACTTGGATCCAGTAGCGAGACCAATCAAACAACCTTTACGGCGTTTCTCGGAACTAAACCGCAAAGCCATGCTATCAGAAATAAATCGACTTGAGGAGGCTGGCTTTATCAGAGAGATATCTACAGAAGCCACATGGGTAGCTAACCCAGTGATGGTGCCGAAGAAACACACGACAGTCCTTCGCATGTGCGTCGACTTTACGTGCCTCAATAAACATTGTCCTAAGGATCACTTTCCCCTCCCAAGGATCGATCAAATCATCGACTCCACGGCAGGCTGTGAACGTCTTTCCTTTTTGGATGCATACTCTGGTTACAACCAGATCAGATTAAAAGAAGATGATGAAGCCAAAACAGCGTTTATTACACCTTACGGCGTGTTCTGCTACAAGACAATGCCTTTTGGTCTAAAAAATGCGGGAGCAACATATCAGAGGATGATGCAAAAGTGTTTAGCAACACAGATCGGGAAAAACGTGCAAGTATACATCGATGATGTCGTTATAACGACAAAAAGGGGGCAACACTGATCGAGGACCTCAAAGAAACTTTTGACAACCTCGACAAATTCTGCCTGAAGCTGAACCCGACGAAATGTTCTTTTGGCGTCCCAGCAGGAGAACTTCTAGGATTCCTAGTTTCAGCAAGAGGGATTGAAGCAAATCCCGACAAAATACAAGCTATAGTAACAATGAGGAAGCCAACAAAGTTGAAAGAGATACGACTAATCAAGCGAGTCGCAGCATTGAGCAGATTTGTCGCCAGACTAGGAGAAAAAACGTTACCATTTTACGCTTTGATAAAGCAAGGAGATAAATTCCAATGGAACGAAGAGGCCGATAGAGCTTTCGAGGATTTGAAACGCAAAATTTCGACACCACCAATTTTGGTGGCGCCAAAGGAAAAGGAACCTCTCCTGTTGTATATTGCAGCCACACCTCAAGTGGTTAGCACAGTCCTAGTAGTCGAAAGAGAAGAAGAAGGCAAAATCCATGGAGTACAGAGGCCAGTATACTTCGTGAGCGAAGTTCTGTCGCCCTCAAAACAAAGGTACCCTCAGTACCAGAAGCTAGCATATGGAGTGTTCACAACAGCACGAAAATTGCGCCACTATTTTTCGGCACACCCGATCATAGTGGTCAACGAAGCTCCCTTATCAAATATACTAAACAATCCAGAAGCCACAGGTCGTGTCTCCCTTTGGGGAATAGAACTTTCCCCCCGGGACATCACGTATGAAAAAAGAAAGGCAATTAAGTCACAAATCCTGCCAGATTTCATCGCAGAGTGGATGGAGTTGCAAAACACAGGACCTCCAGACCTGTCGAGAACCTGGACAATGAACTTTGATGGGTCCAAGAGACTAGAAGGAGCTGGTGCAGGAGTAGTACTCATATCACCTGAAGGCGACAAGTTGAAGTACATCCTTCGGATGACGTTCCCTAACGCATCTAACAATGAAGCAGAATATGAGGCTCTCTTACATGGGATGAAGATGGCGAAAGCTTGCGGTGCAACTCGACTAAAAATCTTTGGCGACTCACAGTTGGTGGCTCAGCAAGTTATGAACCAATGTGACGCAGTCAATGATAGCATGATGGCATACAAGGAGGCGTACAACGAGCTCGAGAAGTTGTTCGATGGATGCGAAGTAAATCATATTAGCAGATTGAGCAACGACGAAGCCGACGTTCTTGCAAACATCGGGTCGCAATGCCTGACAGTCCCGCCAGGTGTATTCTAGGAAGAGATAACAGAGAGATCCACTAAGTCGACAAAATCAAAAAAAAAGGAGAAGAAACCCTCGGGGGCTACCAAAGAAAAGCAAGAAGATGAAGAAGAAGATCAGGACTTGGTCATGGTGATACAGATACCGTGGATGCAGCCGTACATATCATACATCCTCAGGAAAGAAATACCTGACGATCCAGTTGAGGCAAGGCGAGTAATTCGACGTTCCAAAGCTTTCACGGTGGTTAAGGGAGAATTGTACAAGCGAAGTATTTCGGGCGTCTTGCAAAGGTGCGTCACACCTGAAGAAGGAAGAATAATTCTGAAGGATGTACACGAAGGAATATGTGGCCACCACGCAAGTAGTCGAGCTATCGCAGCCAAGGTTTTTCGGGCAGGATTCTACTGGTTAACAGCAATCGAGGACGCCAAGGACATAGTAAGAACTTGTGACGCGTGTCAAAGATTTGCCGCAAAACCTCACTCTCCAGCAGCAGAGCTAGCACCAATACCATTGTCATGGCCCTTTGCTCAATGGGGACTTGATATGGTGGGTAAGCTACACAAATCCTGGCCAGGAGGAAAGGAGTACATGCTCGTAGCTGTCGATAAGTTTACAAAGTGGATAGAAGCAAAGCCGATAAATTCACCAGACGGAGCACCCGCAGTAAAATTCGTAAAAGGCCTCGTCTTCAGATTTGGAGTGCCCCACAGCATCGTTACAGACAACGGCAGTAACTTCACATCCCACGAATTCAAAGATTATTGCGAAGAGGTGGGTATCAAACTGAACTTTGCGTCAGTTGCACATCCTCAAACCAACGGGCAAGTCGAGAAAGCCAATGGCATCATCTGAAGTGGCATCAAGAAGCGCTGGTTAGGACCACTGGAAAAAGCCCGACATACCTGGCCAGAAGAACTACCAAGCGTGTTGTGGAGCATCCGAACAACACCAAACACAGCAACGCAGGAAACTCCGTTTTTTCTGGTTCATGGAGCAGAGGCAGTACTACCAATCGAGATAGAGCACAACTCTCCACGTATCGCTGAATATGATGAAGAAACGTCGAGAAGAGCGCTAGAGGACGACGTCGACGCACTTGATGAAGCTCGAGATGAAGTATTATCTCGGGTAACCAAATATCAACAGGACTTGAAGAATTACCACAGTCGACGTTTGCGGCCAAGATCTTTTCAGGTGGGAGACCTAGTTCTTCGGCTCACGCAAAAAAGTCATGAAAAACTCGAGTCACCATGGCTTGGCCCTTACATTATGACGGAAGTAATTGGAGGAGGAGCATACAGGATAAAGGACAAGAAGACAGGGGTGGAGGAGCCAAACCCCTGGAATGTGGCGCAACTTAGGCGGTTCTACGCCTAGAGTCGAAATATAGTCCTTGTAAAACTTCAATGTACTGAAACGCCCGCGAGTTTTCAGACGCACTCTTTTCCTTTTTCGGGGCACCGAGTGGGGCCGGGAAAGGTTTTTAATGAGGCGGGCTCGCGGTGCTGCAATATAGTAAAGATAGTGCTCATATACCTTTTTCTTTATCGACATACTCGCAGTTTCCAACCCGACGAATTTCAATATAGTTCATTGAAAAAGAAAAGCCTCGCCTTGGTATTAAAATACCTCGTGAGCTAATCAAAATGCAAAATAGTACTCAACAAAGAGGCTCGGGGGCTGATACCCGCCATAAATACATATGAAATAAATGCCTTGGTTCAAAAACCTCGCAATATACAAGTACAGTACATAGCCACCGAAACACTCGGGGGCTAGTCAAACATAGAAATATGACGATCGCTTTACAATATATAATCAAAGTCATGGGTTGCAAAACAGAGTTATTTACAAAAGGAAAATAACTACTCTTGATTCAGTATATCATCAAGAGAAATTCTGTTTTCTTCGGGAGCAGCGCCAAGAAAGTCAGCATAATGACCGTCAGTGAAAAAGTCGGCATCCATCCGAAGAAGGTCTTCAATCATTTCTTCGGCTACAGGAGAAACCTTCGTATTAATTCGGTCGACACCAACTTTTCGGCGCTTTACTTTCTCATGAACCTTTGCAACAACCTCGGTAAGGTCAAGCTTCGAGTGGCAAATCTGAAGCATGATAAGGGCAAACCTGGCACCAGCTACAAGTTGAGCTTTGACAAAACCATGGATCCTGTGGGCATCCTTGAAATTCTCCATTAACTCGGGAAGAGTTTTTGGTTGAACGTTCCGAGGAAACATGGAGTTGTAAACCATAAATAGAGTCTTGGTGCAAAAGTCAAGAAAATCGCGAGATTGAGAGACGCGATCCTGAAACCTGACAATTTGGCGAGTCCGCTCTGGGGTAGCCCAAAACAGAGAACCATGGTCAAGGGACAGGTTAACAAGGAAGTTCGTCCTAGTGTTTACCCTTTCTTCTTCGGCAACAGCATCAGCAAAGGAACCTATTCAAGTAAAGAAACAGAAAACTTCAAGAAACATAGCACGAAGATAGAAGGCAATGGAGGATGAAACAAACATACCTGACATATCTGCACTAGCTTCATTCATCAAGTCAAGCATGAAATTTTCTCGCGTAGTCGCCTTTTCAGCCTCGGAAGCAGCAATTTCCTTCGCAGCCACGGCCTCGCGAGCTTGTTGAAGTGCAATTTTTTCGGCTTCAGATGACTTACGGGATTGCTCCATCATCACAAGTGTCTGCTTCTTCGCATAATGAAGTTGCTGTCGAAGTTCATCTAGTTCTTGCGGCAAGGTATCGTCGACAGGTGCAGTATCATCAAAAGCTCTCCTCGCGCGAGAAGAACAAGGCGACACATTGGAAGGAGCGGAAGGTGGAGTATAGTTATCAAATATCAACTGAAATTCAAACAGGACAACATCAAATGACAAGCACAGATAGAGTTTTTCATTAATCTCTTGGAATAATTACAAGGGCACTACAATGGAGCTAAGGAAATACGTGTCGCCAAACGACTACTTTGGTGACAAGAGCAAAAGAAACAAAGAAAAACAGAGGCATGCAACTAGACCCCCGGCCTTGACGAGCTAGGAGTCGACGCCGGCTTAATCCCGAGATAGGCCAAGATCTTCTTCGTGTTGGGCTTGGCTGCCTTAATCAGTGACCTCCATCTTGATTGCTCTATCTGCTCGGTGTCGCCAACTTTCGTCCAATCAACAGCCTGTTGACTGTCGGCAACCAAAGCGACAGTGCTTTCAACGGCAATCTTCATATTCTCTTGGCGCATCTTCAGTCCAAGGTCATCCGGTGTATTGAACATCTTGGCAAGGTTGAGGAAAGTTGCAGGCTCCTCTTTCTTCGGGAAGAAGTAGGGGAACAATGCCGACAAGACTGCGCTAGCATTCGATACACCTTCACGAATCTCAGACCCATGAAGCTCCAGATAGGAAAGTGCGTCAAGGACAGGGTCATTGACAGGATTCGTCAGATCAAAATCCTGGTTTGTTTGGGCTGTTAAGGAAACAAAGCATTAGTGAACAGACAAGAAACAACGATTCTCATAAAAATAAAAAAGGGTCAGCAAACTTACTGAAAGTGCGGCGACTCTGAGTTTTCAGGCGCTTGAGGATTCCTTCTTCACGAGAAGCTTGCGCAGCCTTGTGCTCATCTAAGGCAGTTGTAGCATCCTCAAGTTTTTTCTGCAATTCTTCGACACCAGCAGCTTTCGCCTTGGCTTCATCAGCTTCGACCTCGGCTTTGCTAGCAGCAAGGTCGGCTTTCTTGCGAGCCGTCTCACTTTGCTCAAGTTTTCGAGCAAGTGCGTCCGCGCGTTCGTTGGCCTCTGCAAGTTTCTCTGTCGAGATATGGAAAAGAGAGAGAAGAAAGATCAAAAATCGCGACAAGCAACAGGAGTAAAAAATCAAGGAAAAACAGCAAGTATAAAAGTCGTTACCTTCGACTCTATTAGCATATTCACGGTACCCAATAAATTGGGAACCGATGCAGAGAAGATCTTTGATCATAGGCTGTTCAAGGTGAACACATCAAAAGAAGCATCGGCATGAAAAAGAGAAAAGGTGTGAAAAAACAAAGGAAAATATAGATAATCGACAAGCTTACATCATCTAAGAGCATAGTCGACGAACTGCCCAACTGAGGAGCAGGTTCAACAATCTTTTCAACCCTTGTCCTTTTTGGTGAAGGAGCAAGGGGGCTTGATGGTGGAGTAGTGGTGACGACGTTTTGTTGAGGAGGCGACGTTTCTTCTTCTTCAACTAGCGTGTCTGAGGCAAGTACAGTATGTGACGTGCTTGTTCGAGGAGCCACGTCGGCAATTGGTACTTCTTCCTCGTCATCACTGTTGGTCACAAAATCGGCAGCATAAAAAGCAAGACAGGATAAATATTTCGAGTACAAAAGTAGGGAGAAATAAAGACGACTTACGAGCTGACGAGGGATTCAACATAAGGATCGTAAGCTGCCTTCGGATGAGAAGGAACAACTTCTTCAGCCTTAGAGGTGCCAGAATCCTCGGCATCCATCCTTTTCCTTTTGTTCCTTGGAGAAACAGCAGGCGGAAGGGATTGCGTCGACTCACTGGCTTCAGACTCAACTTCTTTTTCATAAGAAGCCGCAGATTTGTGAGAACCTGCGACTTCACTCTCAGGCATGGAAGAACCTTGAGTGTCTTCAGCAACGATAGTTCGTTCTTCGACTTCTCCATCCTCAGGAAGAGGAGGAAGGGAAGCCATAGTAGGATGATTCTGCAAGAAAATAGCGACAAAAGAAAATTAGCGAGACAACAATACAGTAAGATGCAAGGGAAAGTTCAGAACAAGACAGAAATTCGAGAAGACAAAATACCTTGGGAAGAGAATTGGTAGCACTGTATGGTTCCACTCGACAAGAGGAGGGAATAGGATCCTTCTTGGCTAGTCGAGAAACTCTTCGAATTAACTTCTCCAAGTCTTTTGCAGAAAGATCACTGGAGATTCTGTTGGCGTCGTTTTCACCAGAATACGTCCAAAGGGGATTTTTGCAAGCCTGAAGAGGCTGCACTCTAATCCTAAGGAAGTAGGCAGTGATTTGAACACCAGACAGCTCTTTGCCTCGAGTGTTTTGAAGCTGACGAATGCGAGACATGAGTGCCTCTGTCGCCTTTTTCTCTTCCTCAGAAGCCTTGGCATCCCAGGAGCGGCGGCGCTGAATTCTGGCACTTCCGTCGAAGGGAATTATGTTATGCTCAACGGAGTTAGCGCTTTCTTCGTGAATATAGAGCCACTTTTTGCGCCATCCTTGGACAGAATCAGGAAACTTGACGTCGAAATAGTCGACATCAGTACGAACACAGATAACAACGCCACCTATATTATAAGTGACGTTGTGGGAGCCATTGCGGCGGAGGCAGAAAATGCGTTTCCACAGAGCCCAATTGGGAGGGATTCCGAGGAAACATTCGCAGAGTGTGATAAAAATAGAAATGTGAAGGATTGAATTGGGGGTCAACTGGTGCAGTTGAATCCCATAAACGAAAAGCAGACCGCGGAGGAAATCGTGGATTGGGGTCGAGAGGCCGCGGATGAGATGATCAACAAAACTAACCCGATACTCCATTGGAGGCTTGGGGTAGCTTTCTTCGCTAGGAAAACGGATGGCGTCTTCCTTCTTCATGAGGCCAAGCCTCTTCAGCATGTTGGTGTCTTGGTTGGAGATTTTGGATCTCTCCCACTCAAGATCCTCGGCGTCCATCTTGGATTCCGGAGTGCTGTGGCGAGTCAGGCGCGCGCGTGGTGGCATCAACGGCAATGGCAGGGCAATGTGTGTGAGTGCGGAAGATCAGAGAAAGATTGGGCGCAGGGGAAGTTTTGCGAAGAGAAATAGATGAGCGGCGCAAGTGAGGGGATGAACGGAGTTTGAAGAAAGGTTTATATAAGAATCAGGTGAAGCAGTGTGCCGTTGGATGAAGAAATCGTGTGGTGAGAATAAATCTTCTAGATATACAAGGGCAAAAAGGTAATTTTACTGAGATAGGCGTTACCGTACGTGCGCCAGAAAAAGCGGACGACGTGTGTCCCCCACTTGCACGACGTGTCAACGTGGAAGAAGCAACGGACCCACAGGACAGAAAAAACACGACTATTAAACAGAGATGAAGGGAAGCATACCGACAAAAATTTGAGAAGATTGGCGACAGGAGGAGTTATTTGAATACTTCGGGAGCCTTTGATCAAATACAAGTTTTTGCCCAAATGTTCGGGGGCTACTTCGGAAAAAAGTAAAATTTCGAGTATGGCAATATAGAAAATGTTGAGCCTACAACCAAGCACAAGTCCTTGGCTGTAGCCTCGGGGGCTACTCCCATCGGGAGCGCTGTTCGCGCACCCGAGAGAGATGAAAAAAGAAGAAGAAAGAGATCATATTGGGAAGTAATGAAAATATAGCGACAAGGTGGACTAAAATGTTGAGCCTACAACCAAGCACAAGTTCTTGGTTGTAGCCTCGGGGGCTACTCCCATCGGGAACGCTGTTCGCGTACCCGATGAAGTTCAAAAAATAAAAGATAGAAAAGCAAGAGAGTATATTTTGAGTTATAATTAACTCTACATATACTCCCATCGGGAGAGCAATATAAAGTCAAAATTGACTCGATAAAATGTGCCATTCCAACAGCCGGAAAAGCACTCGACAATATATTCTCAGAACGCCAAAGTCGCGATCAATTTCTGAATGCCGCAAATTTGCGAAGGTAAGACCCCAGATCCGTTCTGCTGGGCGTGGCATCGCCAAATACTGCGCTCTGCTACTTTTATCCGTATCAACAGATACGAAGAAAAATCCTAACGGACGCGTTAGGTACCCGATAAATTTAACTGGGACTCGACAGAATGGTAAGACCTTAAGCGGCACCTGTCGAAGTTTACACCAGTATCCCGAGGTCATGTCCAGGGACGTGATCTTGAAGTAGGTTTTTGCGGATTGCCACTAGAGCAGTTAACTAGTACCTGATCCGTCAGATGAACTAGCCCCAACTACCGGTATCCCTGTACAACATAGAATTTTATGTGAAGAAATATAAAAATAAGTTAAAGCTTTCGAGTAAAAATAAACAGTGGAGATTTTCCCTGACTCTACGATTCAAGCAAAATCTCGGGGGCTACTGACATAGGCATCCCGAATGGGCCTGCCGAAGATGGTACCCGGGGTTTTACTGAAGGCCCAATACTCGAAGGATAAGAAGATTCGGGAGCCCAAGATTTACTAAGGAAGGATAGAGTTGTAATAGAAAGTGTTGTTTGTAATCTGGCGGGATGAGTTAGAAACCGTCCCGGACTCTGTAAACTTGTATAGCACGAATCCCTCGACTCCACCTCCTATATAAAGGGGGAGTCGAGGGACGAAGAATCAATCGAATCATTGTCTGCAAACCCTAATTTTCATAATCGTCGAATACTTTTCGGCTGAAACCTTCGAGATCTACTTGCCCTCTACTTCTAACTAAACCCTAGCCTACAATCCATAGGCATTGACAAGTTGATACCTTGTCACTCGCCGCTCCTAGGGGTGGTGTGGGCCCCTCGGGTTCCCACCGACCTCGCCCTTCCGCCTATGTATTCATCTGATCGGGAAAAACCTAAATACCCGAGCCTCCATCCACGAAAAGTTTCGTCGCGGCCATCATCGTCGACCCTAGCTCGCGGGGGTTCTGAAGCTCTTCCCGGCACCCTGTCGGAGAGGGAGATCATCACCGGAGGCCTCTACATCGCCATGCCCGCCTCCGAAGTGATGCGTGAGTAGTTCATCCCTGGACTACGGGTCTATAGCAGTAGCTATATGGTTGTCTTCTCCAATTTATACTTCATGTTTAGATCTTGTGAGCTGCCTATCATGATCCAGATCATCTTTATGTAATGCTACATGTTGTGTTTGCTAGGATCCAATGAATATTGAATACTATGGTTGAGATTGATTATACACTTGTCATATGTTATTTGTGATCCTGCATGCTCTCCGTTGCTAGTAGATGCTGATGGCGTGTATTTCACACGTTCGTTGGGCAACCCCAAGAGGAAGGTATGATGCACACAGCAGCAAGTTTTCCCTCAGAAAGAAACCAAGGTTTATCGAACCAGGAGGAGCCAAGAAGCACGTTGAAGGTTGATGGCGGCGAGATGTAGTGCGGCGCAACACCAGGGATTCCGGCGCCAATGTGGAACCTGCACAACACAACCAAAGTACTTTGCCCCAACGAAACAATGAGGTTGTCAATCTCACCGGCTTGCTGTAACAAAGGATTAACCGTATTGTGTGGAAGATGATTGTTTGCAGAAAACAAGAAACAAGTATTGCGATGGGATTGTATTTGATAAAGAGAATTGGACCGGGGTCCACAGTTCACTAGAGGTGTCTCTCCCATAAGACGAACAGCATGTTGGGTGAACAAATTACAGTTGGGCAATTGACAAATAAAGAGAGCATGACCATGCACATACATATCATGATGAGTATAGTGAGATTTAATTGGGCATTACGACAAAGTACATAGACCGCCATCCAACTGCATCTATGCCTAAAAAGTCCACCTTCAGGTTATCATCCGAACCCCCTCCAGTATTAAGTTGTAAAGCAACAGACAATTGCATTAAGTATGGTGCGTAATGTAATCAACAACTACATCCTTATACATAGCATCAATGTTTTATCCCTAGTGGCAACAGCACAACACAACCTTAGAACTTTTCACATCTTGTCCCGGTGTCAATGCAGGCATGAACCCACTATCGAGCATAAGTACTCCCTCTTGGAGTTACAAGCATCTACTTGGCCAGAGCATCTACTAGTAACGGAAAGCATGCAAGATCATAAACAACACATAAGCATAACTTTGATAATCAACATAACAAGTATTCTCTATTCATCGGATCCCAACAAACGCAACATATAGAATTACAGATAGATGATCTTGATCATGTTAGGCAGCTCACAAGATCCAACAATGATAGCACAATGGGGAGAAGACAACCATCTAGCTACTGCTATGGACCCATAGTCCAGGGGTAGACTACTCACTCATCACTCCGGAGGCGACCATGGCGGTGTAGAGTCCTCCGGGAGATGATTCCCCTCTCCGGCAGGGTGCCGGAGGCGATCTCCTGGATCCCCCGAGATGGGATCGGCGGCGGCGGCGTCTCTGGAAGGTTTTCCGTATCGTGGCTCTCGGTACTGGGGGTTTCGTCACGGAGGCTTTAAGTAGGCGGAAGGGTAGGTCAGGGGGCCACACGAGGGCCCCAGATGACAGGGCCGCGCGGCCAAGCCCTAGGCCGCGCCGCCCTATAGTCTGGGCGCCTCGTGGCCCCACTTCGTCTCCTCTTCGGACTTCTGGAAGCTTCGTGGAAAAATAGGCCCCTGGGCGTTGATTTCGTCCAATTCCGAGAATATTTCCTTACTAGGATTTCTGAAACCAAAAACAGCAGAAAACAGCAACTGGCACTTCGGCATCTTGTTAATAGGTTAGTTCCAGAAAATGCACGAATATGACATAAAGTGTGCATAAAACATGTAGATAACATCAATAATGTGGCATGGAACATAAGAAATTATCGATACGTCGGAGACGTATCAGATGCTCTGGCCAATTATGTGCTTGTGACTCCAAGAGGGAGTATTTATGCTCGATAGTGGGTTCATACCTCTAGTAATCTGGGAGAGTGACAATAACTTCTAAGGTTGTAGATGTGTTGTTGCTAGTAAGGAGAACACAACAATGCTTTATCTAAGGATAATTCTATTGTTTGCTTTACACACTTTGCTTAATGCAACAATCTATTGCTTGCAACTTCATACTGAAAGGGGTGCGGACGCTATCCGGAAGGTGGATTATTAGTCAGTTGGATTACGTCTATGTATCATGTTGTAATGCCCAAATGAATCTCATAGTAATCATCTTGTCATGTATGATCTTTATTCTGTCAATTGCCCAGATGTAATTTGTTCACCCAACATGTTATTTATCTTTATGGAGAGACATCACTAGTGAACTGTGGTGCCCGGTCCTTTCTTTTACACTTCGAATACTTGTTCTGTTTTATTGCGAACTCCCACATCAATAGCTCTTTTTCTAGCATTCACACATTGTTCTTTATTTCACTACAAACAAACAACTCTTTCACACTATATGTTAATCCTTTGTTTTCAGCAAAACTGGTGAGATTGACAACCTCACTGTAAGTTGGGGCAAAGCTGGGACGTGTTTGGGGTCGCGCCTAGGCGCCCCAAACACCTTCCATTTCCAATAGTTTTCTTTTTGGACTAACAAAAGGTTTTGAAAATAGGAGCAAGTAGAAGCCAAAAAAAAACATGTAAAAGTTTTTTTTGTCTTTTTATACAAGGCACAAAACATGCCGGTTTCCCCAAAGGGTCCCTCAAACCTTTTTGGGGCGCGCCGGACATTTAATCGATCCCAGTCGCGCGTCCGAAAGGCTCTTTTTGTCCGGTGCAACCCAATACGCTATCCGGCGCCCCGAGGCTGTTTCTGTTCCACAAGGGACGCTTCGGGCACGCCGGACAGAGTGAGAAGCGAGGCGGGGAGTGGCGGACTCGATGCGTCATTGACACAAGAACGAAGCACAACCGTCACCTACCTCGCAATTGGAGTTATTGGCGCACATCGATGGTGCGGTCTCCACAGAGGCGCAACGACACATCTCGTCGCGCCTAGCTCTCCATGTCGACGTTAATTAGTGCCACCGCTCCCTCGCCTCCCTCCGGCGTATAAAAAGGGGTGCTCGCGCATAGTCCCTCTCACAAACCCTAGCGCCTCAACCCCCAACCCTAGCCGCCACCATCTCAGGAGTCGATGGCCATTCCATGGCTGGTAGAGGTCGAGGTCACAGTCGTGTCTGCGGCGGACGTGCTGGAGCAGCAAACGCCATCGCCAAGGTTGCTGTCCCCTGTGCCATCATCGTATTTCGACGGGGAGTGGGAGTTCGAGTTCATCGTCGTCCTCAATGGCGACCCACTCAACATCTAGAGGCTGTCGGACAAGTTCGTCGAGGTCGTCGCCGGCAACGAGCCGGTCACACTATCGGTGTGGGGGGCTAGCTACGGCTTTTGCCGGTGGTCGGTGGACGTGCTCTTCAACGGGTGCGACAAGATGTACCTCCACACCGACTGGGACAAGTTCACGCGCTCCCACGACCTACAAGACGGCTAGTGCTCACATTCTGCTACCGAGGCAGCGAGGAGATGAGCGTGCAGGTGTTTGACGACACGTCCTGCCGCCCACAACGATAACGAAGAAGACGATGATTGAACATGACGAAGATGACGAAGAAGCCACCAGTGGATATTCTTTCTGCGCATCGAAGAACAACAACCGGGTACTCTCGGAGCCAGCTGGATTTTCCAATTTAGGTGACTAGAGTGCCCGATAGTGTTCTTTCTGGGTAGCACACGAAATATGCGAGGCAAACACTAGTTAGATTTTCTCATTTTGTAATATTTTAACCATGTTCCAAACTCCCGTATTAGTTTGTGTAATGTTCCTTCTGTATATTAAAATAAAAATGCAAAAAAATAAAAAAAGAGTTATGCTAGGCGCCCAAACACCTTCCATTTCTAATGGGTTTTCTTTTTGGACTAACAAAAGGTTTTGAAAAGAGAAGCCAAAAAAACAAATCTTTGCTGTTTTCCCTAGGATTTCTCTTTCCAGTGAGGAAGTAAGTACTCATCCCTCCCGATTCCCACTGATTCCACTCCCCACCTGCTGCTTCGCTTGGCTTCCTCTCCACTCCACTCCACTCCACTTCACCGAACCCGAGCCCGAGCAGGAGATGGCGAGCGCGAGCAATGCGCAATGAGCGAAGGAAAGATTTTGCTTCCAATTTTGTTCAGTGAGCCTTAGCGGAGCCCACCGCCGCCGGGCGCCCCGAGATCCCGCCCCGTGCTCCGGGGCGCCGCAATCGCCGCTCCCCTTCTTCCCCGCCCCCCTGGCCGCTGCTGTCTTGGTGTGCCCGGCGCGCCGTCTAGATCCAGCCCGCCCCTGGGCGTGTGGCGGCGACTGGTAGAATGGACGATTCCGCGACCGCGTCGGGGGAAGGGCAGCGGTTCAGGCGGGTTCCGAGGCAGTACCGCGGCGGGCGGAACCTGGAGCTGGATCCACTGGTATGTCCCCTTCCTTGCTCTGAGAGACCAAGAACTTGACGTTCCAGCTATTTCCTCGGTATTGGTATTGCACATCTCCCGAGTGGCTGATAATTCAGTTTGCTACTTTGGATCTCACAATCACGAAAAATCTACAATTCAGGGCAGAGAATCAGGGATGAAAGAGCTAAGCTCATTTTTTTTTCTTCTTCCAGCTCAATGAAAATTTGGAACAGTGGCCACACCTAAATGACCTGGTACAGTGTTATAAGGCTGATTTCGTGAAAGACGACGGCAAGTATGGACGCTACGAGAGCGTCACGCCTCCATCCTTTCAGAATCAAATCTTCGAGGGACCTGACACCGACATGGAAACAGGTAACCCAACATCCCCCCTGGTGATCAGATTAGCTTCTTATGCACCGTTTACTTATTAATAATTTATATATTTTTGCTTTGGCGTATAGAATTACAGCTTTGCAACGCTAGGCAACCCAAACCCGAGGAAAGCATTGAAGATGATATGCCGAGCACCTCGTCAGGGAGGCAAACATACCGGGGTGAACCGTTTGCTTCGTCTTCTAAAAAAGCAAGTTTCTTTGCTTAATACTCATAAGTGGCCCGTCTTGAGTTTCTTGTTCTCCTCATTTCTCTCAGTTTCTTATCTGAGAATTTCTCTACCAATGTACCATATACTTGGCAAATCATCATTAGCATATGAAGTACCATTTGCCATCTTGACACATGTTGCCCTGCTTGGTTTTTTCAGCATTGTACTATCTCACCTTTACCAGCATATGAACCTGCATTTGATTGGGACAACGAGAGATCTTTGATATTCGGCCAACGTGTGCCAGAAATTCTCCCTGTAACACATAGCAGGTTTGCTTACACATCTCTTTGCTCTTGTTCGCACTTCTTGCTCTGAGCAATGCTTGTTATCACTTGCTAGTCACATGTCATAACTTGATCTCTACTGCCTGCAGTGGATTGAAGATAACGGTCAAGGTATTATCTTTGTCATTCCAAGCTGGATTAGTCGGTGAGCAAACACAGATGTTTTTCTTTTGTTTGTTCCAACGCTGCTAAACTGCACCATGATGGTTTACCTAGCTTTTGACAATGTATCATGTGCAGAACCTTTTAGTGGTACAATCTGCTTGTACAACAGAGATAGGAGAGAAAAGCTATCGGAAGACTTCTACTTTCACATACTTCCAAAAGAAATGCAAGATGTAAGGAGCAATGTATACTTCTCTTCTGGGCCATTATTTCTATCCTCTAGATTTTGCTACTGATACCTGCAGATAGGATCAGCTCTAGCTTGTCAATTATACTGAAATTCCATATTAATCTCATTCAAATCGCTGACCATTTTCATTCTTTCGCATTTGATCAGGGCCATATTTCTTTGGACCGTCGAGGTATTTTCTCATTGGACGCCCCTTCACCATCTATCTGCCTCCTGATCCAGCTAGAAAAGTCTGCTACTGAAGAAGGGGGAGTAACTCCTTCTGTTTATTCCCGTAAAGAACCCGTAAGAAATAAACCTCCCTCTTTTAATCGCATGTTCCATTACTCTAATGCTCAGTTTTGTGACAGGTACACTTGACTGAGAAAGAGAAGCAGAAGCTGCAAGTTTGGTCTCGAATCATGCCATATAGAGAGCCATTTGTGTGGGCAATGATTCCTCTGTTTGAAAACAACCATGCTGCTGGTGCTGGTGATGCTGCCTCTCCTAGCAGCCCTTTAGCACCAAGTATGTCAGCCGCAAGTTCTCAAGATAGCATTGTGGAGCCTGTTTCCAAGCTCACTTTAGACGGAAAACTTAACCATTATTCAAGTGGAAGCTCAGTTATCGTCGAGATATCGAACTTAAACAAAGTGAAGGAAAGCTACATTGAGGACTCCCTCCAAGTAAGCATTATTAACTGAGCAAAGTCAGTTAATGTTGCTACTTAAGTGATTATGAACTAATTAATTATGCCAATTCTTGTGTCTCTTGTAGGACCCGAAACGGAAAGTACACAAACCCGTGAAAGGTCTGCTGAAGTTAGAGGTGGAAAAACTTCATAATGATCGTAATGACGTTGATAACATGTCTGAAGGTGGGATCATGACCAATGAATTACATGATGCTGGTGAGCTCAGCAATGGCAGACACAGCAGGAATAACGTTGATGGAATCCACAGTTCTCATTGTTCTGGTGGCACTGTAAAGAAAGAAACACACCAGAATGGTCAAAGTTCCAGTGCAGAGAATGGCAACAATGTAACTAGACGGGTTCTTCATCCGCCTCCTTTTGTGTTGAGTTTTCAGTTTTGAACTTATGTCTTCGGATTAAATGTTCTTTTTTATATGAGATTCATTCTTTCTTTTCACAGTTTCAAGCTTTTGACTTCCGGGTGATGGCCCGGAGTGAACCATTTTCACAACTTTTCCATTGCCTCTATGTGTACCCATTGACTGTTAGCTTGAGCCGCAAAAGAAATCTATTTGTAAGAGTAGAATTGAGAAAGGATGATTCTGACATACGTAAACCTCCAATAGAGGTTTGTTTACGAAATTATCATACTCCCTTTGTTCGGTTGTTGCTCTCTCTTCAATATTCTTAGCCAGTAGATATATGGGGTTTCAGGCTGTTCATCCAAGGGACCAGGATACAACAATGCAGAAGTGTGCCCATACCCAAATTTCTGTAGGCACGAGAATGTCATGCTACCATGATGAAGTTAAGATCAGTCTGCCTGCTCTATTGACACCCCAACACCATCTTCTGTTCACATTTTTCCATGTAGATCTCCAAATGAAACTTGAAGCCCCTAAACCAGTATGCCTTCTGTTCCTTGTCAATTAGGACACACTACTATGGCTGGTTCATCCTATCGTCTTCATTTTGCTGGTGTCTAACATCTTTGCGCTCCTTCAGGTGGTTGTCGGATACGCTGCACTTCCACTATCGACACACATTCAGTATGTATTAATTTGTCACCTTTTTTACTTTCTATGTACATGAAATGCTTTAATTGAAGGAGTCTGAGTCAGTTGCTTCATGCGCGGGATCACATCCAAGTCAATGTTTTACGAATCATACTTTATTAGCATGTTATCTTATTCTGTTTATATGACAAAAAGTGAATTTATTAACTATGCTTTATTGCTAAATTTGGGAGGTGATCTTTTGTGTTGTTTAAGTCGTTAAATGTTGTGGCTACATATATTTGGCTAGCAAATTAACTATCTAGTAGTAAATTTTGTTTAGTGTTCTTGTCACTTGTATAATTAAGAAGTAAACACCGTGATACTCATTCAGCAGCAAGACTGCATAGTGCATAACTGCATACTGCTGACTGTACTTTCTAGCACAGCAGAGCTTATACATGTTAAAGAGATTAGTCTACTGCCTTTGTCAGATCAAACCATGTAAGGAGTAAAGATAATAAAAAAGATGTGAGCTGACTGCCTTTTGCAATTGCAGTTTGCATACCATATACTTCTACTTTTGGGGAAATACCTTCTCTTCCATGTAATGTTCAAGGACCATCTAGAAAATTGGATCACATCCTGTCTCGTTGCCACCACCAATTTACGAGGAACTCTGAACTCTGAAGTGCTTGCAGTTTCTTAAAAATTAGTGCAAACTGAATTGAATTTGATATGTAACAATTTTTGTGAATCCAACAGGTTACTTTCAGACGTATCTTTGCCAATTTTACGAGAGCTTGTTCCACATTACCTGCAGGAAAGTGGAAAGGTTTGCTACTTGTCCTGTTTCTTTTTGCTTTTTACCTTGATTGCAGAATTATCTTCAAACACATTTGCTGCAATCTTACCTGAGAGTTACAATTTTTATTTATACAGGAGAGAATGGACTGCCTGGAGGAAGGAAAAACTGTTTTCAGGCTGCGGTTAAGACTTTGCTCTTCTCTGTTTCCAGTTAATGAAAGGATACGAGACTTTTTCGTTGAGTATGACCGTCACACACTGCATACAAGTCCACCTTGGGGTTCTGAGCTTCTCGAGGTATCTGTTTTGTTGTTGAATTGCTTAGATTGGAGCTTCTGCTGGTAGTTTCCTTCATGACTCATCCCTGCTGATGTTCTTGCATTTGTGCTAAACACACAAGCAGGATATCCTTTTTTTGCAGCCAAACATATGTTAGTCTATTTGGCCAGTTATTTATTAGTGATGTTTTACAATAGCAGAATTAGTGCAGACCCAAAGTCTTTATCTGCTTAAAAATCCTGTTCCGACTGTTATGTGTTGAACCATTTTCCTACTCGAGTTATTTAGAAGCTTGTTAAAACTTACTGCCGACTTGGCGTGCTAATAATCTGAGCCTTTTCTGCTTTTGTTTTGGTCTTTCATAATAAACGTACCTTTGAGCGTTCTGTTCATTATCATGCCTTGATGGTACCCATTGACTAAATATTGTGCTACATGTGTAATTTTAGATATAGAAAGAGCATAGCTAAAATTATCTGCACTGTGTACTGCAATCTTTGGTTGTGATATTTTGTGCAAATTTACATTGTATTGGTACTTTGCACTATATACCGATGATATATTTTTTTTTACCTTGGCTTTTATTTTGGATTGCAGGCCATAAATAGTCTAAAGAATGTTGAATCTACTGCATTGTTACAATTTCTTCAACCAATACTCAATATGCTGTTGCATCTTATCGGCGATGGTGGTGAAACCCTTCAGGTTATTACTTTGCTTATGTTTCCATAATGCAGAATTGTTTTGCTCCTTCTCGAAAGAGCACATCTATCTTTGACTGAACTACATTTGTTGCCAAGTGTTAATCTTGATGATATTGCGCACGAGATTTGACTCTACAGATTTATTTTTGTTGCAGGTTGCTGCATTTCGAGCTATGGTTAATATTCTAACCCGGTAATTCCCTACTTTTTTGTTTGGTTCATGTTCATGCCTCTGGTATTTGTACGCTCCAGTTTCTTTCTAGAGCTCTGGCATTCCATGGTCATCCAGCTTTTTTCTAGAGTTGTAGCATTCCATGTTCATCCAGTTTCTCAAGTCCAATTTCGAACATTTAGACAACCTATAATTTATTGGAGAAAAAAAAATCAAATATCTGGCTGCCATTTTCCTCACATGTACCATAAAGTCTGATTCTCTTAGTTTCTGCTGGTGCTACCGTTTGAGTAAAGTATAGATTGTTAAGTTTTATCTTATGTAAACGCTTGCTGGTCCCACTTGCATATGTTGGAGTACAACAAACACTGATGTGGGAAAGCTGTTAATATTATGTTGCCATATTGCCATACTTGTCTTTACCGGTCCTACACAAAAGATCTTTGCGCTTTCATATAATCTTTAGCAAAATCAGAATCTCTGGCTTTGGTTCTTTAATTTTTTTACGATTTCCCAGTAGATATATTCATTCGGGAGCTGTAATCATGTATGTATCTCAAATGTGTTATAGTCGATGCATTTCTATTGCAGGGTGCAACAAGAATCTTCTGATGGAGCTGAGAGAAATAGGTTTCTTGTTAATTATGTTGATTTTGCTTTCGATGACTTCGGTGACCGGCAGACACCTGTATACCCTGGTTTATCTACTGTTTGGGGTAGCCTAGCTCGCAGTAAGGTTAATATGGATTTCTTGTCTCTGTTTGAAATGATTATGGAATTTATTCTACTCAATTTCTTGTTGTGTTTAAATTTTATGTATGAACCTGTAAATGATGGTCACACGGGTAAGCATTCATCTGAGGGAGGGCTCTGATTGGGGGAGGATTAGACCTGGAAGAGTCGGCCAAGAGGAGTGCATGGCAGGACTTAGAGACTAGGATAGCCTTCTTTGTTATTCATCTTCCATGTAAAAGAGATGATAATTCCCTTATATAGCCATCCGCCTAACAAGATATTTAGTGCAACCAATAAACTGGAGACAACATCATATCAAGAGGAGTGCATGTTGGGACTCAAGATACTAGGATAGACTTCCTTGTTATTCATCTTTGATGCAAAGAGATGATAATGTCCTTATATCCGTCCACCTACAAGGATATCTAGGCAACCAATAGCTGAAGATAACATTATATCCAGCAGTCGATATGCATTATAGGATAATATATGCATGAGTCGCCTGGCTGTCTGCTGCTACCTGTATGCAGACACCCCTATGGTCTTGCCGTCTTGGTTGTCTGCATGAGCTGGACCATGGCCATGACAGAATCATGTATGCCTCACTGATGACATTGCCAACTCTCTACTGCTGAAATATCTTAATGCCTGGATTATGCCCGTGTCAAGGATTGCGAGTCGACGAGTCGACGGGTCGTTCTGGGGCAGCGACTCAGAGACTAGTCAAGACTAGTCTCGACTCAGCAAGACTCATGTTTAACACTAAATTACTAATGTGTTTAATGTAGGATAGAATATAAGGCTAGGGATAGAGTGGGGGAAAACCTGGGCAATTCCTTCCAATGGCCAAGGCCTTCCTCTTGTCCATGAACCAGCAGCCTACAGGTCGGGGACAGGGGAGTGGGGGAAAACCTGGGCAATTCCTTCCAATGGCCGGCAGGTTCTTGCAGAGGCGGCGGCCAAGGGAGAGAACACCAAGATGTGTTTTGGCTTTTGGGTTTGAGCGGGGGAAACTGTCTCTCGATCTTGGTTTCACGGGGGAACACGGGGGAAAATGGGAATGGGAGGAAAGAATGGAAAAAATTGGGGTCATTTTTTAAGTCGACCGACTCACAAACCTGGACTAGTCGAGACTAGTCAAGACTAGTCGATCGACTCGCTCGACTCATCAAATGAGTCGAGTCGACTGGCCGAGTCGACCTTGCAAATGCGACTCGTAGACTAGTCGTCGACTAGTCTCGACTAGTCTTTCGACTCGCAATCCATGGCCCGTGTTGCCACTTGCCGCTAGCACTGTTTAATGCAGCACTGCTCTCAGGTGTCAAAACATGATATCATGTAATTCTACTTAAACATGGCATTAATTTTATTGTGCAAAAGGAACACAAACCAGATTCTACAGCTATAACTATTGAACTGTTGATGATGCACTTGCACTAATAATAAGCATTTACGTAACAGATTAGTTAATACAAGCTGATTTGGTTATTAACCTTTTGCTGTTACTGTTATTGCATCCCAATATATCCACTGTTAACGTTTGTTTTTCTTACACTTTTCTACTTATCTTGAATACTCCAGAGGTGGCTGCTCATTCAGTCAACTTATTTTAACAGAGATGCATCTCTCTGCTGCTCTGCTTCACCATTATACTCTTTTGTCATTTTAGGCTAAAGGTTATAGAGTTGGACCTGTCTATGATGATGTGTTGGCAATGGCTTGGTTTTTTCTGGAGCTTATTGTAAAATCAATGGGATTGGAGCAAAGTCGTCTCTTCTACCACAATCTTCCACTAGGTAGCACCAACCATCGAGTGCTTATAGCTGTACCTACTAGTACTGTATCAGTTTCAGTCCATATATATATATATATTTAATTGTACTATGAAGTATGGTTATAATTGCTTGCTGCCATGCAACAGGTGAAGATGTCCCACCGCTACAGTTGAAAGAAGGAGTCTTCAGATGTATCATGCAGCTATTTGATTGCCTTCTAACTGAGGTTCATGAACGCTGTAAAAAAGGTTTAAACTTGGCGAAGCGTTTGAACAGCACTCTTGCTTTCTTCTGTTACGATCTTTTATCATTCATTGAGCCACGCCAAGTTTTTGAGCTGGTAATGTTGGAAGTCACATTTAAGTTTGTCCCTCTGGGGGCTCTTTTGTTATTTATGCTTTTGAACTCTTGACTTCTCCCTGCAAATGAAGTCCTGCTTTGCCTCAACATTGAACTGTTTCTTTTCAAGTACGGCCATTTGATCTCATATCTGTGCTTGTCTTAACTTATTTGCTCTTTTTTTACTGATGATTTGGTTCGATGGAGTAAAGCTAGTGAGGAGCTCTATTCCAAGTATGGATATGCATAACTAAGTAGAAGTATCTTTGTTCTTCAGGTATCATTATATATGGACAAGTTCTCAGGGGTTTGCCAGTCAGTCCTTCATGATTGCAAATTGACATTCCTGCAAATAATATGTGATCATGATCTTTTTGTTGAGATGCCTGGTCGAGATCCTTCTGATAGGTAGGTCTCAGTCTTAATTCGTGGATTACCTAGCTATGGAAGTGTAATATCCCAGTTTGCCGAATTTGTTTCAATTGGCCAGCAATATTGTTTCAGTGCCTTTAGTCTCTTACTCTTCTTGCCCCAAGTTCTCTTTACTGCCAATAGGAAGGCATTTTATTATGGTTTCCATTAATATTTATGTCATAATGATTTTATACTTTTTGTGTTCTCTAATCCTTACAACGATTGGGCCTTGTGTTACTTACCCATTACCAGTCCTGGTTTACCCTTTGCGTAGATGTTAGAATGATATTGATTATGTGCAAATATCCTCTTGAAATTCTAATCAAAACATTAGTGAATATCCCCTGCGCTAACATGCTGCAAATCATTGCAGACTTATGTTTTTGGATGAGTGTATGTGTAGGCTTTTGGGGAAATTGTGGATGGGTTGATCAGACCCCTTCAGGTCCTCCACACCCTCATATATATATAGCTGAACTAGGTACATGTTAACTAGTACAGTGGAATACTCTAGAATCTGGTAGGACACTAGCCTAGACTAACATTCACTGGAATGTTCCAGGCACTCCTAGGACAGCACTAATATACTATTACTCCTTGGAATATTCTGGGCTCTCCTAGGTCAGTCTCCAACACTCCCCCTCAAGATGGATGATACATATCTATCATTCCCATCTTGTTACAAGCTGAACTACACTCTTTATTTCCTAATCCTTTAGTTAAACAGTCTGCAATTTGTTCGCTAGAGATTACATGACTTATCTTAATTATACCGTCATCCAACTTCTCCTTTATGAAGAAGCGATCAATCTCCACATGCTTGGTTCTATCATGTTGAACAGAATTGTTTGCGATGTTGATTGCCGACTTGTTGTCACACCACAAATTTAAAGGGTCTTTCCTCAACGATTTCGATTCACGAAAGAAGATTCCTCACCCATAACATCTCACTCAAACCTTGCGACATAGCTCGTATTCAGCTTCACTGTTGACTTTGAAACCACTGGCTGCTTCTTACTTCGCCATGACACTAAATTTCCCCCGACAAACACACAATAACCAGATGTTGATCTCCTATCATCCAAGCAACTTGCCCAGTCAGCATCACAATACCCATCCACATTTAGATGACCATTCCTTTTGAACCATAGTCCCTTTCCTGGACTACCTTTCAAGTACCGGAGGATTTGGTTGACCGCATCTAAGTGTCCGCTTCTAGGATCATGCATGTATCTGCTCACTACACTCACAGCATATGAAATATCAGGTCTCGTGTGACATAGATAGATGAGCCTTCCAACAAGCTTCGGTACTTCTCTTTGTTCAATTGGTTCCCAGTTGGCGCATAATTTGTGGTTTTGATCAATAGGTGTTGATGCAACCCGACACCCAAGCATGCCTGTGTCACTAAGCAAGTCCAATACATATTTTTATTTGGAGAGAACAATCCCTTTGGGGGATCTAGCAATTTCTATGCCAAGAAAGTACTTGAGTTGGCCAAGATCCTTTACCTCAAATTCCTTGCGTAGGCTGTCTTTCAATCGTGATATCTCCACCTCATCATCTCCGGTGATTATGATATCATCAACATATACGGCAAGGATTGTAATCTTGCTATTTGAGTGCCGATAGAATACCGTATGATCCCCATTACACTGCTTATATCTCATAGCACATATAACTTGTCTAAATCTATCAAACCATGCACGTGGAGATTGCTTCAGGCCTTATTGAGATTTTCTCAACCTGCATACCTTTCCAGATGTCCTAGGAGTGGAGAAACCAGGTGGGATATCCATGTATACTTCCTCCTTTAAATCTCCATGCAAGAATACATTCTTGACATCCAACTGATGCAAAGGCCACCCGAAGTTAGTTGCACATGAGATTAGGATCCTTACCGTGTTCATCTTTGCCACCGGCGCAAAAGCCTCATCATAGTCAATCCCATATGTCTGACTATATCCTCTCGCATCTAGTCTTGCCTTGTACCTTTCAATTTTCCCTTCTGGATTTTGTTTCACGGTGTAGATCCATTTACACCCAACAGCTCTCTTTCTGTGGAAGATGTACAAGTTCCCAAGTTTTATTCCTTTCGAGAGCATTTAACTCCTCTATCATGGCCTCACGCCACTTGGGGTCTTGCTTTGCTACTTTCCGATCTCTTGGGATCACCACAGTTGCAATGATGCGATGAAGGCCCCGTAGTTCGTAGATAGAGATGCATATGATACATAATTAGCAATGTCATGCTCCTCCCGGTACCAATTTGGAGGTTTTCTAGCTGCAGACTCGGGTTCCTTTTCTTAAGGCAATGGGCAAGTCCATTGAATCCCTCGTAATAGATGGTCTGCGTCATCGGACAATTCATCGGTTTAACACTGTTGGAGCATGTTGCTCCCCCGCACTGTGTGTCACTTGTCGTGGGAGCCTCGTTGTTGCACATGTTGCTCCCCACACTTTTTGTGTGTCACTTGTCGTGGGAACTGTTGTTGCTGCTTTGCTCATCTTTGCGATTTTCTCCGTGTATACACTTTCAAGTTCTCTTCCTCGTTTGGCTTTCTCCATCTCTCCTCACTTGTAGCTTGTCTCCTTGTAGACACCCTTAGATTTTCTTCCTCATTTGGCTTTGTCCATCTCTCTTCACTCGTAGGAGATGGAATTGAACCAACAACAACTCTGGATGGTTCATGTTCCTTTGTCCTCAAAAGTTCACTCTCCCCCTCTCGACTAGCTTCGATTGTGCTAGGAGAGTCAAAGTCAAACAACGAGTTGAGGTCCGTCTTCTCTCCATAGAACGGCTCAGACTCTCTAAATGTCATATCCATGCTAACAAATGTTCTCCGCTCACTAGGGCTCCAACACTTGTAGCCCTTTTGTCCAGATGGGTATCCAATGAAGATGCACTTCACAGCACGAGGATCCAATTTTCCCACCGAAGGTCTATGGTCTCTAACAAAGCAAGTACACCCAAACACCTTTGGCGGAACGATGAACTCATTTTGGCTATAGATCATTTCATATGGAGTCTTCATCCCAAGCACTCTTGAGGGCATCCGGTTGATGAGATAAGTAGCAATCATAACCGCTTCACTCCACAAGAATTTGGGCACATTCATGGTAAACATAAGTGATCGAGCCACCTCCAGCAGATGACGATTCTTCCTTTCAGCTACTCCATTCTGTGGAGAAGTATCAGGACATGAAGTTTGATGAAGTATTCCTTTTTGGGAAAGAAAATTGCCAAATTCATTGTTCACATACTCCGTCCCATTATCTCGTCACGATAATTTGAATACTAGCGTTGAAGCGATTTTGGACATATGCATAGAAGTCCTTGAAGCATGTAAGCACCTCACTTTTATGTTTCAGAAGATATATCCAAGTCATTCGGGAGTAGCAATCAATGAAGGTGACAAAATACTTCATCCCGCTAACAGAGACCACCGGGGAAGTCCATACATCAGAGTGAATCAGTACAAAGGGCAACGTGCTCCGCAGTCCACGACTCACATATGATGTCCTGGTGTGTTTTCCAAACTCACATGCATCACACACAAGTTTTTCTTTGTCCACCTTCATTTCTTCAGGGAATATCTTACTCATAGTGTCAAAGGACATATGGCCCAATCGACAATGTTGGAGTATCAACCTTGCCTCATCATCATTGGTAACAACTGTGAGAGCAGTGCACAACGCTTCATCGGTTTCCCTTCTATCCAAGTACCACAATCCCTTATGTCTCACACCTATCCCAAGCCTCCTTCCAGTCTTCCTCTCTTCAATTATACAATTATATCGATCGGCAATTATTCGACAATCAATATCATCAACCAAAGAGCTCATAGACACCAAACTCACCGGAAACGATGGAGCATATAATACCGAAGACAATGTAATGGACGGAGTGCATTTCACTGTGCCGACCCCTTTCACAGGTTGATAAGTTCCATCGGCTGTTTGGATTGTCTCTTTATGCATGGGTGGATGTGGAGTATATGATGCAAACTCACTCCACTTACCCGTGACATGTGCTGATGCTCCCGAATCCAGAATCCAATTTGAACAAGTTCCATTTAATGCAGGAGCCTGACTTGAGATTGCTTCTTCTGTTTGTGCAAGATTCACACAATTTCCTAGGACAGTTGTTTTTCCACTTTGTTTTGGAATTTCTGCACTCTCCCTTGATTGTCTCAACTTCTCAATCTCCTTGAGCAATTGAGTCATTTTCTCAAGTAGCTTCTCAATTGTTTGATTCTCCCCCATTGATCAATATTGCTGAAAATCACCAACAAACCAGCTTATGTGCTTCTTCTCTTCTCTGCTATATTTGACCTACTCTTGCAGATCTCTCGACCCCTCTGGATCTTTCTTCTGGCTGCACACGCAGCTTAGGTCTCTCCTCTGTCCTCTACTCGCACACGCAGAAATCAGCACCTTTGCTTCTCCCTCTTCACTGCAAGCCACAAGCAGCTGCACCTCACCCAGCTGCTCCCTTCACCACCACACCGAACTTTGCAAGATTCACCACCACTCCGAATGCTGCAGACGGTTGGCTCCGCACCTCTGCAGCAGCTCACATCAACACTTCTACCTGGGCAGCACTCCACTCCTCTGCCCGTCTGTTGTATTTCCCCTGGATTTTGCGGAACTCCACCTCACTCCACCGAATCACCACAGGCAGCCCGTAGCACACACCATCACTGCCTCTAGCTCTGATACCATGTAGGCTTTTGGGGAAATTGTGGATGGGTTGATCAGACCCCTTCAGGTCCTCCACACCCTCATATATATATAGCTGAACTAGGTACATGTTAACTAGTACAGTGGAATACTCTAGAATCTGGTAGGACACTAGCCTAGACTACAACATTCACTGGAATGTTCCAGGCACTCCTAGGACAGCACTAATATACTATTACTCCTTGGAATATTCTGGGCTCTCCTAGGTCAGTCTCCAACAGTATGTTTTACTATGATACCTCCTTTTTTACAGGAATTATCTCTCGTCCGTTCTTATTCAAGAGATCTTTCTCACCCTTGACCATGATGATTTGTCACAGCGAGCGAAAGTAAGCATCTCAATTGAACAAAAATACTCTGGGCTACCTCTCAGTCTATTGCTTCGCTATCTCACATGTGATCGTACCTATTCTTGCTTGTTTATGTGTAAACCTACTGTTTGTGTTTATTGTAGGCGGCTCGCATTTTGGTTGTCCTAATATGCAAGCATGAATTTGACGCAAGATATCAAAAAAATGAAGACAGACTTTACATTGCTCAGCTGTATTTTCCTCTTATAGGACAGGTGTGTGATATTCACTTCACAGTTAACTTCCTTGAAATGAATATGAATAATCAGTACTCTGTTTCTCTGCAATGTTTGCCATATAGATGGTTCTTACAATTTATTTCCTGTGAGAACACTCATTGCAGATCCTGGATGAAATGCCTGTGTTCTATAACCTAAATGCCATTGAAAAGCGTGAAGTGCTAGTGGTCATTTTGCAAATCATAAGAAACTTAGACGACGCAACTCTTATAAAAGCATGGCAGCAGAGCATTGCTAGAACTAGATTGTTCTTCAAGCTGCTTGAAGAATGTATTACCCATTTTGAGGTTTGTACAACAATCCTTGGTTGTTTGGAATGTTGAGTTCTGAATCTTTGTTGCTATCAAATCATGTTGTTTTGTAATACTCCCTCCGTCCCACAAAAGACCAAATTTAGACAAAGTTGGGACATCTTTTGTGGGACGGAGGGAGTAGTTTATTTTGTACTAATCTCTTGAATGCTCACTGCAGCATAACAGAATGGGAAACAGCTTGCTCCTAGGCTCTAGTTCTCGTAGCCCTGATGCTGAGCGCCCTGCTTCCCCCAAGTATTCTGATCGGTTATCCCCATCAGTCAACGCCTATTTGTCGGAGGCTTCACGCCATGAAATAAGGGTATGTTGACACATTATTTATAGGAGCCTAAGTTTCCAGCACTAGTATTTTTTACCTCTTGTTTTTTCACAGGGTGAATAGTTTGCGTATGAACAAGTCACAGCTGACATGTCTGAATTTGAATCATGTTGACTTTCTTGGGATCGTCCTGGTCTAGGATAGGTTGGATACACCTTGGGTAGGGTTTGTATAGCATGTACTAGAGAGGATTCAAATAGCTTGTCAGCATTGTTACTTTGTGCTTTTTGCGGAAATTAATCTGGTAACAGTTAAGATGCTATTGGAAAGAATGTGGTAGTAGCCATCTCTAGAAGAAACTGGTTGGACTTGGCTTGTGTTATTCCAAAGAGAACACTAAGTAGACTTCACTTATATAAGTCTATGAGATCCACTACATTATAAACTAAATTAAACATTAGCGAGTAAAGATTATTTTATTGACTGTGTCATCAGCTCTCTGATTGTAATAATCATGATGCTGTGGCTGGCAAGACTGATTAATCAGCTGAGATGGCTCTTTCTCACAGTACTGGTGCTGCACTTTCAACTTTGGCCATTGCTTTTTTGGCTTTTCTTAATGTCACTATAAATGCATAATACTTCAGAAGATGACCACTGACAAATTTAATCTTGGACATTGCTTCAAGGCTTGTTTTTTTTTTTACAAAGTGTATTCCATCTAATGCCAAGCCATTGAAGCCAACCATCCTTGCCTAATCACTAAAAATCCATTGTTTGGTGGATCATTCCAGCTAGTGACACTGGTAGTTTGCAGGACACTGCCTCTCAGAATCTTGCTTGAACTAATATCTATGCCCCTAAGTTTGCATTAAATCGACTCCTTGTTAGTTTGTTGTCTCTGGCCCTAACGGAGAGGTTTACTTTAAGTTTCAGAATAAGGCTTGACTTTCACTAATGTTAAATGAGCATACAATAGTGGAGTTGAGCTTATTTGATGCTAGATAGTGATTTTATTTCCTTGTTCTAAATGCACATAATTTGCAGGAGTGGTGACAAAAATCTCTGTGATCATGATTTAATTGTGACTGCTATTTAATGCAGCCTCAGGGGACACCGGAAAATGGATACATGTGGAACAGGATTAGTCCTCAACTAAGTTCCCCAAATCAACCCTATTCATTGAGGGAAGCACTTGCCCAAGCACAATCTTCAAGAATCGGATCAACGGCCAGGGCATTGAGAGAGTCTCTACATCCGATGCTGAGACAAAAGTTGGTAAGCATTGCATCCCCATTTGAATCTTGTGGTGTTCTAAACTTTCTTCAAGTCTGACAGAAAATTCCTGCAGGAACTCTGGGAAGAAAACCTTAGCACTGCTGTGAGCCTTGAAGTCTTGGGAACAGTTGACAAGTTTTCGGTTGCTGCGGCTTCCCGTAGCATCTCGACTGACTACGCAAAGCTAGATTGCATAACATCTATCTTGATGGGTCTTTTATCTAGGAGCCAGCCCTTAACCTTTTGGAAAGCTTTTCTTCCTGTGGTCTATAATATATTCAGTCTACATGGTGCAACACTAATGGCAAGGGAGAATGACCGCTTCTTGAAGCAGATTGCTTTTCATCTTTTGCGGCTCGCCGTATTCCGAAACGATTCTGTTAGAAAAAGGGCTGTTGTTGGTTTGCAGATCCTTGTCAGGGTAAGTAAGCTGCTCGCTGAATTTCAGTTATTACATAAATTCATGAAACGAGTTATCCTGATGGTACAGATGTTCTCTTTGTGCTTCAGAACTCGTTCAACTATTTCAAGAGCACCACGAGGCTGAGGGTCATGCTGACTATTACTTTGTCGGAGTTGCTGTCCGACGTGCAAGTAACTCAGATGAAATCTGATGGATCTCTTGAAGAAAGTGGCGAAGCTCGGCGTCTTAGGAAATCGTTGGAGGAAATGGCTGACGTAAGGAGTAAGGATCAGTTGAACGATTGTGGCCTCCCTGTTACTGCACTAGAAGTGGCTGCTGAAGGTTCCACGGACAATAATTGGTCTTGGGTAGAGGTTAAACATCTATCCAAGTGTCTAGTCCAGGCCCTTGATGCCGGCCTTGAACATGCCCTTTTGGTAAGCAAGTTTTTTAGCATCAATATCTGATTATATCCTCTTAGCGGTGTCATTTTTATGGATCTGAATTTCTTGAGCAAGTACTGAGCACTGAACCTGTAAATTTCAATGTTCTTTCCAGGGTTCCGCAATGACTGTGGACAGGTGTGCAGCTGCTGAGGGTTTCTATAAGCTAGCATTGGCCTATGCGCCTGTTCCGGATCTCCACATTATGTGGTTACTGCACCTATGTGATGCACACCAGGAGATGCAATCATGGGCTGAAGCCGCGCAGTGTGCAGTTGCTGTGGCTGGTGTGATCATGCAGGCACTTGTTGGAAGGAATGATGCTGTGTGGAGCAAGGATCATGTTGCTTCCCTCTGTAGGATTTGCCCTATTGTGGGCACTGATATCGGTGCAGAAGTAGCCGCAGCGGAAGTCGAGGGATATGGTGCGTCCAAGCTCACCGTAGATTCAGCCGTCAAGTATCTTCAACTCGCGAACAAGCTCTTTGCACAAGCTGAGCTATACCACTTTTGCGCTAGCATCCAGGAGCTCATTATTCCAGTTTACAAAAGCAGAAGGTCGTATGGGCAGCTGGCTAAATGCCACACGTCGCTCACGAGCATCTACGAGTCGATTCTTGAACAGGAGGCGAGCCCTATCCCATTCAGCGATGCCACGTACTACAGAGTTGGATTCTATGGGGAACTGTTTGGCAAGCTCAACAAAAAGGAGTATGTGTTCAGGGAGCCACGGGATGTCCGTCTGGGTGACATCATGGAGAAGCTTAGCCATACCTACGAGGCTAAGATGGACGGCGGTCACACCTTACACATCATTCCTGACTCGAGGCAAGTCAATGCTGAGGAGCTGCAACCCGGCGTATGCTATCTGCAAATAACTGCTGTCGATCCTGCGATGGAGGACGAGGACCTGGAGAGCAGGAGGGAAAGGATCTTCTCCTTGTCTACCGGTACTGTCCGTGCGCGTGTGTTTGACCGTTTCCTCTTTGACACGCCGTTCACGAAGAACGGGAAGACACAAGGCGGCCTGGAGGATCAGTGGAAGAGGCGCACGGTGCTCCAGACGGAGGGTTCCTTTCCTGCTCTGGTGAACCGTCTAATAGTGATAAAGTCTGAGTCCCTAGAGTTTTCGCCTGTCGAGAATGCGATCGGAATGATCGAGACAAGGACGGGCGCGTTGAGAAACGAGCTGGAGGAACCACGTAGCTCTGAAGGTGATCAACTGCCAAGGCTTCAGAGCCTGCAGAGGATACTCCAAGGAAGTGTAGCTGTTCAGGTAATCCTGCAACTTTGCATGCACAACATGAACCAACCAGTTTTAACTTCGCTTGCTACTCCTCTCTTTTGCTAATTTCCCCCAAACAAATGAACGTGTGATGCAGGTAAACAGTGGTGTATTGAGCGTGTGCACCGCGTTCCTATCTGGTGAGCCCGCGACCAGGCTCCGGTCGCAAGAGCTGCAGCAACTCATAGCTGCGCTGCTGGAGTTCATGGCTGTCTGCAAGCGCGCGATCCGCGTACATTTTAGATTGATAGGGGAGGAAGACCAGGAGTTCCATACTCAACTCGTCAACGGGTTCCAGTCCCTCACTGCGGAGCTCTCTCATTACATCCCTGCCATACTTTCGGAGTTATGACCGTGGCAGTTAATTAGGTAGCATGTGAATGGTTGGAGCAAATGTCAATATTTCGAGTAGCTCTGTTGTATAGTTTGAAAGTAACCAGTCTGCAATTCTACAATTTTGGGGTGTAAAGTGTGTGTGATGTATCTGCCTGTAACCACTGTTGTTTGTTTGCAGTTTGCTGACAAATTAGCTAGCGACTGTTGGAGCCGGCATATTTTTTTATTGTTATTATTCAGGTTTGATGGTGCAAATTGGCCACTGTAAAAAATGTGTTTCTTCAAAAATTTACAATAAAAATATGAGCTGGTTAATTTTTTTTTTGTGGAGGATGAGCTTGTTCATTTTGTGGAGCACACTTTCAGTTACCTGATGGATGAATGTTTGCCACATTTGTTTGTCAAGATGATAATGAGGCCATATGCTAAGCCTGTGTTATCAATGTCTTGTTTGGGCAAGAATGTACTTCTTTTTCCCTAAAAAAAGAGAATGTGCTTCTTCAAATTAAAGTACGAGCTTGTTCGTTCCAGGAGTTTGAACCTGGATGGTGGCAGCTGAGAAGATTCAGTCGAGTAACAAACCAAGCTGCATGATCTTCAGCCTTCCTCTTGGTCTTTTATTACTAACATCTCATGCTTGTACGCTGGACTTCAGAGGATACTTTTGTTTCTGAAATGTTCTTTTTCGAAAATCCCATTGCAATTTTATTAGGACAAAGGAGCTGATTGATGGTGTGAAGCAATCAAATTGTCAAATATCAGGAGACTGAAGAATCTGGAGCTACAGCTGCATGATCTTGAGCCTTCCTCTTGGTCAGTTATTATGCTCCAGCAGTATCTGCCCCATTATTGTCTACGCATTCTTGTATCTAGACATGTAAAACCATTTCTTTTTTGAAACCTGAGTAAAACCATTTCGGGATGTGCTTTTCTGGATTAAACATTTAATTTGAATTTTAGGTACATGGTATCCCATATATCGTCTACCTGATGGGAAATTTCAGGCTGCTTTCCTGTCGTACCATTCGCTTAGACAGTGTTCATCGAATAAGCCCATCAGACCAGGCCGGTCATGCCGGTATTCTTTTGCCGGTCATGGGGCTGCAATCTTACAATGACAAGGTAAAATACTGGCCGACATGGCTCCTGGGCTCCTGGCACTTCAGCTTGCTGATGATTTTCTTTCAATTAATCCTCAAGCCTTGGCACAAGCTTGCTGTTTGGTCCCAAGTCTATTGTTTTATTTGTTTGTTTGTTTGTTTGTTTGTTTGTTTGTATGTTGGTAGCACATCTTTTTTTTTTTTTGAGAACACGTATCATTATATTAAGATTGCAAGACGGACCAAGATATCCAAAGCACCAAGCATACAACCATGGAAGCAAACTCGGTGTACCACCAGCAACAACCCTTTGGGTGTTGCTCACGGCCTAAGGCCGGGATAGCTCGGTAATCTCTCCCCCATGTCTACCTCTACAAGCCAGCCAAGATCGCCATTCGTCAAGGATCGCGTTGAAAACCAAAACCATTGGCGCACTTCTTCCCTCGAAGATCCTGCGTTCTAGCCATATCTAACACAAAACAACCATGATCAACGAGTTGGATTTCTTCCTCTCCACCATCATGAAGGAACTGTCCGCCTGGATCCACCACTCATTGATCCCTAGGCCGGGCGCCAGCGTGATGCTTGGCAGGCCCAAAGCCACCACGAGCCCACCCCAAATCCCTTGGGCAAAACTGCAGTGTAGGGAGAAGTGGTCAAGTGTCTCATCAACCGCGTCATAGAGAGGGCATAGCGTGTGGGAAGGAAGCCCACGGCGCAACCGCTGATCCGCCGTCCAGCAGTGACGCCGCAGTGCGAGCCACGCATGCATCTTGAACCTAAGCGACGCGAAGGAATGCCAGATGAGTGGTGCCCCCGGGAGACCGACGGTGCCATGGAACTAAGCACGGTAGGGCGATTTGGAAGAAAACCGTCCGTCCTCATGCCACTTCCATGCAAACGAGTCCTGGCCGCCGCCGCGGGAAGCATTCATGTCCTGGATCACCGCCCACAGCCTCAGGTACTGCACCACCGCATCGACCGACAACTCTCCTGTGATGTCGCCGGCCCAGCTGTTGCCCGCGAGCATATCGTGGATGGTGCACCTTTTGCGCAAGCCTGGCCAAACAAGCTTTAAGATGTCTGTCACAATGGCCTCCACCGTGAGCCCAGGGACCCATGCGTCCTCCCAGAAGAGAACAGAGCCCCCATTGTGACATCCTGGCCGAGGGCTTAATAGGATTGATAGGATACTCATATTGCAACTTCTTTTCCGGAAGCTCATCACCAAAGAACTCCGAGGTTAAGCGTGCTTGGTCCGGAGTAATATGAGGATGGGTGACCGACCGGGAAGTAGTTCCCGGGTGCACACGAGTGAGGACAAAGTGCGAAGGAAAGACATGAGTTGGTCTGCGGGGCAAGTCTAGAGATCCTAGAGAGCTGCCAGGGGTAACAGGCCCGGCCGGGGGTGGTCGGGGTGTTACATTTGGTATCAGAGCCGACCTTCACGGTTACATGGGCGTGTGCGGGTCAGGGGTTCGGGCATGTGGTGCATGGCTGGAGTGGCCCGTCGTGGCACACGGAATGACACATGTGCTGGCACTGGACGCACATACGTGTGTCAAGAGGGGACGTTCCTAGCCTAGGGCTGATCGACGAGGGCGTCGATCTTCTAAGGGGGGTGAATGTGACATCCTGGCTAGGGATTAATAGGATTGATAGGATACTCATACCAAAAAGTTGCAACTTATTTTCCAGTAACTCATCACCAAAGAACTCCGAGGTTAAGCGTGCTTGTCCCGGAGTAATATGAGGATGGGTGACTGACCGGGAAGTAGTTCCCGGGTTCACACGAGTGAGGACAAAGTGCGAAGGAAAGACATGTGTTGGTCTGTGGGGCAAGTCTAGAGATCCTAGAGAGCTGTCAGGGGTACAGGCCCGGCCGGGGGTGGTCGGGGTGTTACACCCTTCCCCTAGGGTAATACGCACCGAGGCGTGAAAAAAAGCAGTTGAGCTCTGGCCGACATGCAGGTCTAGGCCGCTCCAAGGCCTCACACTATTTGTTTTTTGCAGCCAGAGCCACCAGGTGCGCAGAGCGGTATTCATCACGCGCAAGTTGTGCAAGCCGAGGCCCCCAAGCTCTTCGGCTGGCAGACGAGACGCCACACGACGGTGCAGCTGCCGCCCTGCGCATCCTCCTTCCCTTCCCAAAGGAACCCTCTCCTGAGCTTGTCCACTGCTTTAATGAACCAATGGTCAAGGTCCAAAGCCAACAACTGGTAGACAACAGAGGCCATCATGACCTCCTGCACATAGACAAGGCACCCTTCCCTCGACATGAGCCTCGCTTTCCAGAAAGGTAGCTTGGCTGCCAGCTTGTCCACCACCTGAAGATCGGACTTGCGCGGCTTGGAAATATAGATAGGCAGACCAAGGTAGGTGCATGGTAATGGCATTATTGAGTAGGGGAGCGCCGCCGCCGCTGCCTGCAGAGCCTCGTCAGAGCACTGGATTGGCGCCACAGAGCTCTTGGCGAAGTTTTCTTTGAGCCCTGAAGCCGCCCCAAAACAGGCCAACACGCCCCAAACCGCAGAGATTTCCCTCGCATCAGGCTTGGCAAAGATGACAACGTCATCCGCGTATAGCGAAACCCGATGCCTCAATCCGATAGGGGCAAGATCAGAGAGCACTCCCACATATTCCGCCACCCGAAACATAGCTGAGAGAACATCCATGGCTATGAAAAATAGCAAGAGGGAGATGTGATCCCCTTGCCTCAACCCCCTCCCGTGCCGGAAGGAGCTCCCAGTGCAACCATTGACGAACACGCTGGTGCTGGTAGATCACAACAACATCGCAATCCACGCGGTCCACCTTGGCCCGAACCCTCGCTGCCGCAACGCACTCAAAAGGAAAGGCCACGATATGCTGTCGAAAGCCTTGGCTTCGTCCACCTTGAGAAGCAACGAAGGGATTCTCTTTTGATGTAGCAGCTTGGCGGACTCCCTGACCAACATGTAGTTGTCTTGTATGCAGCGTCCTCGAATAAAGGGCGTCTGGTTGCCATCCACTGCATCCTGCATCCGGGGAGCTAAGTGCCTGGCTAAGATCTTGGTGAGCAGACGCGCGAAACTGTTGACGAGGCTCACATGCCTAAAATGCTTCAGCTTAGCCACGCCATCCTTCTTCGGCAACAAGGTAATTTCACTGAGAGCCTCAAAACCCTGATCCGACCAATCCACATAGATCTCAGCGCCGCTATGACGTCCACCTTAATAATGGGCCAACAATGATGGTAGAGCTCAGCATAGAAGCCGTCGGCGCCAGGCGATTTATTTGTCGGTATCGCACAAGACAAATGGCATCCCAAAATTCCTCCTCCAAAAACTGGGCTTCCAGGCCGGAGTGGTCCAGAGGTTGCAACCCAAGCGCACCGAGAGAGAGGTCAAAGTCTCTAGGCTACGCCGAGCCCAATAGGCCCATGAAGAAATCCGTCGCAAGCCCCACCTTGCCCCCAGATCAGACAGAAACAACTCGGTTCCCAGAGCGGAGGGCAGCGATGTGGTTGCGTTGCCTCCGACTGGAAGCCATGATGCGGTAAAACAGCGATGAAGCACATCTGGTTTGGTGAAGTGGATGGTTCGGTTGGCTACCGTGCTTTTATTCTCGAAAATGAAAGCTACTAGCGCTCTTCCTCTCGCACCTGAGCCCTGATGCCTGATCCTTGGTCTTAGAAGCTGAATCTATGTGTTTGTTCACACGTCCATTCTTTACATCTCACTCGCACACTCGTATTGCAAGGGAGTGGTGGTTTCAGACAAGTCCTCAAATCCACCGTCTCAGGTCGTGAGAGAAAGGGTGTTGGCGCTGAAGCCGGCGATGGCCAGGGCTGATGTGTCGAACAAGGACCAGGTGCACAGCAGAAATCGGCACCCAGACTACCGAGTTCTTCCTCTCCCGGTGCCGGTAGACTACAGCCACGTGCGCGGTGTTCCCTGATGCCGGAACCTTGTCGCCGCCAGGGTGCTTTTCTTGGTTGGTTGCACCGGAAGAAGAAGAACGACTTCCAGACGTCTGGCAGTGGCATGAAGAACGAGGCATGATCGAACAGCGTGCCGCTCACCATCGACATGGCGTGGTTGATGCTCGAAAATTGGATGTCGTTCGGCACCTCATCGACGATGGCTGTCGTCCCCTCCTGCGCCTCCCAAGGACGACACTGCACTCTTCTACTACAATGAAGAGGCCAAGGAAGACAGTGACGACTTTGTCGGCAGCGTCTTCTATGACTTGCAGATGGCCATGGAGAGGGCCGGGAGTTCCACCTGCCGGACACGATGACCAACGACGAGATCGATAGGCTCGACATCCTCTTGTTGGAGGTGCCGTAGGTGCCTCCGCTGTTGCCCTGATACGCTACCGACATAATGCCGGCATGCCTCACGGAGGATGAGGCTCTCGAACCGGCACTGCATAACTCAGCCTCGCACTCGTCACTGCCCCCCCCCTCTGCCGTTCAATCCATGGGTTGCTCCGCCTCCATCACCAGCAGCATCGGTGTATGCTCCGCCGGCTGCCAACTGACCGTGGGCAATTCCGGAATTCATCATGATCGACGACGAGGATGAGGATTAGACTAGCGTAGCAAGCGCTACATGGGCCTTTTAGTTTGTTTTCCTTTATTCCCTCGCACATTTTTTGGTTCCCTGGACAATTTCCAGTGACAGTGAGCAATACATGGTTAGACGGGCGTCGACAATACTCGCCTTTTCATGTTTTCTTCCCGTATTCATGGGCTATAGCACGCAATTTTTGGTTCCTGAGACATTTTCGACCACCGATACATGATTACATTGTTTGAGGTGCATCGCCAAAACTCGCATTTTTCATGTTTTCTGCCCATTTTTGTGTGTTGTAGCGCATAGTTTTTGGTTCCCATGACAATTTCTAGAGATCGTGACCACCGAAGCATGGTTTCAAAGACATCGCCAAAAGTTATATTTTTCATGTTTTCTGCCTATTTTCATGGGTTATAGCGCACATTTTTTGGTTTCCAGGAGAATTTCCGGCGACGGTGACCATACATGGTTAGACGGGCGCCGGCCATACTCGCATTTTTCTAGTTTTCTGCCCATTTTCGTGGGCTACAAAGCGCAACTTTTGGTTCCCGGGACAATTACTAGCGACCGTGACCAGCAATACATGGTTTGAGGTGCATCGCCAAAACTCGCATTTTCATATTTTCTGCCTTTTTTCTTGTGTCATATCGCATAGTTTTCAGTTCCCGGGACAATTTGTAGCGATCATGACCACTGATACATGGTTTCAGTGGCATCATCAACACTCCTATTTTTCATGTTTTCTGCCAATTTTCATGGGCTATAGCGCACATTTTCGGTTCCCTGGATTTCCAGCGACGGTGACCATACATGGTTAGATGGGCGTCCACAATACTCACCTTTTTATGCTTTCTGCCCATTTTCGTGGGCTATACCGCGCAACTTTTAGTTCCTAGGACAATTTTCAGCGACCGTGATCACCGATACATGGTTTGAGGTACATCGCGAAAACTCACCTTTTTCATGGTTTCAGCCCATTTTCGTGTGTCATAGCACACAGTTTTTGGTTCCCGAGGCAATTTCTAGCGATTGTGACCACCGATACATGGTTTGAGTGGCGCCACCAAAACTCGCATTTTCATTTTTTTTCTTCGCATTTGTGTGAGCTATAGTGCACATTTTTGGTTCCTGTCACGATTTCCAGCGACTGTGACCACCGATGCATGGTTTGAGAGGCTTCACGAAAACTCTTGTTATTCATGTTTTCTGCCTCCATTTCCACGAGCTATAGCTCATATTTTTAAGTTCCCGGGATGATTTGAAGCGACGACGACCACCGATACATGGTTAGACGGGCGTCGACAATACTCGGCTTTTCATGTTTTTGCCCATTTTCGTGGGCCATAGTGCGCAATTTTTGGTTCCCGGGAAAATGTCTCGGGAACCAAAAATTGCGCGCTATAGCGCACGAAAATGGGCAGAAAACGTGAAAAAGTCGAGTTTTTGTTATGCCCCTCAAACCATGTATCGGTGGTCACCGTCGCTGGAAATTATCTCGGGAACCAAAAAGATGCATGCTATAGCCCACAAAAATGGGCAGAAAACATGAAAAAGTCGAATTTTGGTTGACACCCGTCTAACCATGTATCGGTGGTGACCGTCGGTGGAAATCGTCATGGGACCTTAAAGCTGTGAGCAATATCCCACGAAAATGGAGGCAAAAAACCTGAAAAACACGAGTTTTTGTGAATCCTCTCAAACCATGTATCGGTGGTCACGATCGTTAGACATTGCCCTAGGAACCGAAAACTGTGCGCTGTAGCCCACGAAAATTGGCACAAAACATGAAAAAGGTGAGTTTCCGCGATGCCCCTCAAACCATGTATCTGTGGTCACCATCGCTGGAAATTGTCTAGGGACCAAAAATTGCGCACTATAGCCCAAGAAAATGGGCACAAAACGTGAAAATGTCGAGATTTTGGGACACCCGTCTAACAATATATCGGTTGTCACCGTTGTTGGAAATCGTCATGGGAACTTAAAAATGTGAGCTATAGCCCATGAAAATGGTGGCAGAAAACATGAAAAGCACGAGTTTTCGTGAATCCTCTCAAACCATGTACCAGTGGTCACAGTTGTCGGAAAATCGTCCCGGTTGCAGAAAAATATGCGCTTTAGCCCATGAAAATGGGCAGAAAACATGAAAATATGAGTTTTGGCGACACCACTCAAACAATGTATCGGTGGTCACGATTGCTAGAAACTGTCTCGGGAACCGAAAAGTGTGCGCTATAGCCCACGAAAATGGGAAGAGCACATGAAGAAGGCATGTTTTGGTGAGACCCGTCTAACCATGTATCGGTGGTAACCGTCGCTGGAAATCGTCACGTGAACTTAAAACTGTGAGCTATAGCCCACGAAAATGGAGGCAGAAAACGTGAAGAACACGAGTTTTTGTGAAGCCTCTCAAACCATGTATCGGTGGTCACGATCTCTAGACATTGTCCCGGGAACAAAACTTGTGCGCTATAGCCCACGAAAATGGGAAGCAAACACGAAAAAGGCAATTTTTTTGCGATTCCCCTCAAACCATGTATCGGTGATCACCATCGCTGGAAATTGTTTCGGGAGCCAAAAAATTGCGCTCTATAGCCAACGAAAATGGGCATAAAACATGAAAAGGCATGCTTTGCCAAGACTCGTCTAACCATGTATCGGTGGTCACCATCGCTGGAAATCGTCACGGGAACTTAAAACTGTGAGCTATAGCCCACGGAAATGAGTGATGACCCACAAGTATAGGGGATCGCAACAGTCTTCGAGGGAAATAAAACCCAAATTTGTTGATTCGACACAAGGGGAGCCGAAAAATACTTATAAGCCTTGACAGCGGAGTTGTCAATTCAGCTGCACCTAGAAAAGCACTAGCAACAGGGTGTTGTGAAAGCAGTGGTAATATGATGCGGCGCCAGAAAATAGTTGGTACTACTTTGATGGCGTGTTGATAGGGAAATGTGATGCGGCAGTAATATGAGAGCAATAGTAACACATCAGTAGCACTAACGCAGAGGCAATGACAATGGAAAATATCCCAGCGCGCGGTTGATTGAAAAGCAATGATGATGAAATAAAGGACCGGGGTTCCCGACGATCTACGCTAGCGGTAACTCTCTAAATAACTAGTGTTGGGTGAACAAATTACACCTGGGCAATTGACAGAATTGAATTTAGCATTAAGACAAAATATCCAGTCTATTAATATCATAGGCATATTTTCCATATATAGTCATACGTGCTCGCAATGAGAAACTTGCATAACATCTTTTGTCCTACCATCCCGTTTGCAGCGGGGCCTCAAGGGAAACTACTGGTAATTAAGATACTCCTTTTAATAGAGCACCGGAGAAAAGAATTAACACGTGGTGAAAACATGTGATCCTCATATCAAATCCATCCCCTCCGGTTATCCCAATTCGAGATCACTTTGGGGCCTCGGGTTCCGGACAAAGACATGTGCATACAATTTGTAGATACAATCTAAGCAACAATTATAGAGCCTAGATCTAAGATCATGCCACTCGTGCACTAGTGACAAGCATTAAACATAATAATATTGCAGCACAAAAATACTTCACAAACTTATAATATATACTAAACATAATGATCAATCCATCGGATCCCAACAAACACAACACTGATTACATCATATGGATCTCAATCATGTAAGGCACCCCATGAGATCATTGTATTGAAGCACACGGGAGAGAGTACCATCTAGCTACAGCCAAGAACCCATAGTCCCTGCGGGAACTACTCACAAACCATCATGGAGTCGAAGTGGAGGCGGTGGAGTCGATGGCTCCGGGGGCACTTCCCCGTCCTAGCAGGGTGCCAGAACAGAGACTTCTGTCCCCCGAAACTTGGTTTCGGCGATGACGGCGGCTACGAAACTTTTCATGGATGGAGGGTAATATGTAGCGGAGTTTTTAGGTCAGAGGGGTCTTATAGGCGAAGATGCGATGCGAGGTGGTGCACGGGGTGCCCATACCACCCCTAGGCGCGGCCAGACCCGGGCCCGCGCCTGGGCCTGGTATGGCTGCCCCATGGCACATCTCAGTCTCCCCTTCTGGCTCCCGGGGTCTTCTGGTACATTAGAATTTCTGTGTTTTTTCCAGAATTTTCCGAGCACTTTCATTTTTGGACATTTTCTGCAATAAACAGACATAATAAACAGTGGCACTGTGGCACTTGCTAATAGGTTAGTCCAATAAATGTCATAAAATGATGCAAAGTGCACATAAAACATAGAGGAATTGGTGTAGAACAAGCATGGAGCATCAAAAATTATAGATACGTTTGCAACGTATCAACATCCCCAAGCTTAACTCCTGCTCGTCCTCGAGTAGGTAAGTGATAACAAAAAAATAATTTTTGAAGTGACATGCACCTTCAAAGTTCAAAGAATGACTAAATACAAATAATTTAAGAACAAGTAATAACACATTCATGATTCAATCAATAATAATTTTGGGACCATGCACATAAAACTAAGTATGACAACTATGCTCTCTTAATGGTGCATGAACCTAGAAGATGAAGACTCAACATAAAAGTAAAATAACGGCCCTTCGTAGAGAGAAGCATAGATTACTCATGTGCTAGAGCTTTTTATTTTGAAAGCATGGAAACAATTGTGTCAACGGTAGTAATAATTCATATGGGTTATGTATAAAACTTCCTATAAGTTGCAAGCCTCATGCATCGAATACTAATAGTGCCCGCACCTTGTCCTAATTACATCGCATTACATATGTTTCAACCAAGTGTCACAAAGGGGTACCTCTATGCCACATGTACAAAGGTCCAAGGAGATAAATCGCATTTGATTTCTCGATTTTGATAGATCTCAACTTGAGGACATCCATACCGGGACAACATAGAAAACAGATAATGGACTCCTCTTTTTAATGCTTTAAGCATTCAACAATAATAATATTCTCATAAGAGATTTTGAGGATTTGAGTGTCCAAGCTGAAACTTCCACCATGATACATGGCTTTGGTTGGCGGCCCAATGTTCTTCTCTAACAATATGCATACTCAAACCATTTCAACTCATGGCAAATCTCCCTTACTTCAGACAAGACGAACATGCATAGCAACTCACATGATATTCAACAAAGGTGTGACAGGTTGATGGCATCCCCAGTAAGTCAATGGTTACCTCTCAACAAGTAACTTATAAGAACTAAGATACATAAGTGACATATTCCTTACCACAATAGTTTTTAGGCTACTTTCCCATGAGCTATATATTGCAAAACAAGGAACATTTTGTTTTAAAGGTAGCACACAAGAAATTTAATTTGGAGTGGCTATGAAATACCACATATAGGTAGGTATGGTGGACACGATTGGCATTTTGGTTTTTGGGAGTTGGATGCACGAGTAGAGCTCATACTCAGTACAAATGAAGGCTAGCAAAAGAAAGGGCCAACCGACTAAGAGAGAAATAATGGCCATAGTCATGCATAGCGACAAAACTTATTAATCAAAGCATATGGTGATATTAAAAGTCAAAATCTAAATGATCATCAAGTCAACTCAATTAAACATCAAACGAGATCTTTTATTTGCATCACTATTAATATGAGACTTTTTACTCGTATCCAACACCAATCAACTTATTTGAAAAAACTCTCATAGATAATAAATATAAAGACCAGAGAGCTATTCATAAGGAAACTAATAAGCTCTGAACATAATATGAATGAAAAACTAGAGCTTAAACGCAGTACTCGCAAAAATAGAACGCTCGTTGAACATATGAGTGAAAACTAGATCGTTCATGCAATTAAAGCGGAGCATGTCTCTCTCCAAAAGAAATATGATGGGGTCAGCCACTTGTTACAGCAAACAAAACAAAACAACAGAAAACAAAACTAAAGAAGCTCCAATAAAAGCACATAATGCATGAAGCAATAAAAATATAGCGCAATTGAAAAATGACCTAGTGCTTTTTACTGATGAAGAGGGGGTGCCTCAGGCATCCCCAAGCTTTGACGCTTGAACCTCTTGGATATTTCTTGGGGTGTCCAGGGGACATCCCCAAGCTTGAGCTTTTGTCCATTCTTCATCCTATTGCATCATTCTTCTCTCCCTACACTTGAAAACTTCCTTCACCCAAAACTCAACATAATTCATTAGCAATATTAGTGTAATCAAAACAATTAATCCACTTGGTTCAAGTATGACATATTTAAATCTTATATTAAAACATTGACTACTGTATAAAGTTCTTAGGAAAGCTCCTTCTTTCAAAAGAACTCAAAAAGAAAAAGATTAAGAGGCAAATGCACTAATGGCAGAAATCTGTCAAAACATAACAATAGCTAAAGATCGATTTTTTAGATAATTCTCCGTCGCTCAGATCGAAAAATGTTGAAGTAGTGAAAGTTATATAATAACCTGGGGAATATGCTCGTACATTTTCAGCTCAAGGTGATGTTCTGGTGATTTATGCGAATTTTTCTCGCGACAGTCCAGAAACAGAAACAGAATTGCAAATTCCCCAAATACTACTTTCTTAGCATTAGAGACTACTCTTGGCACAAAAACAAAATAAAAATGATAAGGAGAGGTTATTACAGTAGCAGTGACTTCCGAGACTCAACAAAACAGTAAAATAACAGAAATAAAAACATAATGGGTTATCTGCCAAAAAGCTCTTTCTTTATAGCAATTAAGATAGGCTTAGTAATTAAAGAAGATGCTCATATATGTAATATGAATTGAAGCAAAAGAGAGCATCAAGAAGCAAATATGAAACACATTTAAGTCTTACCCACTTCCTGTGCATGGGAATGTTGTACACAAATAAATTCACAAAGAACAAAGTGACAAGCATGTGAAGGTTAAACAAGAGTAACTTTAATATTTTCATCATGTAGAGAGGTGTTTTAGTACCATGTAAATTCCTACAACCATATTTTCCTCTCTCATAATAATTTTCAGTAGCATCATGAATAAACTCAACAATATAACTATCACATAAAGCATTCTTTTCATGAACTTCAAACACATAATTTTTATCAAGCTAAAAAATAGTAGGATTAAAACAATCAAACCCACTTTTAGCAATTTTATAACAAGATGATTGATCATTCTCAAGAGGTATGGGACTACCAGTAGAAATCCTATTTTCAGTAGCATTATAATTTAGGGATTTATATTTTCGTGCCCTCGGGTCCTTAGTTGTGCTCAGTTTCCCCAGCTCCTTAGTTTTTCCTCAGTTTTCCCCAAGTCCTTGTTTGAAACGCGCAGAAGCAGCTCAGACGGCAGGATTCCTGTTTAGTTGACCGTTCCGTGCTGACGTGTGGGGCCGCGTCGTGTCGGCCCGCGTCGCGTGGGGCTGGTAGAAAGGGACCGCGTGGGACAGGACGAGATAGCGTTTGGTTGCACGTGAGCAGGAGCTGGGTTTTGTCTCTCTCGGCCCAAATTGGCATTTTCCCTTTTAAGAGTACCTTTTCCGCCTCCTTCTCTCTGCCTTTTTTCACCTAATTGATATCAAATCTAGAGAAGCTTGCATTTCTGTCTTTCTTCAATTATTATTTGTGCCTTTTGGCCCTCGTTGTTTGCCCAATATGGCAGCAAATCTAGTAGGGAGCCCACTCTAGTACTCCATCTGGTCCATATGCATGTAGTTAAATCTAGAAGAAAATCTACAGGGAATGTACGATAAATTCATACGGTCATATAGTAGAATAGGGATAGATAATAGGGATCCCTCCCAAGATAATAAGATGCATACACCAACCAAACATAGTAACAGGTTCGAGGTTCTTCACAGCACCATCATACTAACAACATAACAACAAGGGATCCCTAGCTCAAAGGGATCCCAACAACAAAATGGAGGAGGCAGCAGCATCACACGTCTAGGACTCCGCCTACCCCATCTGCCTCTGCCTCCACTTGTTGCTCCCCTTGGGAGCCTTGGGCTTGAGCGGAGGCATGCGCCCGGCGGAGATCTCCACCCGCTGGATGCTGCGGAGGTGCATGTCGGGCGCCATGTGCTTGGCGCGGAAGGAGTGGGGGTTCACCGACGCGCCGACCTTAGGGTTGGTGTTGCCGATGTTCTCGGCATGCGTGAGGAGGCACTTGAAGTCAGTGCCTCCGAGCCTCCTAGTGCAGAAGGGGCACCTGTAGACACCCTTGGCGAAGTAGGAGACGTACTGGCCGACCTACAGCCTCCGCAGCACCTGGCGAGTCTTGATGTCATGGTGCTCGTTGTTGCTGCCGACGTCGCTACCAGATAGCTGATCCATATCAAACGGGAACTATTAGTGAATGAGTTGCAACGATGACTAACGTGCATGATAACAAAGTTAGGAAAAACAGAGGCAGCCTCAGTTAGAGTGGACACGATTATATGTCTACAGGGATGTAGTCATCGAACCAAAGCTCATGCACAACAGATTTGTACACAGAAATGGTTCGCTGAACCCTCCCTGTAAAAATCTGTGCCCACCGATTCATCATAGGCAAAGAAACAGATTCCAGATCTGAACTTGAACACATTCTAGATTATTTGCAAAATTAAACGGTTGATATCTTTTGATTCGTGCATATAATAACTGATTGAGATCCTATGATTACTTGCATAAATTAACTAATTGAGATCCCATTATTACTTGCATAAATTAACCGAACGGCTGAACCCCAAATCTTAAACAAAATCAAGGAGGGATCAAAGCAAAATGGAATAAAATCAGCGCAAATATTAGCCCAATACTCATCCATCCACAGATCCATCTACACCAGCAAAAATAGGGTTCAAAAAGGAATGGGGAACAAAAAAAGGAAGAAAACCGTAGTTACCTCGTTCCATGCGTCCTCCATGGAGGTGTCGTAGGGGTTCGGGGGCGGGACGTACGGCACATACTCGTAGGGGTCATATCCCGGCGGGATCTGACCGCGACCAGCGGTAGCAGCCTCCGATGCACCGGCGGAGGAGGCGGCGACGTCCGTTGAGGGGACGGCGGCGACGTCCGTTGAGGGGACAGCGTCGAAGAGGGAGGCGTCGCGCTTGGAGCCGACGGCGCCGTGGACGATGGGATTGGCATTCTCCTTGTCCATCTCGCCGGCAGAGGAGAGGGAGAGGGTTTTTTGCTTTGGAGAAGATGATGGGACGTGAGAGAGGCGGCGTTGCATGGGCGAGTGAGCGTGACAGAGATAGTGGGAGGAGGCGTCTATAAAGGCGAGGGGTGGTTAATGCGACCCGCGTCCTACGCGTCCACCGCTGCACGTCTGCACGTCTTGGACTTCTGCAATGCGACACGCGTCCACGATTGCACGTCTTCGACTTCTGCACCGCGACCCGCGTCTACGCGTCAACAATTGCACGTCTTCCATTTCTGGATCGTAACACGCGTCCTTGAGTCTAACCCTGGAAATTTAGATATACTCAGGTATAACCTCGAGTATTATACTAGAATTTTTTGTGTGCTCAGTTTTCCCTTTGAGTGCTAATACTGGCTAGTGCTGTTGCGGTCAGAAACCCACCGGCGAGCAGCGACGGGCAACACAGTAGAGCCGGGAGGCTCCCAGGACTGCGGCTGGCCCTGGTCCCTCCGAGCGACGGCCCGCAAAGACTCGGCACGCACGTCCGATGCTGGTGCAAGGGCGTGCCACCTGACCTATACCTGGTCAGGAAGGTGATGGATGTGCCTCGCTTAGTTTCCTGCATGGCATACACGTAAACATTAAATACGAGCCTCGATCGGCTCTCAGGTTGTCCTGTGAATCGGCTCAAAGAGCCGATCCACCCATGATCCGTACGAGGTGTACGAATATATGGTGGTCCTGCTTGATCGAAATAAAGCTAAAACGACCTACTACGATTTAGGGTTTTCACCACATAATCGGAACATCCTACTCGTGATTGAGCCTGGCGGCCACGCACGGTGATCGTAAACCGACCCTAGACAAGGCCTAAAAACCAACACGAGGTTGATCCCCGGAACATCCTGTCTAGGGCTAGCAAACTACACCCTACGCGCCACTGGATCCTTCAACCCGTTTGTAAGGCCTAACTATGCAGATATTAAACTAATCCTTGGAGAACAAGGAGCAATCATAACGGATTGGATCTACTAAATAATGATCAAGCGGGGTGCCGCCCTTACACCTAAGATAGGTGTAAGGGCGGCTAGACGTCTCAGGGTTGCACGACGATAGCATATGATACGATGAACAATGCTAACCCTAACACGTCTAAGATAACTACGTCGCTCGCCATAAAAAAGGCTTCAGCATGAACAACGAATAGACATGTACTGCCTAGATCGCAAGATGCGATCTAGGCAGCATGATGCTTACCCGGAAGAAACCCTCGAGACAAGGGAGTTGGCGATGCGCCTAGATTGGTTTGTAGTGAACGTGATTGTTGTTTATTTCATAAACCCTAGGTACATATTTATAGTTCGTAGACTTTCTAACGTGGGAATAATCCCAACCGTGCACGAGCCAAACTCTAACTAACCGATACGTATCCTACTATATTACAAATACATGGGCGAACTAGCCCAAACTTTGCATATAAGGCCGATTCATGTATTCCTTCCATGTATATTCTTCAAGCCCATCTTGATCGCGGCCCACCTCTGACTCGGTCAAATTCTGGTGATAACACATGCCCCCCTGGTTTTGGAATTGATAATTCCAAAATCACTCTGCTTTTTCTTCGTCGGGTCATGTCGTGGCAGAACCGTCGCAGTATCCTTCATCATGATGCCTTGCCTCTTCCATTTCTGCGTGCCCTGGCAATTTTTTCGTTGGGCACCACTTCCTCGGAAACTGCTATGGCATTGAATTTCCACTATATCCCCTTTTATTTAACCGCTCCAAACAGTTTGCTTCTTCATCCCCTTCGCATTAGCACTCCAAAAGCCCTCCTGCGCCACCATGTCTTCTTCCTCCTCTGCCTCATCGGGTCTTTCCACCCAATCCTCCTCCTCCCGCGAGCCGACGCCGGAGTGGAACCCGGAGGAGGCCCATGCGGCCAACATCCGCCGCGCCATCGAAGCCGGGGAGGAATCCAGTCACGATTTCTCCGTCTGGTCTGAGGACGACAAGTCCTCGACCGACGGGGAAAGTGACCTCCGCTTCCTCGCCGACGGGGAAACGGAGGAGGAGAGCGATGACGATCGCTTCTCCTGGGATGACTTCACCTCCCCCGAGGAGAAGGAGGAGGAGGAGAAGGAGGAGGACGACACCTCCTCCGACGAACCGCCGGCCAAGCGCTTCTGCCCCTGGCCGGGGAACCTCAGCGACTTCGACAGCGACGACGACGACGCTGACGAGGAGGACGAGGACAACGAGGGCCCGGCCGGCCGCCGCTGCAGCAGCGACAACGAGCCCGCCGGGAGTAGCGCCGACAGCAGCGACGACGGCGACGACGAGGGCAGCGACGGCCCGTAGATAGGACCCTTAGCATAGGATCAGCAGTAGTAGATGGGGCAATGTACCCACTAGCATTTCCTTTTGAGAGCAATCAGCTCTTTATGTAAGAAATCCTATTTATCAATGAAGAATTTCCCCCAGTTTGATTTTGCCGATTTCCTTTAAGCTAATTTAGCCGATTCCCCCTCATACTGACTTTGCCGATTGTTCACTTAGCCAATGCTCAATGTGCCGATAGCAACGCATCGGTTCTTCACAATCTACCCTTCAACTCTTCAACTGATGACTTTGAGATCTGGTGGATAATGTGGAAGACCCTTGCCTTCAAGAGAGCCCTTAAATTTCTCCCACCAGCTCCAGTGATCCTCTTCTGCGTGAACTCCCATTTTTGAAGAAGGTTGCGACGAAGGACCAGCCGATGACACCCCAATCGGCTTCTAAAACAGAGCATCTACCAGGCCAGCTGCCCCCCGAGCCTCAATCAAGGCGAGAATAGCGGTGAGGATGCACAGATCAGACAAAGGGCTTTGAACTCAGGTAATTCTGAGACAGCCACCTTGCTGAGCCAGCCAAACTTGCCCCCATCGATCGCCTCTTCTTCCGTTGAAAGCCGATATTGTAGACGAAACACCAACGGCTTAATGAGCAAAAGGCTGCCTTGCATGCCGAAACTGACGCTTCCGACAGTACTGCTGAACTGGTGTAAAGGGTTGGAAGTCCTCGAAGAGAAAGTTCGGGCCCCAAAATCGGCTCACTGCAGCTGAGGAAGCTCTCATTGTTCACTCCCTCAAGGAAGCAGAAGGCCTTGAAGCTGAACTGAAGACCGACTTGGTGAAAATCCGCGTCTTGAACACGCAACGGGTAGATCCTGTGTAATTGCACTAGAGTCGACGGCTGTGCATCGGCTTAGTTTCTTAGCTCTAAAGTCGATGTCCGTGCATCGGCTGTATACCATGAGAAAAAAAAATTTACTGGCCGATTTTTCTATCGGCCCCCAATATTTCACTGCACATGTATCGCACATGTTCATTTGATTAGGTGCCCCCCGAGCCGAATCTGTCAGGTAACTGCGGATATCGACTCTGTAGTTAGCCAAGGCACTGTTTTTGAACATCGGCTCCGTTAGGACTAATGTTGACTCTCATCAGCCGACGTAAAACCGCTGCTCATTAGATCGATGTCGAATACAGGCAGAACGTGTGGTGAAGATAATTTTGGCCGATTGCTGGAATCGGCCTCCACGTTGATTGAATCGCTCAATGAAGGTTTTGCAATGTTCCTCCACAGATCTTTGGGGCCGATCCCAAGGATCGGCCTTGCCACGTTTGTCCATAGGTTTGTTCTTGCTATACGGTCAGGCCGGTGGATAAGACCAGCCTAACCCCGTCCTTCGTCACGTCGATGCGCTCGCAGTCGTCCAAATTGATGCATGAGAGTGGCTCTTGGCCTGTTGTCTCCCAAGCGTTCATGCCAGCCGTTGAAATCTCGGCTGAGTCATCTGCATGGACGACCTCTACTTCATCTCCATCCCACTGTATTACGCATTGGTGCATCGAGGATGGAATGCAACAGTTGGCGTGGATCCAATCTCTTCCTAGCAGGACAGCATAGGTGCTCTTTCTATCGACAATAAAGAACGTCGTAGGGATGGTTTTCCTTCCTACGGTCAGATCCACGTTCAGAACACCTTGTGCGTCAGACGCTTGGCCGTTGAAATCGCTCAATGTCATGTTGGTCTTGATCAGATCCGAGCTAGAGCGTCCCAACCGACGTAGCATGGAGTATGGCATAATGTTGACTGCCGCTCCGGTGTCCACCAGCATCTTGTTGACAGGCTGCCCATCGATATAACCTCGCAAGTACAGGGCCTTCAGATGTCTGTAGCTTCTTTCTCGTGGCTTCTCAAAGATAACTGGCCGTGGGCCGCAGTCAAGTTGTGCCACAGGTGCTTCGTCTAATCCTGGAGCACTAAACTCCGTCGGAAGGATGAACACCATGTTTGTGCCAGCCGATGTTTCATCATCGGCTTTCTTTTGTCTGGGGCGCCACTCTTTCCTTTGTGGCCGACCTTCTTCGTCCAGGGTTCGCTGAATTTTAGCGGCCAGATCAGGCCGCGCCTTCCTCAACGTGTGCAGGTATAACCTTTCGGCTTCCTGTAAACCACGTAGTCGCTGAACCCTACGCTTTTGGGAACGGCTGAGTCCATCAGGGCACCACCTTGGCCGGTGGTACTTATCTTCTTCTTCTTCATCGTCTTCCAATTCCTCTAGATCTTCCACCCGAGAGGACTCAGCGTGCTTGTTCCGAGGTGGGAGAGGCCCTAGACGTTTGAACACGGACACGTTAGCTGCATCCTTCCTCTTCTGTCTACATTCTGGGCAGTTGCCGATTGTAGGCAATCGGCTCATTCCTGAATCCCAGCAGTGTCTGAAGAAGGGACAGTCCCAGTGCCTATCCTCGTCGTCTCGCTCTCTTGACTTTTCCTTGGCATGGCGCTCATATCTCTCCTCGTCGCGATCATGCCGACGATGTCTCCTGGCGTCCCCAGCCAGACGATCTCTTTCACCATCGTCGATGGGTCGTCGGCGTTGGTCATATTGACTCACATACTTGTTGAGGAGGTGATCAGAGAGAGGTCACTGATATCTCACATTCCTCACTTCTCCCTCTGTGATGTAGCGCTTGCCATCGTGACGGAGCCGATCACGTGAAACGGCTTCCTCTGTGTCCTTGCTACGAGAGCAGCTGCCCTCGTCTCCGTCCTTACCAGAGTGGTGTCCAGGTCCTACCATGTTGATATTGAACGAGAATCCTGGCTGGCACCCTCCAGGGTAAGTGCACTACACCATGTTAACGGCGGGGAAAGGGTGTGTGTCGACTTTCATGGCGTACTGGCTGAAAATTAGACGCCCTTGTTCTATCGCCATTTGGACTTGCTGCCGCCACACCCTGCAGTCGTTGGTGGCATGGGTGAACGTGTTATGCCACTTGTAGTATGGATTTCCATTCAGCTCCTGTGCCGTGGGGATCTTGTGGCCTTTGGGTACCTTTAGCTGCTTCTCCTTAAGTAAGAGGTCGAAAATCTGCTCAGCTTTGGTAACGTCGAAGTCAAACCCTCTGGGAGGACCTTGTGGCTTAACCCACTTGCAGGACACGGGGCTTGCCCCCCGAGTCCATTCAGCCACTGCTACCTCTTGATCTCCCGCAGAGCCTTCGTCTTCATCTGCCTCAACCAGGACCACCGCACGCTTGAATTTATCCTGGTATACATCTGGGTGGCGCTGTTCATATACTGACAGCTTCTGCACCATGTGCGCCAGTGAAGGGTAGTCTGCTTGGGAGGCCACGTCCTTGATCGGTGATGCGAGACCCACCACCGCCAACTCGACTGCTTCTTTTTCAGTCACACGAGCCGAATAGCATCGGTTCCTAACGGTCCTGAAGCGCTGGACGTATTCTGACACTGTTTCTCCGCGCTTCTGACGCACTTGTGCTAAATCGGCAATGCCAGCCTCGGAAGCCTCTGAGTGATACTGCATGTGGAACTGCTCTTCCAACTGCTTCCAAGTCCGGATTGAGTCTGGTGGCAGTGATGTATACCACCCGAAAGCCGATCCTGTGAGGGACTATGCGAAGAACCTCACACGCAGCTCATCTGATGCTAAGATCGTGCCCAGCTGTGCCAAATATTGGCTCACATGCTCGATGGAGCTGGAACCATCTGATCCATTAAACTTGGAGAAATCAGGGAGCCGATATTTGGGTGGTAGCGGGATCAACTCGTACTCGTTGGGGTACGGCTTGGAATAGCCGATTGTCCTCCTTTTCGGCACCATGCCGAACTGGTCTCTCAGGATGGTACTGATCTGATCCACGGTGCTGGCTGCAGGAGTCAAACTCTGAAGATTCGCCGGAGTGGCATACTTAGCCAGCCATGCTTGCTTTTCCAGCTCTGAGCCAACTGCAGGAGCTGAGCTCTGGACGTTTGTCGGAGTGGCATACTTAGCTAGCCACGTCTGCTTCTCAAGATCTGTTCCCGAAGTTCCTCCTGTTGTTCCAGAAGTCCCTGCTGTTGCAGTCTGGTTTGTGAGTGCCCAGTTACTGTAGTCTGGCACGTATGTGCACGTGTATCCGTGAGGGATCTCCTTAGGCGCCTCATGCAAGAACTGGTAGTCACTAGGGTCACCACCGATCTTGTAGACGACGTATGCCGGTGAATTCGGCACTTCTGGTGCTGCCAACGCGAATGGCAGCGGTGGACGGGACTGGAGTGGCATCTCTCCTTGGTAAGTCCCGAGAGCTGGTCCTGACGGAGAGTACTGATGCCTCATGATTTCCTGGATCACCCGAAGAGCGACACGCTCCAAAGTGTTCACCAGGCTCTCAGAATGGCGGTGCAGCGAGTGAGCTACCAGGAAGTTAATCTCCTGACGCAGGGACCTGGTGCGTTCTTCTGACGGGGCGGACAAGTCCACTCCATCGAGCGCGCCTTCAGGTGAGAACCCTTTCCACCTGATGCCATGTGAGCGGGTTCTGTGAAAAGAGCCGATGAGGTCGGCTTCGAGGATTGCTTTGACCTCGTCATACTTCTTCTTGAGCTCCTCGGTCAGATCCTCGTACGTGATCGGGGTGCCTTCCGCCATCTCAGATGTAGACGGCGATGCGGTTGATGTCGAAGATCGTCCCACCGGGCGTGCGAAATGTGTTGCGATCGAAACCCACCGGCGAGCAGCGACGGCAACACCGGAGAGCCGGGAGGCTCCCAGGACTGCGGCTGGCCCTGGTCCCTCCGAGCGACGGCCCGCAAAGACTCGGCACGCACGTCCGATGCTGGTGCAAGGGCGTGCCACCTGACCTATACCTGGTCAGGAAGGTGATGGATGTGCCTCGCTTAGTTTCCTGCATGGCATACACGTAAACATTAAATACGAGCCTCGATCGGCTCTCAGGTTGTCCTGTGAATCGGCTCAAAGAGCCGATCCACCCATGATCCGTACGAGGTGTACGAATATATGGTGGTCCTGCTTGATCGAAATAAAGCTAAAACGACCTACTACGATTTAGGGTTTTCACCACATAATCGGAACATCCTACTCGTGATTGAGCCTGGCGGCCACGCACGGTGATCGTAAACCGACCCTAGACAAGGCCTAAAAACCAATACGAGGTTGATCCCCGGAACATCCTGTCTAGGGCTAGCAAACTACACCCTACGCGCCACTGGATCCTTCAACCCGTTTGTAAGGCCTAACTATGCAGATATTAAACTAATCCTTGGAGAACAAGGAGCAATCATAACGGATCGGATCTACTAAATAATGATCAAGCGGGGTGCCGCCCTTACACCTAAGATAGGTGTAAGGGCGGCTAGACGTCTCAGGGTTGCACGACGATAGCATATGATACGATGAACAATGCTAACCCTAACACGTCTAAGATAACTACGTCGCTCGCCATCAAAAAGGCTTCAGCATGAACAGCGAATAGACATGTACTGCCTAGATCGCAAGATGCGATCTAAGCAGCATGATGCTTACCCGGAAGAAACCCTCGAGACAAGGGAGTTGGCGATGCGCCTAGATTGGTTTGTGGTGAACGTGATTGTTGTTTATTTCATAAACCCTAGGTACATATTTATAGTCCGTAGACTTTCTAACGTGGGAATAATCCCAACCGTGCACGAGCCAAACTCTAACTAACCGATACGTATCCTACTATATTACAGATACACGGGCGAACTAGCCCAAAATTTGCATATAAGGCCGATTCATGTATTCCTTCCATGTATATTCTTCAAGCCCATCTTGATCGCGGCCTACCTCTGACTCGGTCAAATTCTGGTGATAACAAGTGCAATATGCTCAGTTTTACCCTCAAGTGGCTGGTCAACAGACAGTCAACAAATGGGATTAACTAGTTAAATGAGTCATTTAATGTGCAAAAAATCCGAAAAATATTGGCACATACTCATGGAGTCTTTACCACAAATTGTCAGTTCTCAAAACATAGATAAGTCATAGATAAATCAAGTTTTACCACAAATTGCCACTTCTCAAAGGCCTTCTCAAATCACCTAGTAGCTATGAAGGTGCATGGTTTTCCACAATAAGCCCTTCCCAAAACAACTTTCCCCAAAACATACTTTATCTAAATGAGGCCACAATTCTCACACTCATGTATATTTGTATTGCAAATAGTTTGAGATAGGCCAAGATGGGTTTCATTGTACAAAACACGCATTTTCCATTTTTTAAATCTCATATTTGAATCCCTTAGTCTGTTTATTACATAGGTGCCCTTGGTTTCTTGATACTACTCAGTTTTGCCCTCTCCCTCCACAAATTCTCTCACATGTGCAACATTGCCCTGATTGGTCTAGCCCATGTCATGCGGATCGTGCCCGCCGACCGTTGATCGTATGATCTAACGGGCAGGATAACCCCTCTCTCTCTATCGACGGTTACCTTCCACTCTCTAAGTATGCTAAAGGGCGGTTTTCTGTATTCATTTTCACGCGCTAAAAATTATAAACTCTTTTAGGCATTACTTTTCACGCAAAAATTGATAAACCATCACCGATTTGTTGTAGCCATTAATTTTCACGCAAAAAATGATAAACCATCACCGATTTGTTGTAGCCATTAATTTTCACGAAAAAATGATAAACCATCACCGATTTGTTGTATCCATTACTTTTCACGCAAAAAATGATAACCATCTGACATAGGCATCCCCAATGGGCCTGCCGAAGATGGTACCCGGGGTTTACTGAAGTCCCATGACTCGAAGAATATGAAGTTCGGAAGCCGAAGATAGCATTAAGGAAAGCTAGAGTTGTATTAGGAAATATAGACTTGTAATCTTGCGGGACGGGTCAGAAACCCTCCCGGACTCTGTAATGTAGAACCTTAATAAACAACCAATGAGTGCATACTCATGATCCACTAAAATAAAACTAGGTACAATTCACATGATACCATCATTTCATGTCTTTATTTTTGATTAACACCTATAGGATCCACTAGTGCCACCTAGATGCAAACCCTAGCTTGTTAATTAGAGTAATGCCATTGATCACCACTCCTATATACCACACCATTAGAATCAACCTCAACCATCAAGCCCTAGTAGAACCATAATGATGAACCCTAGTACCAACCTTGTGTAGTAATTCACATTACATGCTCCTATCCAACTAAACCCTATTTAATAAATAATAAACCATCTAGTTTAGAAGCCATTAGAAGTTACTTAGTGAAGCAAATGTGAAATCATAGTAAACCCTAATAGTTAACTATAGCACTATCTTGATAACCATCCTTTGATATGATGCTTAGAAGAAACCATAGCAATAAACCTACCAATACTTGCTATATAGAAACCCATTCCAAGTTAAGAACCAACTAGTTCTATTAGGGAAACTAAATGAATCCAATAGTAAACCCTAGAATTCCATAGTTTCTATTTATAGTAGTCTTATTCTTATTTGACCTGTTCTTCAAAAGTTATTCTTTTTGAAGTATAATATAAGTAATCATCAACCATGTCCTGTAGAACTTAAAATGGATAACTACTTTTGATTTCTTATGCAATCATTATTCCTTTATGTGTATGCATGTTATAATACCTTATATTACTTGTTTATGCTTTTAATATCACCAACCCTAATAATAACCTTGTTTGAGAACCATTCTAAAAGTGCAACACACCCTAAATAAATCTTTACAACTCATCAATCCTAAATCATCGGGATTAGGTTACGCTCGGGACGATTGCATCTCATACTATGCATTATAAGCATCTTTTCCAGTTCTTTAAACATTGTCCTTACCGGACAATGATGGTATTTCAGAATTTGGAGTTCTCACGTATCGAAGCTTTTGCCTGCATAATCTTGCAGTCAAGAAAGGCAAGTTCATCGCTTGCTCATGTCATTTGATTATATGCTAAGTACTATACTTATCACTCCTGCATTGAAAAGAAAAGTATTATTTTATAATTATGAATATGACTATGTGGTGGGCAATGGAACCATGGTATGTGTTGATATGGTGGAGGTTCCATTGCATGGGTACTACTTATCTAGGACTAAGTACCAATGCCGTCCAGTGATTCTAGCGTCGTACATATCGCGTTGACCATAAGATCTATAATGGCTCTGGGGAATTCAGCTGTATCTTTTCCCTCCTGCACGCCAACGGACTTGATAGAGCCTGGCGGGGTGTTGGGAGAACACTGCCGTAGGTTGGGATAGCCTTTAAAATCTCCATCCGTGTGGATGAGAGGCTCTACCGTCTATGATGGATTGTCCGACATACATCGTGGGTAAAGCCGTATTATCGGGAGATGTCTACCGGGGATGTATGGGTGGACAAAAGGGTGGGTTTGCAGGGTCGCGGAGAAGGCAGTGATTGGCTTGGATCTTACACCTGGTCCCACACCAAGGAAGTGTGGACGGGAAAGTACACCCGGTTGGTATCAAGGATAAGTTCTCTTATGGGAAAAGTAACGCACCTCTGCAGAGTGTATCAAATTGTGGCTGTCACTCCCTGTTCCGGGAAGGGAACTACGAACGCGGCAGGAAAGAAACTCCATGAAGTTCTGTTCAACCTGTGAAGACTGACGGGCATAGTTTTCAGAATAAAATAAATCTTTTGAAGAAATGTTTATGAAAACTTGCATTGGCCTAGAACTTTCTGGTCTATGGCTGTAGCTAGTGCATGATACACCTATTTCCTAATATGAACTTGCTGAGTACGCTCGTACTCATTCCCTCCCATTTGAACCCCCTTCTTAGATCAAGGCACCGAAAGAGAAACTACCGTGGAACTCGGAGACAAAGGAATCAACTGCAACAAGATGAAGAATCCAAGTAAATAAGTCAATGAAGTCAACTTCTGTAGCAACTAGATTGGGAAGCTTAAACTAGTAATAGAAGGGAACTTTTCCCTAATCCTAGCACCTAAGTAGCTAGAATTCTATAGCAAGCCTAGCATCTCTAGAGATAGTGATAGCAATAAGATAGACTACGAGTCGTTCTTCTGGAGCTTTATTTTAAGTTGTGCCTCACTGTAAAGTAGGAGGCTGTGTTGATCTTATGTAAACAGTTCGTGTGTACTTCTATAGACATACCTTGGACTCGCATATGTTTCTGTTGTACCACTCTGAGGGATGTAATATGAGTGAAACGGTGTTTCACTTGTGTTATGTCAACGACTTGTGTACTACACCATGCAGTGGTACGCTGGGTCACCACAAATGTCTACTATCGTGACCACCGATACATGGTTTGAGAGGTATCGCGAAAACTCGTGGTTTTCATGTTTTTTGCCTCCATTTTTATTGGCTATAGCTCACAGTTTTAAGTTCCCATGTCGATTTCCAACGACGGTGACAACCGATACATGGTTAGATGGGTGTCCCCAAAACTCGGCTTTTTCACGTTTTCTGTCAATTTTCGTGGGCTATAGCGTGCAATTTTTTTGTTCCCGAGACAATTTCCATTGACGGTGACCACCGATACATGGTTTGAGGGGTATCACGAAAACTTGTCTTTTTCATGTTTTCTGCCCATTTTTGTGGGCTATAGGGCACAGTTTTCGGTTCCCGGGACAATGTCTAGCGATCATGACCACCGATACATCGTTTGAGAGGCTTCACGAAAACTCGTGTTTTTTCATGTTTGCTGCCTCCATTTTGGTGGGCTATAGCTCACAGTTTTAAGTTCCCATGGTGATTACCAGCGGCGGTGACCACGGATACATCATTTGATGGAAATCGCGAAAACTCAACTTTTTCACGTGTTCTGCCCATTTTCGTGGGCTATAGCGCAGAATTTTTGGTTCCCGGGACAATTTGCAGCGACAGACTGCTACATTGTTTCAGGGGCATCGCAAAAATTCGCATTTATCATGTTTTCTGCCAATTTTTATGGGCTATAGCGCACAGGATTCGGTTCCCGGGCAATGTCTAGTGACAGTGACCATTGATACATATTTTGAAAGGCTTCACGAAAACTCATGTTTTCTGCTTCCATTTTCGTGGGGCTCATAGATTTAAGTTCCCGTGACGATTTCCAGTGACGGTGACCATAGATACATGGTTAGACGAGTCACGGGAAAACATGTCCTTTTCATGTTTTCTGCCTATTTTCGTGGGATATAGCATGCAATTTTTGGTTCCTGAGACAATTTCCAGCGACGGTGACCACCGGTACATGGTTTGAGGGCGATAGCGAAAAATCAACTTTTTCACTTTTTCTGCCCATTTTTGGGCTCTACCGTGCAATTTTTGGTTCCCGAGAAAATTTTCAGCGACGGACTGACACAAGGTTTGAGGGGCATCGCAAAAACTCGCCTTTTTCATGTAATCAATAAAGCATGGTGTTATTTTCTAAAAACACATTTTCTTAGCCTTTAATTGTTTTTTTCTTTTCATGTACTCTTATTCTCCTGAGATGGCATACATGGTGTTGCAAAGAACATAATTTTACAACGCTAGTTGTCATGAGATCTGTGTAGTTTCTCTAGCTACCAAGGATAATGTGACTTTTAATACTCGATATGATGCGTCCATCCAATGGTGAAAGTGTAAAAACAAAACAAGAACAGTTTTTTAAGGAAAAAAAGTAAAGGGGCATTCCGAGAATTGAACTCGGGACCTCTCGCACCCTAAGCGAGAATCATACCACTAGACCAAATGCCCTTTGGTTGATGTAAAAAATATAACCTATTCTTCTTTTAAAGCAGGTAAAACGTCTTTTGCTATCCCCTTGATATGCATACGTCCCGTGAGGCGTGAGGTTGGAAGAAAGATGAAACAGCAGTAGTAGTACCACTACCAGTATTGAACAGCCCGACGGCAGTACGGCACTACACCTATACAGACGGCTACTCTAGCTAGTCTAGTAGTAAGGGCATTTCGGACATTCAAATTGTTCGCGGGCGTCCATTTGCGTCGCCTGGCGGACGAAAAAATGGTCGTGCGTTCGTTTGCGTCTGGTGCTTGCTCCAGCGGGACGACGCATTTTCAGCGCGGGCAAGAATTCAAAAAAGAGGTTGTAGCCACAAATTTGCACGAAATTACAGTCTCAAATTAAGGTCTGAAATATGTTCATCCCACTTTTCACATGGTACGGCGCAAAGTGGAGTCCAAAAGGGGCACAACAAGGCCTGAACAGCAATTTAAAAAGTCCAAAAGGAGGCCAAGGTGTTGGGTGCATGGTGCCGGTGATCAGGAGTCTCGCGCGCGGATGATGGCGCGCCTCTTCATGAACCAGGCCCTAGTGTCGTTGTCGACGCCGCTCAAGTCGGCTAGCATGATCCTTGTGTCTTCTGCAAGGGTCTTGGCCTCAGCGTCCATCCTCCTGGCCTCGGCGTCACACAATTTGGCCTCGGCGTCTGCATTTTTGGCCTCGACGTCCATCCTTTGGACCTCAATGACCTCTTTCGTGAGGTTGAGGAAGATGGCAGCTGCGGCTTCTTTTTCCAAACGCCTCTTCTCGTCCCTAACAGCCAAGGCGACTTGATTGTCGGCCATCATCTTCTCCATGCTCTGGGTGAACGCAAAGGCTTGTGCCTCCCGGGCTAGATGGCCTTAGTTGCCTTATGGCCGCGCGGACGAGGTGGAAGGGCTTGACGGCCATGATCGTAATCTTCGCCGTCGAGGTTGTCCGTTGTCCCATTCTTCACAACCTCATCGTAGGCCGCAAAGCTTGTACTCCACTTTTGCGCGTCCTTGAGCCTGTGGTAGCCCTTCTTATGCACTACCTTGAACCTCTCCAAGGCCTGGGATACCTGCAATCACGCCAAAGCCGCGAATGATGCACATGGAATGATGCACATAGAATGATCATGGTTGTCTCTTGTTTACCACTGATATGACGCCAGCGCCACTAACGGGGTTGTTGATGCAATGTTCAACGGCCGAGCAGAACTTGCTTGTCTCTTGTTTGATGTAGTTTCATCTTTTTCTGAGGGACTCTTCCGTGCGAGGGCTTGAGATGTGGTAGGGTGGGTGCATCTTTGTCTCATTGTACTCCTGCATGACCTTAGCCCAGTACACATTGCCCTTTTGTTGGCTGCCATTGATGCAGTCATGGCTTGTTGCCAGCCACGTGTTGCACAAACACTTGTCCTCGTCGTCGATGAATCCTTGTGTCATGTGGCTCTCCCCCTTCTTCTTGGTAGCATTGTCCGTGGTGAGGACAGGCTCTGTTGGCTGCGTTTCAGTGGCCTGGGTGGAGAACAGCCGTGCGTTTGCGATGTCCTCCGCATCCTGCGTCGGTGCCCACTACTGCGGGCCTGTCCCGGCCCGCTCATCGCCAACGAAGCCGCCGCCGTAGATCATGACCTGGATGTCTGTCTCATGGAGGTCCTTCCAATAGTCCTACGAATGACCGCACGTCAGACGCATAATACACGGCAATCGCACACATTGAGAGAGCTCGCGTACTGGGTCGTCCAACGTCGGGGCAGGCGCTATCATTTCGTCAAACAGGTTGCGGGGCTCCGACATCCTCTCCTCCGGCAGCTGGCGCGTCTTGTGTGTCGCGCCCGGGCATGAGTCACCGCTTCTAGGCGTCCGGTTGAGGTCGGGAACCGGCGCCCCGTTGAACTGCAGCGGCGCGCCGTTGAACTGCACCGGCGCCACGCTGGAGGCGAACCGCGATGCCCGGTTGAGTTCCAGGATGCAGCTGGGAACTTAACGAGCTCACCGACGAGGACGGAGAATCGACGCCGGCGATCCCCTCTCGCTTGACGAGCATGTAGCCCTCCGCTAAGCTCGGATGGAAGGCTACTTGCGCGATGCCGGCTTTCACCTGCATCTGGCACGCCTGTTGGTTGGCGGCCGTAGCAGTCTTCTCCTTCAGATTCCTGCGCCGGCCGCGACGCTTCGCGACCTCGACGCTTTTCTCCTCCTTGGAGAGCACCTTATTAGCCGCCTTCAGCTTTGCATCTCGGCCGCTGGTGGTGGCCCGCTTTGCTTCCGCCGGAGCTGCAACCTCCATGCTGCCTATGGTCGTGGCTACGGGGGAGTGTGGGGCGGCGGCGGGTGCGACGATTTGCTCGGCATCCACGGTGGTGGCTGCGGCGGCGAGGACGTCCATCGCTTCTGGACTACTCGCGCCGGTCTACTTTGATTTTTCGCGCGGGGAATGGCCACTGGCGGGAATAATATCGGCATGGCTGCCATTAATGCGCAAGTCCTACATCTTTTTCGGCGGACACTCGGCACGACCGCACAGCGTCCACGGAGACGCAAACCTGGCGCATATTTGGGCCAGGTTTGCGTCTCCGCGAACGGCCCGGTCACTTTGCGTCGCCCCGCTGGAGGAGGGCGCAGATGCATTTCCGGTCACGGCGGACACAAACGGTCGATGGCCGTCCATTTGCGTCGCGCCGCTGGAGATGCCCTTATAGGACCGATCGATCGCTAGCGGACCCTCTGGAGTAGACGCATCTTCATCATCGACACGTACGTACTCGTCGTCACACCATCCTCCTTCCATATGTTAGTTAGAGCATCTTCAACGGCACGACGCAAACAGACGTTGAGCGACCGTTTGCGTTCGTCGGGCCGAAAAATGCGTCAGGTCCCTGCTCCAGCGTCGCGACGCAAAGTGATGGGGTCGTTTGTGGCGACACAAACTTGACTCAAATAGGCGCCTCGGATGCGTCTTTGCGGACGCTGCATGGACGCGAAAAATGTCTACTCGCGTCTGACGGATGTTTCGTCGGGCCCGCCTGGCAGCGACCCTGGCATGATGTGTCTTCTCAGGCGCGCCAGCGAATCACCACTGCATCGCTTCGGCAGCCTGCGACACGTTAATGGTGATGCCTCGTTGCTGAGCGCGGAGTTGATGAACGAGAATTTATGCGCAACGTTGAGTGGAACCCCAAGAGGAAGGTATGATGAGCACAGCAGGAAGTTTTCCCTCAGTAAGAAACCAAGGTTTATCGACCAGTAGGAGAAAAAAGTTCTCTCCCGAGGTGTTGCGAACCAACTCATGGCAGGTCGCACTGCCGGCGTCAGCAGCAACATGGAGACCTGCACACAAACAACCAAGTACTTTGTCTCCAACTTTCAGCGAGGTTGTCAAGCTCACTGGTTTTGCTGAAAACAAAGGATTAAACGAACCGTGTGGAAAAAGAATTTTTTGCAGAGAACAGAACAAAAAATAATGTAGAAGATTGCAACTAAAAGAAGAAGGACCGGGATCCACAGTTCACTAGAGGTGCCTCCCTAATAAAATAAATATGTTGGGTAAACAAATTACAGATGGGCAATTGACAAACAGAGATTCTACGCTAATGGTTGGTGCAGAATACATGCTATGAAAGTATGCGGGCATTATAACAATATACATAGACCGTAATCCAACTGCATCTATGGCTAATAATCCACCTTCAGGATTGCATCCGCGACACCCTCTAGTATTAAGTTGCAAGCAATGGACTATCGCTTTAAGCAATGTGTGTAAAGTAAACGATGAAACTACCCTTGAATAGTACACCGCTGTCTTCTCCCTAGTAGCAACAACACATCTACAACCGTAGAGAACAAGGTCACTTCCCATGGTTAAATAGAGGCATGAACCCACTATCGAGCATAAATACTCCCTCTTGGAGTCGCTGGCATCTACTTGGCCAGAGCACCTACTAGAAACGGAGAGCATGCAAGATCATAATAACATAATACATAATCTCAACCAAAGCAATGTCTCTATAAATCGGATCCACATCAAACCAACATGTAGCAATTACAAATAGATGATCTTGATCATGTTAGGCAGCTCACAAGATCTATACATGAAGCACAACAAGGAGAGGTCAGCCATCTAGCTACTGCTATGGACCCATGGTCCCGTGGAGAACTACGCACGCATCACCTCGGATGAAGAAATGGCGATGTAGTGGCCTCCGGCGGTGATTTCCCTCTCCGGCAGGGTGTCGGGATGGACTGCAGAACCCTCCCGAACTGGAGTTTCGGTTGACAGCAGTGTCGGAACTTTTCGTGGATGGAGGCTCTAGTCTCTGGGGTTTTCCACATACGAGGAATAAATAGGCGGAAGGGCGGAGCAAACGAGGCGATGAGGCGCCAGTACATGGGTCAGGCGCGGCCAAGGGTGGGGCCGCGCCTGCCCTATGTACTGCCACGTGGCAGCTCTCCTGCGCGTGTCCTTCTGGCTCCGTCTTGGTCCCAGAGAAATAAGACTCTGCGCTTTTGTTTCGTCCAATTCCGAGAAACTTTCATGTACAACTTTTCTCAAACACAAAAACAGCAGAAAACAGGAACTGACACTGCGGCAATGCGTTAATAGGTTAGTCCCAGAAAATGCTAAAAAAGTGTGGAAAGGTGCACATAAAACATATAAGAATTGTAACAAAACAAGCATGGAGCATCAAAAATTATAGATACGTTTTGGACGTATCACTCGCCTGCCGAGCGGCCGTCGCCCACCTCCACCAACGCAGTAATGGCGACGCCACGCGTTCCGCGGCCGTCGCTTGCCTCTGGCCTATATAAAGAGGGTGCGTGCTCTTCTTTCTCATCCACACAAACCCTAGCCTCCACAAGCTCCACCGTCGCACCGCCTAGCTCTTCCTGTGACACAACCAGGCCCGTGAGGAAGTCTATGGCGGGTCCTGGTGCCCGGCGAGGCGGTCGAGGCCGCGGGCCTGGGCGCCCTTGGGGCCGAGGAAGGGGCCGCCGTGGTTGACCAGCTACGGTCCCACGGTAGGCGTCGCATGCGCCCTCCTCATCTTCGCAGGAGGAGCGCTGCTTCGAGTTCCTCCTCCACATCGATGACGACCCACTCGGTATCAAGCGGCTCCTAGACAAGTTCGCCGAGTTCGTCGATGGTGTCGAGCCGGCCCAGTTGCAGCTACGGGAGGCCAGCTGCAACTTCTGTCGGTGGACTGTCGAGGTATTGTTCGAAGGGCAGGGCAAGATGTACCTGCAGACGGGGTGGGACAAGTTCATGCGCGACCTCGCGCTCAAGCCCGACTTCCAGCTCACCTTCCTCTACGAGAGGGACGGCGAGATGATCGTCCAGGTGTTCGACGACACAGCCTGCCGCAGGCACTACCACACAGGCGACTCCTGGTCGGACACCGGCAGTTAAAACTGTTAGAGTGTTGTTTTTTGCAGCGAATATGGCTACGAGCCAATTGAAGCCGGTAGTGGTGGTTTCTGGATGTTCTTCCTCAAAAGGACTAACAGGGGTATCAGCACCAGCTGGATTTTCCAGTTTGGGTGACTGGGAGTGCCTGAGAGTGTTTTTTCTTGGCAGCGAACATGCGGAACCAACACTACTGGCTTTCCTCATTTTGCAATATTTTAATTTGTATCAACCATGGTTCAAACTATATATTAGTTTGTGTAAATATGTTCCAAATTATGTATTAGTTTGTGTCAAACTATGTTCCCAATATGTAATGCTTCGAACTATGTTCCCAAATGGAGAAGAGGAAAAAAATAGAAAAATTATGTCACCCCGCTGGAGCCACCCCAAACGCAAACGGACGCGTGAATAAAAACGATAATTTTCCCATCCCCAGAGCGACACAAACGGACACCCGCAGACAATTAATGCATCGCCCCGTTGGAAATGCCCTTACACTGAAAAATGGATCGCTCCATGAAGTATGTTGCCGTCCGTCGGACTAGTCCAATATACCACACCACGCACCTACTACTACTCTGTACTTATTACTACTCCTTTTTTAATTCAATACCACATATATTCATAGTAACAAATAGTACATAGTAGAGATACACCAGCTGACTCCAACGATTACAAAATAAAGTCTAAAAGATATTAACAAATCTTCGAGGTCTTCAAATTCTTTCTTCTTCCAAAACATAATCTTGTACTCTTCTGAAGGCAGCCAAAGATAGATAGTGAATCATAGACCTATAAATACCGATGAAGGTTCTCCTATAATGTTAATTTGAGCCACAATATCAAAGCAACCATTAAAGCAGTCATTCAACATCGGCAAGAGTACTAACACCAATATGTCAGAAAATAACAACCGACTAGCCTTGTCAACGTCGATGGAGATCCGAGAATATAAATCACCATTGTCGAGGACGTAGCAGCCAAGACAAAAACTGTGAGAATAATCCTCCTCGCGACAACAACGACAAAAGATCCAAAATTGATCTGGCGAAGTTGTCAACGTCGATGGAGAGCCGAGAATACAAATCACCATTATCGAGGACGTAGCAGCCAAGACAAAAACTGTGAGAATAATACTCCTCGCGACAACGACAAAAGATCCAAAATTGATCTGGTGAAGCAAGATCTTAAGGCCCATACCTAGAGGATTGTAATCGTTCAACACCACCATTAACATCGGGAAGGAGATCTCGTCATCGAACGAAATCCTGAAGATCACTTATTGCAGATGATGTCATCTCCATTGAGGAGAAACCAACAAAAAGACAACTACCAAAAACATAACATAATCAACTGAAAACACTACTTTTTTATTAAAAAAACTTCACGCATAGATCTGGTTCTTCACTCCTTCCAAAGCCAGCCAAGCCGATCGATCTATAGAGGAGGCTGAAGTGGAAGCGGCTAGCATTTTGGAGAGGCGGCCGCTGTCCTTTTTCCCGTATGGGTAGAATTGGAGAGTTACTTATTAAAAAAATGATTGGCCGTACTGGGGAAGAAACCCAGCAGCGCTGGTTATTGATAGCGGTAATTGTGTGCACAACACCAAGAATGCGAGTAGGGACACTCGAACTCGGGCGGGCTGAGAGCTATCAGCAGCTCACTGCCACCAGGCTATGCCTTGGTTCACAATTGGAGAGTTACTTATTACTACTCCTTAGTTGCATGGCTGGATGTCAATATCAATCAACCGCTCGACCAGTATAGTATACCATATACTTGCCGATATACTATTGTAGTCAGGGGTATGTACAGCGCAAGCTAGCTAGCTGTATCTCGATTTGTTCGCTAGCTAGTACCGTACTATATACTTACTTCATGGCCATCATCAGGCATAATAATAATAAGAAAATGTAAGATGCATGCCTTTCCCGTCCATCGCTCCATCTGAAACGACGAGCCCTCTACGTTTTGTGTCGTTGCGTTGCGCCCCTTCGAAACCAGCCCGTCGACGGATCGGTCGTTTCTGAATCGAAGACATAGAAAAATAGAGTGGTGTGGTGTGTCCAGTGGTACGTACTGTAGTACACTTGCTCCCCGGCCGCTAGCAGCCAGCGTTGATCCATTGGGGCTTTCGTCGGCACGCCGATTCGTGTCAGAGACCGATCCATCTGTCCCGGACCGTCCGATCGGGATCCAAACGCATGCAGCGGATCGAGGGTGGGAGGCCAGATGAGACGAGACGAAGATGGGCACGAGATCGCATCAGCCTCTTCTCCGACTGAATATAATAATGGAGGTTGACTGACACCATGCATGCATGAGGCGGGCCCCCTCTCCTTGCCTACACCATTTTATACTGCAACGGCCGAGATGGAACGATTTGCTACGAACCAAAATTCCAAGTTTTTTCCAAAAAGGAACAAAATTTGCTTTCCAGCTTCTGAAACTAGGCTTGATGTTGTTGAAAATCCAAGAATTTCGGTGCTTCCATATGTCCCAACAAGCCAAGCCAAGATGACCACTCTAATAAAGCAAGGACCACCAAAGACCTTTTTAGCAGTATTTACAAATAGTTTCAAATCCTGGTACTAAACATGTAATTGAATAATACATGTCTCCAATCTTCCAAGGAGTTGCTATGACAGAGCACACAACTATGATTGTTGGTGACATTCCGGTGTCTTCTTAACAACATGTCCTTGGTATTCATTCGGTCATGTGGTATTAGCCATGCGAAAACTTGTGCTTAGCAGTATATTTACGTACTTTTCTAGAGCCAGATAGAAGGAGGATGTGTTATGAGGGATCCAAAATGCTTTTGATACACCATACTAGGTTTGAAAAGTCACATCAATAGGAATTCATTTATCGTTAGCATGACTCTCAAGAGTATCCTCTCCAATCAAGGACTGCAACTGCAATAACTCAGAATATGCCCGAACAGAAAGGGGGAGATGAAACCCCGCTACTACTTGGTCCATATTTTAAAACTCTTTAAATGTTTACAGCTTGTTCCTTGCAAAGGAAAACACCCATGGAAATTTTGTGTCCAAACATTTGTCCTTCCAAATATTAGACCAGAATAGAATGGAGCTGCCATTAACAATTTGATCATTAAGTTTGTTTTGTTGTAGCTCTTAAATGCATAGTAATCCAATCTTTAGATAATGAGATCATGTCAATCACAAAACTTAACAACGTAAGAGGGTGATTATAAAAGTGGCATTGCGTATTCTGAAAGTGACAGTTGAGGTCATAGATCAAGAGTGGGATTTATCCATCCAAATGATGGAGATATATACTCTAGGCCCTCTCGGGGAGATCATACGCAATAAGCTTGCTAGTACGGGACTAGGTCACAGGGGATGTTGTATCACAAAACGAGTAAAGATTACTTACCGGTAATGACATTGAACTTGGTATGGATGATACCGATGATCGAATTTCAGATAAGTAAAATATCACGAGACAAAAAAATCGGTCACAATGTGTCTTGTTCATTCGATCACGAGGTTATCGTTGAATATGCAGGATCCATCACAGATCGATCTCCAGATCATGATGTTGGTTATTGATCGAAGAGGTGTCTCGGTCATGTATCCATCATTCGCGAACCATATGGCGACACACTTAAGGTTCCTTAACGCTTAGGGTAGGTACGAGAATATGATTTGGAGACCGAATTTTGTTTAGAGTCTCAGATTGGATGTAGGACATCACAAGGATGTTTCGAAGAGTCCAGGAATAAGATGGTGGTCGAACTTGCTATGGTGGTGGAGGTGTCAAATGAACCACTTGGATCCTCGGGGTGCCGTCGTCGTTGTCGATGTTGCGGAAGCTTGTGGTAGCTGAAATGGCACTCAAACCGAAGTCCAAACACAAATTGGAAATGCCAAAACGAAAACGAAGTGAGCTGTGAAAAATTCGGGGCCAGCGGCAGTGCCGGCGTCTGGGGGGCGGCAGTGCCGGCCTCAGCGGCAGTGCTGGTCCTGCCGGTCCTTCCTGGCGGCAGTGCCGGCCTGGTCGCGGCTGTTCGTCGATTTGGCGGAAATCTGACCCGAAAATCTTCGATTTCGTGGGAAAATTGGCACGACCCGGTGGGAAAAGTTGGGGGAATTGTAGATCAACACCAAGGACAAGTTTCTATTGGATCAAAACCACCAAAAACTCAATAATTTGTCAGATCCAACCAAAGGCAATTTAGGGCTATTTTTGGGGAATTTTTTGGAAAAAAATTTGGGCTAAAATTGGATGGATGGGGGTCAAATCCGTGGCAACCAAGGAGCTCTTGATACCATTTGATAAGGGCTAAGCCCTAAGGGAGGCCCGATCTTCACGGATTTGAAGGGGATTCGTGGGGGAGGTGGATGAACACGAAGAACACGGGTGGAAGGCGGGGTGGATCGAGGATACGAACGTAACACACACACTACCGGTTGTTCTTCGTTGGCCTGATACACCAACCCAGTGAAATTGCAAGAAAAAGACCCACAAGAGTAGAATTCCTCACAAAAGATTGGCAATAGCAATTGATAGAGTTCCAAAGAGGAAACGAGTGCAAATAGATAGAATTGCAAATAGCAAAAGATCCACAAACACTAGAATCCCTAGAGTGGAAGAGATCAACTACCTAGAAGAGTAGATAACTTCGTAGATGGGTGGATCTAGAAGGGTTTCCCTAGGGGAGGAGCAAAAGCTCAAGGTTTCTCTTACATCAAGTCTAACCCTAATCTGGAGGAAGGGAGGAGGTACTTATAGGCCCAGATTCGTACAGGGGTAAAGTGGGCATTACATAAATTATCCTGGTCCATAGATGAGGAATCAACGGTTGAGATTAAGTCAACAGGTGTAGGGCCGGCAGTGCCGGTGAGCTTTGGCCGGCAGTGCCGGTTGGGCCGGCAGTGCCGGTAGTCCAGGGGCGGCAGTGCCGGCGTCGAAGCATCGAAGGCGTCAGGTCGGCAGTGTCGGTGCTCCAGGTGCGGTAGTGCCGGGGGTGTGCGCAGCGGTGCAGGTGTCCAGTCTTTGGCGATGCCGGGGGTGTGCAGCAGCGATGCCGGTTCGAGGCAGCGATGCCGGTGTCAAACCTCCCGCTCCGTTGGCAGCGTTCCTTCTTCTTCTCCAGTTCCTTGGGGCGTTGGCAGCGTTCTGATACGTCTCCAACGTATCGATAATTTCTTATGTTCCATGCTTGTTTTATGACAATACCTACATGTTTTGTTCACACTTTATGATGATTTTATGCGTTTTCCGGAACTAACCTATTGACGAGATGCCGCAGTGCCAGTTCCTGTTTTCTGCTGTTTTTGGTTTCAGAAATCCTAGTAAGGAAATATTCTCGGAATTGGACGAAATCAACGCCCAGCATCTTAGAATTCCACGAAGCTTCCAGAACACTCGAGAGCCACCAGAGGGGCCCTGTGGGCCCCACACATGTAGTAGGCGCGGCCCAAGCCCTGGCCGCGCCACCCTAGCATGTCACCGCCTCGTCGACCTTCCGACTCCGCCTCTTCGCCTATTAAAGGTCCCTGACCTAAATCTTCGATACGAAAAAACCACGGTACGAGAAACCTTCCAGAGCCGCCGCCATCGCGAAGCCAAGATCTGGGGGACAGGAGTCTCTGTTCCGGCACGCCACCGGGACGGGGAAATGCCCCCTGAAGGCATCTCCATCGACACCACCGCCATCTTCATCACCGCTGCTGTCTCCCATGAGGAGGGAGTAGTTCTCCATCGAGGCTAAGTCTTTGTCAGGTAGCTATGTGGTTAATCTCTCTCCTATGTACTTCAATACAATAATCTCATGAGCTGCCTTACATGATTGAGATTCATATGATGATGCTTGTAATCTAGATGTCATTATGCTAGTCAAGTGGATTTTACTTATGTGATCTCCGGAGACTCCTTGTCCCACGTGTGTAAAGGTGACAGTGTGTGCACCCTGTGGGTCTCTTAGGCTATATTTCACAGAATACTTATTCACTGTTATGAATAGCATAGTGAAGTGCTTATTTATATCCCTTTATTATTGCAATGTGCTTTGTATCACTATTTATCTATGTGCTACTCTAGTGATGTTATTAAAGTACTCTATTCCTCCTGCACGGTGTAATGGTGACAGTGTGTGCATCGTGTAGTACTTGGTGTAGGTTATGATTGTGATCTCTTGTAGATTATGAAGTTAACTATTGCTATGATAGTATTGATGTGATCTATGCCTCCTTCATAGTGTGATGGTGACAGTGTGCATGCTATGTTAGTACTTGGTGTAGTTGTGTTGATTTATCATGCACTCTAAGGTTATTTAAACATGAATATCGAATATTGTGGAGCTTGTTAACTCCGGCATTGAGGGTTCGTGTAACCCTACACAATTAGTGGTGTTCATCATCCAACAAGAGAGTGTAGAGTGGTTTTATTATGTGATCAATGTTGAGAGTGTCCACTAGTGAAAGTATTATCCCTAGGCCTTGTTCCCAAATACTGCAATCTCCGCTTGTTTACTGTTCTGCTGCATGTTTACTTACTACACGCCAGCAAGCACTTTTCTGGTGCCGTTACTACCGCTCATATACATTCATACCACCTGTATTTCACTATCTCTTCGCCGAACTATTGCACCTATACATCTGTCAAGTGTATTAGGTGTGTTGGGGACACAAGAGACTTCTTGCTTTGTGGTTGCAGGGTTGCATGAGAGGGATATCTTTGACCTCTTCCTCCCTGAGTTCGATAAACCTTGGGTGATCCACTTAAGGGAAACTTGCTGCTGTTCTACAAACCTCTGCTCTTGGAGGCCCAACACTGTCTACAGGAAAAGAAGCGTGAGTAGACATCAAGCACTTTTCTGGCGCCGTTGCCGGGGAGGAAAGGTAAAAGGCATTCACACTCCGGATCCAGGTAACCAAACACTTTTCTGGTACCGTTGTGAGTGCTCGAAGCTATTTCCTTTAGATCCTTGATACGTCCAAAACGTATCTACTTTTCCGAACACTTTTGCTATTGTTTTGCCTCTAATTTGTGTGTTTTGGATACAACTAACGCGGACTAACGCTGTTTTTAGCAGAACTGTTCTGGTGTCTCGTTTTTGTGCAGAAATCCAACTTTCAGGAAAATCCTCGGAATTTATGCAGAAGGTCCTATTTTCCCAGAATATTGGCGGAGCCAGAAGGGCAAGCCAGGTGGGGGCCCGAGGGCCCCACACACTAGGCCGGTGCGGCCCAGGAGGGGCCCGCGCGGCCCTAGTGTGTGGCGGCGTCGGTCGGCCCCCGACGCCCTCCTTCGGACTACTTATTGCCTTCGACCTAACAACGGACGGAGAGAAGTCGAAGTCGCGAGAAACCCTCCAGAACGCCGCCACATCGCGAAACTCCGTCTCGGGAGCCAGAAGTCTCCGTTCTGGCACTCCGCCGGGACGGGGAATTGGAGGAGATCATCGCCATCACCACCACCGATGCCTCTCCATCGACCAGCAATGTTTCCCCCATCCATGTGTGAGTAATTCCCCCGTTGTAGGCTGAAGGGGATGGTAGGGATTGGATGAGATTGGTCATGTAATAGCATAAGATTGTTAGGGCATAGTGCCTAGTGTCCGTAATTGGTACTTTGATGATATTATTGCAACTTGTTATGCTTAATGCTTGTCACTAGGGCCCGAGTGACATGATCTCAGATCTGAACATGTTATTGTTTCATCATGATATTTATTGTTTATGATCTTACCTGCAAGTTGTATACACATGTCGCTGTCCGGAACCAATGGCCCCGAAGTGACAGAAATCGGGACAACCGGAGGGGATGGTAGTGATGTGAGGATCACATGTGTTCACGGAGTGTTAATGCTTTGCTCTGGTACTCTATTAAAAGGAGTACCTTAATATCCGGTAGATTCCCTTGAGGCCCGGCTGCCACCGGCTGGTAGGACAAAAGATGTTGTGCAAGTTTCTCATTGCGAGCACGTACGACTATAATTGGAACACATGCCTATTGATTGCTTTGTACTTCGACACCGTTTTATTATTATCTGCAAATGCCCTGCTATGATTGTTACATGAGTTTCTCTCATCCATGCAACGCCCGTTATCCGTCCCCGTGCCTACAGTATTTTAATCCTGCTGTTTACTATAATCACTACTGCTGTCTTTGTTACTCTGCTGCTGTTATTCTACTACTGCTACTGTTATAAAACTGTTACTACTGATAAACTCTTGCGAGCAAGTCTGTTTCCAGGTGCAGCTGAATTGACAACTCCGTTGTTAAGGCTTTCAAGTATCCTTTGTCTCCCCTTGTGTCGAATCAATAAATTGGGTTTTACTACCCGCGAAGACTGCTGCGATCCCCTATACTTGTGGGTCATCAAGACTGTTTTCTGGCGCCGTTGCCGGGGAGCATAGCTTTATTTGGAAGTTCACTTGGATTGATATTGTTCGCTGCAAATTCTCCATCATGGGTAAAACTCGCGATCCTAAAGTCGCCATATTACCATCCACTACAAGAAAAGGTACAACTTTGAGTACCTCTGCTGCTCTTGATTCACCATCTGTGATAAGTCAACTTGTTTCACCGCCGCAAGCTTCACTTGCTGGTACTCCTGCTGAATCTGAAAACTCTCATAATATTGATAATGTTTCTGCTGTGCTTGATGATAGTGGTTCATTGGGATCCTTTCTAGATGCTACAATTGCTAGGTCTAGACAAATTGAAAATGCTGAAACTCCTAATGTTACTACACCTGTTAATTCACCTGAACTTGATTATTCTAGTGATGATCCTGATGAGGATTATGTGGAGCTTAATGATGATTTTATTAATAGATGCAATGCTACTACTGATGCAAGAAAAATTAAAAAGTTTCTCGCACAATATCTTTGTTAGACATAAGTTATCTCCTGATCCTGAATTTGCCACATCTCCTATATGCATTAAGGATAAAGATTATGATTTTTCTCTTGATCTATCTCATATAGCTATTGTAGAGAAAACACCCTTTTGTGGTACTGAAAAAGAAAGTGTTCTAGAACACATGATTGAGCTTTCTTCTATGAGTAGCTTGTTTTCTGATGATGTCAAGATGCGTACTTATTTTGTCGCTAAAATTTTTCCTTTCTCATTAAAGGATGATGCTAAAACTTGGTATAATAATTTGCCTCCTGGTTCTATTAAAAGTCCAACTGAGCTGCGTGATGTTTTCTTTCGAAAATACTTTCCTGCTAGTGCTCAAGAGTTTGCGTTTGAGATTTTTTATAGGTTTGACCAGGGAGATGAAGAGAAATTGCCTGAGGCTTGGACAAGATTTTGTTCTCTTATCAGAGCTCGACCTGGACATGATTTAGAAAAGAATGATCTACTTGATATATTTTATAGTGGACTAACCATTGAGTCTAGAGCATATTTGGATAGTTGTGCTGGTTGTGTTTTCAGGAAAAGAACTCCAGACGAAGCTGAAGAATTATTGGCTAGAATAAGCCGGAATCATGATGATTGGAATATACCTGAACCAACTCCAACGCCAATATTGAAGAGGGGTTTAATTGAATTGAATGATGAAGATATGAGGGAAGCTAAGAAGTCTCTCAAGGAAAAAGGTATTAAATCCGAAGATGTGAAGAATCTACCTCCCATAGAAGATACATGTGAGATAATTCCCCCTTCATCCATGATCGAGGTAAACTCCCTTCAACGCTTTACTAGGGAAGATACTCCGTATTCAAAACCTCCTGCTCAATGCTTAGATGAGTTTGATAATTATATTGTTAAGCAAGAAAATTTTAATATGAGAGTAGAGAATCATTTAATGGAAAATTCTCAAGCTATTAGCAATTTGCATGATATTGTGGAGAGAACCTCCAATGATGTTAAGATGCTTGTTAAACATTTTCAAATGGTTCAAACTCAAATTGATCACCTCACTAAAGTTCAAAATGACTTGTTAAAAAATAATTCTAAAGAGAAACATGCTTATGAAGTAACAACTAGAGGCGGTGTCTCTACCCAGGATCCTCTATATCCTGAAGGGCATCCCAAAAGAATTGAACAAGATTCTCAACGAATTGAACCTAGTGCTCCTTCTAAGAAAAAGAAGAAGAAACATAAAAAGGTTGTAGAATCCTCTGAACCTGTTAATGATCCTAATAGTATTTCTATTTCCGATGCTGAAACTGAAAGTGGTAATGAACATGATAATGGTAATGATAATGATAAGAATGATGCTTCTGATAAAAAAGAAGTTGAAGATGAACCTGAAAAGCATGCTAAAAATAAAAAGTATACTAAAGAAGATTTTATTGCTAAGAAACATGGTAATGAAAGAGAACCTTGGGTGCAAAAGCAAATGCCTTTTCCTGCTAAGAAACTAAAATCAAAGGAAGAAGAACACTATAATAAATTTTGCGATTGGATGAAACCTTTATTCTTGCAAATCCCTTTGACTGATGCTATTAAATTGCCTCCTTATTAAAAGTATATGAAAGATATTGTTACTAACAAAAGGAAAATCCCCAATGAGGAAATTTCCACCATGCTTGCTAATTACTCTTTCAATGGCAAAGTTCCAAAGAAGTTGGGCGACCCAGGTATACCTACTATTCCTTGTTCTATTAAGAATAATTATGTTAAAACTGCTCTATGTGACTTGGGAGCCGGTGTTAGTGTTATGCCTTTTTCTCTTTATAAGAGACTTTATTTAGATAAATTGATACCTACTGATATATCTTTGCAAATGGCTGATAAATCTACTGCTATTCCTGTTGGTATATGTGAGGATGTTCCTGTTCAAGTTACTAATAACTGCTTGATATTAACTGATTTTGTTGTGTTGGAAATGCCTGAAGATGATAATATGTCTATTATTCTTGGGAGACCTTTTCTTAACACCGCAGGGGCTGTTATTGATTGCAACAAAGGGAAGGTTACTTTCAATGTTGATGATAAGGAGCATACCGTCTATTTCCCCAAGAGGATTGATAAAGTATGTGGAGTTAATACTATCTCTAATGTGAGAACTATCAAAATTGGAACTATTGATTGTCCTATATATGAGCCTAAAGAAGAACATCAAACTCTTATGATTGGATCCATATCAATACAATTCAAGGTAACATGATTGATTTGAGGTTTATTTCTTCTTATGCTATGTAAAATTTATTTGGTGGCAAGACTTGATCAACCTTGTTAACAAATACTTTTTATATGCATAGAGGGGTAAACAACATCTCTTTCTTCCTCCACTTGTTTTACTTGCTGTAGCACTTTTATTTTGCAAAGTTCTTTAGTCAATTAGAGATTTCAAAAAATTTCCTGCCCAGTAATAATAAACTTAATGCCCAGAAATGTGCATTTTTCAAAGTTTTCAAAAATTCACAAAAATTATATCGTTGGTCCTATTTTTCGAAGACGCACAGGAGCACACAGGGATGACCGGTGGGGCACCCCAGGAGTGGCACCCCACGAGGCTGGCGGCCAGCAAGGGGGGCGCGCCACCCTGGCGTGTGGGCCCCCCTTTGCCCCACTTTAGCATCTCTTCCTCCCAGACTCTTCTCTCTCCCGAAAAAATCGACACCAGCTTCCTCTCACTCGTGTTTCTGCTCAAGAGCTCCAAATTTTTCGATCTCTTTGCTCAGCCCAGATTTCTTGCTGAAATTTGGCACATTTGCTCCTTGGTATGTGACTCCTCCGATTATCCAAGTAGAATTTTGTTTGGTTGAGTATATCTTGAATATTTTGCTGATGTAGGTAACATGTTTAGTGAGCTTGCATGCTTGTTCTAAGTTGTATAAACTAGTTTTGATGCATGATTAGTACTCTAGCAAGTTCCTATAGTAGTTTCCCTTGATTATATGTCACCAAATCAAATTTTATATGATTGTTGAAAAATTTCAGAAAAAGGAAATGGACAACTACAACTTTGGAGAAGTGTTTCAGAGAGAGACAACCAGCACCAGAAGGCCCTCTAGGACCGCCACTCGATTCAGGCAATCCTATAATGAGGACATCATCGCGCCAAGCTTCGATCCCGAAGAAGACGATGGAGTCCCTAACGCTTCATCTTTCCCATGTTATGATTTTTTGAGTAATGCAGGGTTGATGGATGATTTCTTGACCCTCATTGGCAAGGCGGGTTTAACCGCCTATATGGAAGATGAAAGGGAGCAATACTATATGCTCACTAAAATCTTTGTGGAGAGCTTCAAGTTCAACAACAAGTCCTTCCACCCGACAGTTGCATTCAAGATCTATGGTAAAGCCATTACTATGAAGTTGAAAGATTTTTGTGCTGCATTGGGTATTGCCCCTGTAGGTACCGCAAAGAGGATTGAGGACAATCCGAGGGTTTTGCTCGAGCTTTACCGCGAGATCACCAATGATGATTGTCGCACTATTCAGCGTGGCAAGATAAGAAACATCAAACTCCCCGCCATTAAGTATTTTGCCTATTACATTGCTACTAGCATTCTTGGTAGGGAGAACACTAGCAATATTTCTAGTTACCATCTTGCTTTCTTAATTGCTGCACTCACTGGAGAGACACCTTATCATCTTGGTGCTCTTATTGCTCGCCGCTTGTCTAGCAAGGGGCCTATTTTTGGAGGAATTATTGCATCACGCATTTTAGCACATCTAAAATTTCCTGTCGATCCTACTGATGTGCCATTAACTCCTATAAGACTTGATATTGCTGCTATGAAGAGCCATCAATTTGTTACAGCTGATTCTAGTTCAGATAATATGGTCTATAGAATGTTGTTTGCTGACGGGGATGAGAGGGAAATCCCTTTGCCACAGCCAGATTTGTTCAGTATTGACAGGAAACCATGGTCGCGCTCTAAGGAGGAGGTGGATGAGAAGATGAAGATACAAGACTTCCACCAGCAGCATGACTCCGCGGACGCCGAGCCCTCCTACGACTACACCGTCACGTATCCGGGTGCTTCTTCTAGCACATACCCGGAATATGATCCATCTTCGTCGTACTACGGAGGTGCCACTTCATGGGCACCATGGGATTGATCTCCACTTAGGCCAAAAGCCTAAGCTTGGGGGAGGTATACTGATACGTCTCAAACGTATCTATAATTTCTTATGTTCCATGCTACTTTTATGATGATACTCACATGTTTTATACACATTATATGTCATTATTATGCATTTTCCGGCACTAACCTATTAACGAGATGCCGAAGAGCCGATTCTTGTTTTACTGTTTTTGGTTTCAGAAATCCTAGTAAGGAAATATTCTCGGAATTGGACGAAATCAACGCCCAGGGTCCTATTTTTGGACGAAGCTTCCAGAAGACCGAAGAGTCAACGAAGTGGGGCCACGAGGCGGCCACACGCCAGGGCGGCGTGGCCCAGGCCCTAGCCGCGCCGGCCTGTAGTGTGGGCCCCTCGGGCGGCCCCCTGACCTATCTCCTCCGCCTACTTATAGCCTTCGTCGAGAAACCCCCAGTACCGAGAGCCACGATACGAGAAAACATACTGAGACGCCGCCGCCGCCAATCCCATCTCGGGGGATTCTGAAGATCACCTCCGGCACCCTGCCGGAGAGGGGAATCATCTCCCGGAGGACTCTACACCGCCATGGTCGCCTCCGGATTGATGTGTGAGTAGTTCACCCCTGGACTATGGGTCCATAGCAGTAGCTAGATGGTTGTCTTCTCCCCATTGTGCTTCATTGTCTGATCTTGTGAGCTGCCTATCATGATCAAGATCATCTATCTGTAATGCTACATGTGTGTTTGTTGGGATCCGATGAATAGAGAATACTATGTTATGTTGATTATCAATCTATCTATGTGTTGTTTATGATCTTGCATGCTCTCCGTTGCTAGTAGAGGCTCTGGCCAAGTCATTGCTTGTAACTCCAAGAGGGAGTATTTATGCTCGATAGTGGGTTCATGTCTCCGTGAATCTGGGGGAGTGACAGCAACCTCTAAGATTATGGATGTGCTGTTGCCACTAGGGATAAAACATTGATGCTATGTTCGAGGATATAGTTATTGATTACATTACGCACCATACTTAATGCAATTGTCTGTTGTTTACAACTTAATACCGGAAGGGGTTCGGATGATAACCTGAAAGTGGACTTTTTAGGCATAGATGCATGCTGGATAGCGGTCTATGTACTTTGTCGTAATGCCCAATTAAATCTCACAATACTCATCATGTCATGTATGTGCATTGTCATGCCCTCTCTATTTGTCAATTGCCCAACTGTAATTTGTTTACCCAATATGCTATTTCTTATGGGAGAGACACCTCTAGTGAATTGTGGACCCCGGTCCATTCTTTTACATCGAATACAATCTCTTTGCAATACTTTGTTTCTCTTTGTTTTCTGCAAACAATCATCATCCACACTATACATTTAATCCTTTGTTACAGCAAGCCGGTGAGATTGACAACCTCACTGTTTCGTTGGGGCAAAGTACTTTGGTTGTGTTGTGCAGGTTCCACGTTGGCGCCGCACTACATCTCGCCGCCATCAACCTTCAACGTGCTTCTTAACTCCTACTGGTTCGATTAAACCTTGGTTTCTTACTGAAGGAAAACTTGCTACTGTGTGCAACATACCTTCCTCTTGGGGTTCCCAACGAACGTGTGAGTTACACGCCATCAAGCTCTTTTTCTGGCGCCGTTGCCGGGGAGATCAAGACACGCTGCAAGGGGAGTCTTCACATCGCAATCTCTTTACTTTGTTTTTGTCTTGCTTTACTTTTATTTACTACTTTGTTTGCTGCACTAAAACAAAATACAAAAAAATTAGTTGCTAGTTTTACTTTATTTACTGTCTTGCACTCTATATCAAAAACACAAAAAAAATTAGTTACTTGCATTTACTTTATCTAGTTTACTTTATTTACTACTGCTAAAATGGGTACTCCTGAAAATACTAAGTTGTGTGACTTCACAACCACAAATAATAATGATTTCCTATGCACACCTATTGCTCCACCTGCTACTACAGCAGAATTCTTTGAAATTAAACACCTTTCTTGAATCTTGTTATGCGAGAGCAATTTTGCAGTGTTAGTTACGATGATGCTGCTGCCCATCTCAATAATTTTGTTGAACTTTGTGAAATGCAAAAGTATAAAGATGTAGATGGTGACATAATAAAATTAAAATTGTTCCTTTCTCACTAAGAGGAAGAGCTAAAGATTGGTTGCTATCTCTGCCTAAGAATAGTATTGATTCATGGACTAAATGCAAGGATGCTTTTATTGGTAGATATTATCCCCATGCTAAAATTATATCTTTGAGGAGTAGCATAATGAATTTTAAATAATTAGATACTGAGCATGTTGCACAAGCATGGGAAAGAATGAAATCTTTGGTTAAAAATTGCCCAACCCATGGACTGACTACTTGGATGATCATCCAAACCTTTTATGCAGGACTGAATTTTTCTTCGCGGAACCTATTGGATTCAGCTGCTGGAGGTACCTTTATGTCCATCACTCTTGGTGAAGAAACAAAGCTTCTTGATAATATGATGATTAATTACTCTGAATGGCACACGGAAATAGCTCCACAAGGTAAGAAGGTAAATTAAATGAAGAAACCTCTTCCTTGAATGATAAGATTGATGCTATTATGTCTATGCTTGTGAATGATAGGACAAATATTGATCCTAATAATGTTCCGTTAGCTTCATTGGTTGCACAAGAAGAACATGCTGATGTAAACTACATTACAAATAATAATTTCAACAACAATGCTTACCGGAACAATTCTAGTAACAACTATAGGCCATATCCTTATAATAATGGCAACGGCTATGGTAATTCTTATGGGAATTCTTACAACAATAATAGGAATACACCCTCTAGTCTTGAAGCCATGCTTAAAGAATTTATTAGTACACAAACTGCTTTTAATAAATCTGTTGAAGAAAAGCTTGGGAAAATTGATATGCTTGCTTCTAAAGTTGATAGTCTTGCTGCTGATGTTGATCTTTTGAAATTGAAAGTTATGCCTAATAGGGATAATGAAAATAAAATTGTTACTACAGCAAATGCCATCCACGTTAGAATTAATGAGAATATAAGATTAATGGCTGAACTGCATGCTAGGTGGGAAAGAGAAGAAAATGAAAACCTAGCTAAAGAGAATAATGTAGCTAAAGTTTGGACTATTACCACCACTGGTAATGCTAATGCTCCACATGTTGCTGCACCTCCTACTATCAATGGTAAAATAATGGGTGTTGGCAATGTTTCTACTCCTAATGCAAAGCGAGCAAAAGCACAAATCGCTAAAAGCTATTAAACTTTGTGATAAAACTGCTGAATTTTTTTCCAACATTGGGGACAATGATCCCATTGCTTTAGATCATAATGGTTTGGATTTTGATGATTGTCATATCTCTGAAGTTATAAAGTTCTTACAAAAACTTGCTAAAAGTCCTAATGCTGGTGCTATAAATTTGGCTTTCACGAAACACATTACAAATGCTCTCATAAAAGCTAGAGAAGAGAAACTAGAACGCGAAACTTCTATTTCCTAGGAAGCTAGAGGATGGTTGGGAGCCCATCATTAAGATGAAGGTCAATGATTTTGATTGTAATGCTTTATGTGATCTTGGTGCAAGTATTTCTGTTATGCCTAAGAAAATCTATAATATGCTTGACTTGCCACCATTGAAAAATTGTTATTTGGATGTTAATCTTGCTGATAACTCTAAAAGAAACCTTTGGGGAAAGTTGATAATGTTCGTATTATGGTTAACAATAACCTTGTCCCCGTTGATTTTGTTGTCTTGGATATTGAATGCAATGCATCTTGTCCCATTATATTGGGAAGACCTTTTCTTCGAACTGTTGGTGCTACCATTGATATGAAGGAAGGTAATATTAAATATCAATTTCCTCTCAAGAAAGGTATGGAAAACTTCCCTAGAAAGAGAATGAAGTTACCTTTTGATTCTATTATTAGAACAAATTATGATGTTGATGCTTCATCTCTCGATAATACTTGATACACACTTTCTGCGCCTAGCTGAAAGGCGTTAAAGAAAAGCGCTTATGGGAGACAACACATGTTTTTACTACAGTAATTTTATTTTATATTTGAGTCTTGGAAGTTGTTTACTACTGTAGCAACCTCTCCTTATCTTAGTTTTATTGCATTGTTGTGCCAAGTAAAGTCTCTAATAAAAGTATGATACTAGATTTGGATTACTGCGCAGAAACAGTTTTCTTTGCTGTAACGAATCTGGAGCTAATTATCTGTAGGAATCTCAGAAAATTATGCCAATTTACGTGAGTGATCCTCAGATATGTACGCAACTTTCATTAGTTTTAAGTTTTTTCATTTGAGCAAGTCTGGTGCCTGTTAGAAATTCGTCTTTGCGAACTGTTCTGTTTTGACAGATTCTGTCTTTTATTTTGCATTGCCTGTTTTGTCATGCTTGATGGATTTCTTTATTCCATTGACTTTCCGTAGCTTTGTGCAATGTCCAGAAGTATAAAGAATGATTGTGTCACCTCTGAATATGTGAATTTTAATTGTGCACTAACCCTCTAATGAGTTGCTTTAAGTTTGGTGTGGAGGAAGTTTTCAAGGATCAAGAGAGGAGGATGATATACACCATGATCAAGGAGAGTGAAAGCTCTAAGCTTGGGGATGCCACGGTGGTTCACCCCAGCATATATCAAGAAGACTCAAGAGTCTAAGCTTGGGGATGCCCAAGGCATCCCCTTCTTCATCGACAACATTATCAGATTCCTCCCCTGAAACTATATTTTTATTCCGTCACATCTTATGTACTTTGCTTGGAGCGTCTGTTTGCTTTTGTTTTTGTTTTGTTTGAATAAAATGGATCCCACAATTCATTGTATGGGAGAGAGACACGCTCCGCTGTTGCATATGGACAAATATGTCCTTAGCTTTACTCATAGTATTCATGGCGAAAGTTTCTTCTTCGTTAAATTGTTATATGGTTGAAATTGGAAAATGATATATGTGGTAATTGGTATAACATCTTGAATAATGTGATACTTGGCAATTGTTGTGCTCATGTTTAAGCTCTTGCATCATATACTTTGTACCTATTAATGAAGAAATACATAGAGCATGCTAAAATCTGATTTGCATGTTTGGTTTCTCTAAGGTCTAGATAATTTCTAGTATTGAGTTTGAACAACAAGGAAGACGGTATAGAGTCTTATAATGTTTACAATATGTCTTTTATGTGAGTTTTGCTGTACCGGTTCATCCTTGTGTTTGTTTCAAATAACCTTTCTAGCCTAAACCTTGTATCGAGAGGGAATACTTCTCATGCATCCAAAATCCTTGAGCCAACCACTATGCCATTTGTGTCCACCATACCTACCTACCACATGGTATTTCTCCGCCATTCCAAAGTATATTGCTTGAGTGCTACCTTTAAAAATTTCCATTCTTCACCTTTACAATATATAGCTAATGGGACAAATAGCTTAAAAACTATCGTGGTATTGAATATGTACTTATGCACTTTATCTCTAATTAAGTTGCTTGTTGTGCGATAACCATGTTTCTGGGGACTCCATCAATTACTTTTTATTGAATATCATGTGAGTTGCTATGCATGTCCGTCTTGTCTGAAGTAAGGTAGATCTACCACTTTATGGTTAGAGCATGCATATTGTTAGAGAAGAACATTGGGCCGCTAACTAAAGCCATGATCCATGGTGGAAGTTTCAGTTTTGGACATATATCCTCAATCTCATATGAGAAAATTAATTGTTGCTACATGCTTATGCATTAAAGAGGAGTCCATTACCTATTGTCTATGTTGTCCCGGTATGGATGTCTAAGTTGAGAATAATCAAAAGCGAGAAATCCAATGCGAGCTTTCTCCTTAGACCTTTGTACAGGCGGCATAGAGGTACCCCTTTGTGACACTTGGTTAAAACATGTGCATTGCGATGATCCCGGTAGTCCAAGCTAATTAGGACAAGGTGCGGGCACTATTAGTATCCTATGCATGAGGCTTGCAACTTCTAGGATATAACTTACATAACTCATATGCTTTATTACTACCGTTGACAAAATTGTTTCTTGTTTTCAAAACCAAAGCTCTAGCACAAATATAGCAATCGATGCTTTCCTCTTTGAAGGACCTTTCTTCTACTTTTATTGTTGAGTCAGTTCACCTATTTCTCTCCATCTTAAGAAGCAAACACTTGTGTGAACTGTGCATTGATTCCTACATACTTGCATATTGCACTTGTTATATTACTCTATGTTGACAATATCCATGAGATATACATGTTACAAGTTGAAAGCAACCGCTGAAACTTTTATCTTCCTTTGTGTTGCTTCAATACTTTCTACTTTGAATTATTGCTTTATGAGTTAACTCTTATGCAAGACTTATTGATGCTTGTCTTTAAGTACTATTCATGAAAAGTCTTTGCTTTATGATTCAGTTGTTTACTCATGTCATTTACCATTGTTTTGGTCGCTGCATTCATTACATGTGCTTACAATAGTATGATCAAGATTATGTTGGTAGCATTGTCACTTAAGAAATTATCTTTGTTATCGTTTACCTACTCGGGACGAGTAGGAACTAAGCTTGGGGATGCTTGATACGTCTCAAACGTATCTATAATTTCTTATGTTCCATGCTACTTTTATGATGATACTCACATGTTTTATACACATTATATGTCATTATTATGCATTTTCCGGCACTAACCTATTAACGAGATGCCGAAGAGCCAGTTGCTGTTTTCTGCTGTTTTTGGTTTCAGAAATCCTAGTAAGGAAATATTCTCGGAATTGGACGAAATCAACGCCCAGGGTCCTATTTTTGGACGAAGCTTCCAGAAGACCGAAGAGTCAACGAAGTGGGGCCACGAGGCGGCCACACGCCAGGGCGGCGCTGCCCAGGCCCTGGCCGCGCCGGCCTGTAGTGTGGGCCCCACGGGCGGCCCCCTGACCTATCTCCTTCGCCTACTTATAGCCTTCGTCGAGAAACCCCTAGTACCGAGAGCCACGATACGAGAAAACATACTGAGACGCCGCCGCCGCCAATCCCATCTCGGGGGATTCTGGAGATCACCTCCGGCACCCTGCCGGAGAGGGGAATCATCTCCCGGAGGACTCTACACCGCCATGGTCGCCTCCGGATTGATGTGTGAGTAGTTCACCCCTGGACTATGGGTCCATAGCAGTAGCTAGATGGTTGTCTTCTCCCCATTGTGCTTCATTGTCTGATCTTGTGAGCTGCCTATCATGATCAAGATCATCTATCTGTAATGCTACATGTGTGTTTGTTGGGATCCGATGAATAGAGAATACTATGTTATGTTGATTATCAATCTATCTATGTGTTGTTTATGATCTTGCATGCTCTCCGTTGCTAGTAGAGGCTCTGGCCAAGTCATTGCTTGTAACTCCAAGAGGGAGTATTTATGCTCGATAGTGGGTTCATGTCTCAAAGTGAATGCAGGGGAGTGACAACCTCTAAGATTATGGATGTCTTTGTTGCCACTAGGGATAAAACATTGATGCTATGTTCGAGGATATAGTTATTGATTACATTACGCACCATACTTAATGCAATTGTCTGTTGTTTACAACTTAATACCGGAAGGGGTTCGGATGATAACCTGAAAGTGGACTTTTTAGGCATAGATGCATGCTGGATAGCGGTCTATGTACTTTGTCGTAATGCCCAATTAAATCTCACAATACTCATCATGTCATGTATGTGCATTGTCATGCCCTCTCTATTTGTCAATTGCCCAACTGTAATTTGTTTACCCAATATGCTATTTCTTATGGGAGAGACACCTCTAGTGAACTGTGGACCCCGGTCCATTCTTTTACATCGAATACAATCTCCTGCAATCTGTTTCTCTTTGTTTTCTGCAAACAATCATCATCCACACTATACATTTAATCCTTTGTTAAATCAAGCCGGTGAGATTGACAACCTCACTGTTTCGTTGGGGCAAAGTACTTTGGTTGTGTTGTGCAGGTTCCACGTTGGCGCCGGAATCCCTGGTGTTGCGCCGCACTACATCTCGCCGCCATCAACCTTCAACGTGCTTCTTGACTCCTACTGGTTCGATTAAACCTTGGTTTCTTACTGAGGGAAAACTTGCTACTGTGTGCAACATACCTTCCTCTTGGGGTTCCCAACGAACATGTGAGTTACACGCCATCAAGCTCTTTTTCTGGCGCCGTTGCCGGGGAGATCAAGACACGCTGCAAGGGGAGTCTTCACATCGCAATCTCTTTACTTTGTTTTTGTCTTGCTTTACTTTTATTTACTACTTTGTTTGCTGCACTAAAACAAAATACAAAAAAATTAGTTGCTAGTTTTACTTTATTTACTATCTTGCACTCTATATCAAAAACACAAAAAAAATTAGTTACTTGCATTTACTTTATCTAGTTTACTTTATTTACTACTGCTAAAATGGGTACTCCTGAAAATACTAAGTTGTGTGACTTCACAACCACAAATAATAATGATTTCCTATGCACACCTATTGCTCCACCTGCTACTACAGCAGAATTCTTTGAAATTAAACCTGCTTTACTGAATCTTGTTATGCGAGAGCAATTTTCTGGTGTTAGTTCTGATGATGCTGCTGCCCATCTCAATAATTTTGTTGAACTTTGTGAAATGAAAAAGTATAAAGATGTAGATGGTGACATAATAAAATTAAAATTGTTCCCTTTCTCACTAAGAGGAAGAGCTAAAGATTGGTTGCTATCTCTGCCTAAGAATAGTTTGACGAATTTCTGCTGCTTTGTGTTTATGTGACTCTTCTAGTTTGCCATTTCTTGTTTTTGCTTTGTTTCTTTCCTAAAACACAAAAAGACCAAAAATATTTCTATTGTTTCTCTTCACCATTTGTTTGTTTTGGTTTCTTGCATTTATCTTGCTTTATTTGCTATCGTTGGTTTGCTATAAGAAAATCCAAAAAGATTTTGCTTTATTTGCTTGTTTCCTCTTTTTCTTGTTTCCAATTCGAAAACACCAAAAATATTTGTTGTTCTTCTTTGGTTTGTAAAGTTCATTTTGAGTTCAATGGTCTTCGGTGGCTGGAGCGTGGTTTTCATTTCATATTATTCAAGCTACACAAGTGAAAGGCAATAATGACGATCTACGACGATTCGACTGTGGTGAGAGGCTGGTATGAACTCTACTTGTTTTCATTTTTGTACATATACTCATCCATGTGAGCATGCTCAGTTGGTTCATGTGAGGTATATGTCATTCAAAGAAAGTCTAGTAGTTCATGGACTCTCATGATTAGCACCAATTTATTAATATGAGTAGCATGTCATAGATGTTTGCTTGCATTGTTTTATTCATAAGTAGGTATGACATTGTGGTATCCTCCTCCGAATAATTCATTTATATCGACTTGGCACATGATCACGCATGCATATGACTAAACAAAAGTCAACCAAGCCTCGATGATTTAATTTGCTTCAGAGTTCTTGTATCACTTTTATGCCTCAGTTAATTTATTTTGCCGCATGCATGATTATGACAGTTACTGCTCTCTTGATTTGTCGCTCCCCAGTCTATTGCTAGCCTTCATTTGTACTGAGCGGGAACGCTGCTCGTGCTTCCAAACCCCTGAAAACCAAGTTGTTCCAAAGTGTCCACCATAAATACCTATGCATGGCATTTCAAACCATTCCAAGTAAATTCTCATGCGCTACCTTTAAAACCTTCAAAATGCTTCTCAATTTGTGTAATGTTTTATAGCTCATGAGGAAGTATGTGGTGTTTATCTTTCAACCTTGTCATTTACTTTTGACGGACTTTCATATGGACTAGTGGCACATCCGCTTATCCAATAATTTTGCAAAAAGAGCTGGCAATGGGGTTCCCAGCCCCGATTAATCAAACTTCATTAATAATTCTCTTCACATGTTTTGCTCTGATTCATCAGTAAGCAACTTAATTTTGCAAATAGACACTCCTCCATGGTATGTGATTGATGGAAGGCACCCGAGGATTCGGTTAGCCATGGCCTATGTAAGCAAAGATTGGGGGGAGTGTCACCCATAATAAAACTAAAACACGTGTGTAAACAAAAGAGAAGAGGGATGATCTACCTTGCTGGTAGAAATAACGTCCTTCATGGGAGCCGCTCTTGAAAGCCCGGTTGGCAAGGTAGTTGGTGTACCCATTACCATTCGTTGACAACAACAAACACCTCTCAAAATAATTTTACTCCTGCTTTAAAAATGAAAAGCTCTAGCGCATGTTAATCCCTGCTTCCCTCTGCGAAGGGTCAATCTTTTATTTTTATGTTGTGTCTCCATCCTTTCTTTGAGCACTTTCTTGAGAGCACAACTGTCATTCTTAGTACAATATGCTTGTCTCAAAATATTATTGATTGTGGTATAACTTTGATGCTTTTATCTTTGACAATCTATATTTCTAGTCTTTCTATGAACCTCAGAGGTGCCTGAGCATTTATGTTTTGCTATTCAAATACAGGCAAGCGAGATACCACTTTATCATACTCTTTTATGAACATTGCAATCCTGCTTATAGACATGATTCATGATGCTTACTATTAATTGTTGGTACTTCTTTATGATTGACATAGCTGTTAGATGATCTTATTTGCATGTATCTTATTATGAACTGCCTAAGTATTAGCCATATCATGAGAATATATACATCATATGAACAAATGTGTTCGTGAAAGTTCTTTTATCGCATCAGTTGTTAACTGAATTGCTTGAGGACAAGCAATAAGCTAAGCTTGGGGCGAGTTGATACGTCCAAAACGTATCTACTTTCCCGAACACTTTTGCTATTGTTTTGCCTCTAATTTGTGTGTTTTGGATACAACTAACGCGGACTAACGCTGTTTTCAGCAGAACTGTTCTGGTGTCTCGTTTTTGTGCAGAAATCCAACTTTCAGGAAAATCCTCGGAATTTATGATGAAGGTCCTATTTTCCCAGAATATTGGCGGAGCCAGAAGGGCAAGCCAGGTGGGGGCCCGAGGGCCCCACACACTAGGCCGGCGCGGCCCAGGAGGGGCCCGCGCGGCCCTAGTGTGTGGCGGCCTCGGTCGGCCCCCGACGCCCTCCTTCGGACTACTTATTGCCTTCGACCTAAAAACGCACGGAGAGAAGTCGAAGTCGCGAGAAACCCTCCAGAACGCCGCCACATCGCCAAACTCCGTCTCGGGAGCCAGAAGTCTCCGTTCTGGCACTCCGCCGGGACGGGGAATTGGAGGAGATCATCGCCATCACCACCACCGACGCCTCTCCATCGACCAGCAATGTTTCCCCCATCCATGTGTGAGTAATTCCCCCGCTGTAGGCTGAAGGGGATGGTAGGGATTGGATGAGATTGGTCATGTAATAGCATAAGATTGTTAGGGCATAGTGCCTAGTGTCCGTAATTGGTACTTTGATGATATTGTTGCAACTTGTTATGCTTAATGCTTGTCACTAGGGCCCGAGTGCCATGATCTCAGATCTGAACATGTTATTGTTTCATCATGATATTTATTGTTTATGATCTTACCTGCAAGTTGTATACACATGTCGCTGTCCGGAACCAATGGCCCCGAAGTGACAGAAATCGGGACAACCGGAGGGGATGGTAGTGATGTGAGGATCACATGTGTTCACAGAGTGTTAATGCTTTGCTCCGGTACTCTATTAAAAGGAGTACTTTAATATCCAGTAGATTCCCTTGAGGCCCGGCTGCCACCGGCTGGTAGGACAAAAGATGTTGTGCAAGTTTCTCATTGCGAGCACGTACGACTATAATTGGAACACATGCCTATTGATTGCTTTGTACTTCGACACCGTTTTATTATTATCTGCAAATGCCCTGCTATGATTGTTACATGAGTTTCTCTCATCCATGCAACGCCTGTTATCCGTCCCCGTGCCTACAGTATTTTAATCCTGCTGTTTACTATAATCACTACTGCTGTCTTTGTTACTCTGCTGCTGTTATTCTACTACTGCTACTGTTATAAAGCGTTACCTCTTGATAAACTCTTGCGAGCAAGTCTGTTTCCAGGTGCAGCTGAATTGACAACTCCGCTGTTAAGGCTTTCAAGTATCCTTTGTCTCCCCTTGTGTCGAATCAATAAATTGGGTTTTACTACCCGCGAAGACTGCTGCGATCCCTTATACTTGTGGGTCATCAATCCTGCAATTGCATCTTTTTGTTTCTTGTTTACACTAGTTAGGCATAATGGACAACAATGAGCTTCTTATTCTATTTCCTGATTTAAGACATGGATGGTTTGATGCGGAAATTAAAAAAAACCATGGAACATATTAGTATGAACGCTTTGAACACCATTGTTGCTAATGATATGGAAAATTCTAAGCTTGGGGAAGCTGGTTTTGATGAGCATGATATTTTTAGTCCCCCAAGCATTGAGGAGAAAATTTCCTTTGATGATACTTTGCCTCCTATTTATGATGATTATAATGATAGTAGCCTTTTGGTGCCACCTACTATGGAGGATAAATTTGATTATGATTACAATATGCCTCCTATATTTGATGATAGCTACTATGTTGAATTTGCTCCCACTATTACTAATAAAATTGATTATGCTTATGTGGAGAGTAATAATTTTATGCATGAGACTCATGATAAGAATGCTATATGTGATAGTTATATTGTTGAGTTTGCTCATGACACTACTGAATATTATTATGAGAGAGGAAAATATGGTTGTAGAAATTTTCATGTTACTAAAACACCTCTCTATATGCTGAAAATCTTGAAGCTGCACTTGTTTTATCTTTCTATGTTTGTTGCATTATGCTTCATGAATTTGTTTATTTACAAGATTCCTTTTCATAGGAAGTGGGTTAGACTTAAAAGTGTTTCATATTTGCTTCTTGATGCTCTCTTTTGCTTCAACTCTTATTTCTTGCGAGTGCATCATTAAAACTGCTGAGCCCATCTTAATGGCTATAAAGAAAGCACTTCTTGGGAGATAACCCATGTGTTTATTTTACTATAGTACTTTGTTTTATATTTGAGTCTTGGAAGTTGTTACTACTGTAGCAAACTCTCCTTATCTTAATTTTATTGCATTGTTGTGCCAAGTAAAGTCTTTGATAGTAGAGTTGATACTAGATTTGGATTGCTGCACAGAAACAATTTTCTTGCTGTCACGAAATTGAGTCCCTACGTCTGTAGGTAACTCAGAAAATTAAGCCAATTTACGTGCGTGATCCTCAGATATGTACGCAACTTTCATTCAATTTGAGCATTTTCATCTGAGCAAGTCTGGTGCCTCTAAAAAATTCATCTTTACGGACTGTTCTGTTTTGACAGATTCTGCCTTTTATTTCACAGTGCCTCTTTTGCTGTGTTGGATGGATTTCTTTGTTCCATTAACGTCCAGTATCTTTGTGCAATGTCCAGAAGTGTTAAGAATGATTGTGTCACCTCTGAACATGTGAGTTTTTGATTATGCACTAACCCTCTAATGAGTTTGTTTTGAGTTTGGTGTGGAGGAAGTTTTCAAGGGTCAAGAGAGGAGGATGATATAATATGATCAAGGAGAGTGAAAGCTCCAAGCGTGGGGATGCCCCGGTGGTTCATCCCTGCATATTTCAAGAAGACTCAAGCATCTAAGCTTGGGGATGCCCAAGGCATCCCCTTCTTCATCGACAACTTATCAGGTCACTTCTCTTGAAACTATATTTTTATTCGGTCACATCTTATGTACTTTACTTGGAGCGTCTGTGTGTTTTTATTTTCGTTTTTGTTATTCTCATTCTCTGAATAAATGCTTGTGTGGGAGAGAGACACGCTCCGCTGGTTCATATGAACACATGTGTTCTTAGCTTTTAATGTTCATGGCGAAGGTTGAAACTGCTTCGTTCATTGTTATATGGTTGGAAACAGAAAATGCTACATGTGGTAATTGGTATAATGTCTTGAATAATTTGATACTTGGCAATTGTTGTGCTCATGTTTAAGCTCTTGCATCATATACTTTGCACCTATTAGTGAAGAAATACATAGAGCTTGCTAAAATTTGGTTTGCATGATTGGTCTCTCTAAGGTCTAGATATTTTCTAGTAAAGGTTTGAACAACAAGGAAGACAGTGTAGAGTCTTATAATGCTTGCAATATGTTCTTATGTAAGTCTTGCTGCACTAGTTCATACTTGTGTTTGTTTCAAATAGCCTTGCTAGCCTAAGCCTTGTACTGAGAGGGAATACTTCTCGTGCATCCAAATCCTTGAGCCAAACACTATGCCACTTGTGTCCACCATACCTACCTACTACATGGTATTTCTCTGCCATTCCAAGTAAATACTTCATGTGCTACCTTTAAACTCAAAAGCTATTATCTCTTATTTGTGTCAATGTTTTATAACTCATGAGGAAGTATGTGGTGTTTTATCTTTCGATCTTGTCATTTACTTTTGACAGACTTTCACAATGGACTAGTGGCTTCATCCGCTTATCCAATAATTTTGCAAAAAGAGCTGGCAATGGGGTTCCCAGCCCCAATTAATTACAACTTGCATTAATAATTCTCTTCACATGTTTTGCTCTGATTCATCAGTAAGCAACTTAATTTTGCAAATAGACACTCCTTCATGGTATGTGAATGTTGGAAGGCACCCGAGGATTCGGTTAGCCATGGCTTGTGTAAGCAAAAGGTTGGGAGGAGTGTCATCAATAATGAAACTAAAATACATGTGTAAACAAAAGAGAAGAGGGATGATCTACCTTGCTGGTAGAGATAACGTCCTTCATGGGAGCCGCTCTTGAAAGTCTGGTTGATAAGGTAGTTAGAGTACCCATTACCATTCGTTGACAACAACAAACACCTCTCAAAACTTTACTTTTATGCTCTCTATATGATTTTAAAACTTGAAAAGCTCTAGCACATGATTTATCCCTGCTTCCCTCTGCGAAGGGCCATTCTTTTACTTTTATGTTGAGTCAGTTTACCCACTTCTTTCTATCTTAGAAGCAAACACTTGTGTCAACTGTGCATTGATTCTTACATGCTTGCTTATTGCACTTATTATTTTACTTTATGTTGACAACTATCCATGAGATATACATGTTACAAGTTGAAAGAAACTGCTGAAACTTATATCTTCCTTTGTGTTGTTTCAATGCCTTTACTTTGAATCTATTGCTTTATGAGTTAACTCTTATGCAAGACTTATTGATGCTTGTCTTGAAAGTACTATTCATGAAAAGTCTTTGCTATATGATTCAATTGTTTACTCATTGTCTTTACCATTGCTTTGAATCGCTGCATTCATCTCATATGATTTACAATAGTATGATTAAGATCATGTTGGTAGCATGTCACTTCAGAAATTATCTTTGTTATCGTTTACCTACTCGGGACGAGTAGGAACTAAGCTTGGGGATGCTGATACGTCTCCAACGTATCGATAATTTCTTATGTTCCATGCTTGTTTTATGACAATACCTACATGTTTTGTTCACACTTTATGATGATTTTATGCGTTTTCCGGAACTAACCTATTGACGAGATGCCGCAGTGCCAGTTCCTATTTTCTGCTGTTTTTGGTTTCAGAAATCCTAGTAAGGAAATATTCTCAGAATTGGACGAAATCAACGCCCAACATCTTAGAATTCCACGAAGCTTCCAGAGCACCCGAGAGCCACCAGAGGGGGGGGGCTGTCGGCCCCACACATGTAGGCGGCGCGGCCCAGGCCCTGGCCGCGCCACCCTAGCGTGTCACCGCCTCGTCGACCTTCCGACTCCGCCTCTTCGCCTATTTAAAGGTCCCTGACCTAAATCTTCGATACGAAAAAACCACGGTACGAGAAACCTTCCAGAGCCGCCGCCATCGCGAAGCCAAGATCTGGGGGACAGGAGTCTCTGTTCCGGCACGCCGCCGGGACGGGGAAGTTCCCCCGGAAGGCATCTCCATCGACACCACCGCCATCTTCATCACCGATGCTGTCTCCCATGAGGAGGGAGTAGTTCTCCATCGAGGCTAAGGGTTGTACCGGTAGCTATGTGGTTAATCTCCCTCCTATGTACTTCAATACAATAATCTCATGAGCTGCCTTACATGATTGAGATTCATATGATGATGCTTGTAATATATATGTCATTATGCTAGTCAAGTGGATTTTACTTATGTGATCTCCGGAGACTCCTTGTCCCACGTGTGTAAAGGTGACAGTGTGTGCACCGTGTGGGTCTCTTAGGCTATATTTCACAGAATACTTATTCACTGTTATGAGTAGCATAGTGAAGTGCTTATTTATATCCCTTTATGATTGCAATGTGCTTTGTATCACTATTTATCTATGTGCTACTCTAGTGATGTTATTAAAGTACTCTATTCCTCCTGCACGGTGTAATGGTGACAGTGTGTGCATCGTGTAGTACTTGGCGTAGGTTATGATTGTGATCTCTTGTAGATTATGAAGTTAACTATTGCTATGATAGTATTGATGTGATCTATGCCTCCTTCATAGTGTGATGGTGACAGTGTGCATGCTATGTTAGTACTTGGTGTAGTTGTGTTGATCTATCATGCACTCTAAGGTTATTTAAACATGAATATCGAATATTGCGGAGCTTGTTAACTCCGGCATTGAGGGTTCGTGTAACCCTACACAATTAGTGGTGTTCATCATCCAACAAGAGAGTGTAGAGTGGTTTCAATGTTGAGAGTGTCCACTAGTGAAAGTATTATCCCTAGGCCTTGTTCCCAAATACTGCAATCTCCGCTTGTTTACTGTTCTGCTGCATGTTTACTTACTACACGCCAGCAAGCACTTTTCTGGTGCCGTTACTACTGCTCATATACATTCATACCACCTGTATTTCACTATCTCTTCGCCGAACTAGTGCACCTATACATCTGACAAGTGTATTAGGTTTGTTGGGGACACAAGAGACTTCTTGCTTTGTGGTTGCAGGGTTGCATGAGAGGGATATCTTTGACCTCTTCCTCCCTGAGTTCGATAAACCTTGGGTGATCCACTTAAGGGAAACTTGCTGCTGTTCTACAAACCTCTGCTCTTGGAGGCCCAACACTGTCTACAGGAAAAGAAGCGTGAGTAGACATCACGTTCCTTCTTCTTCTTCAGTTCCTTGGTACCTGATGACACATATAGTACTTGCATGAGGTAGCATTCCATCCAAGGTGGTATCAAATGCATACGAGGAAAGGAGCGAATTCACCTCTTGGTGTAGGGCTTGGGCTCGAGCTCGTGTCATTGAGCCACGAGGAGGGCTTTTCGGTCTTGATGTAGTGTCGACCTTGGGTAGGGCTGCATCACGATTGTTTGCCAAAAATCAAGGTAGGGCAAGTGCCACACCTTGCCCAAAGGGGAGCTCCGCCCCTTCCCGGGGACTTGATTCTATGTAGAGTAACGTTGTTTTGCCTTCGGCAGTTAACCAGCAAAGCTGGGCGCGCTACTCAATATCCTTTGCGCATTAAACTTTCAAAATTTGAAGCCCTGATGCAAATGTATCGGACGACCTATGAAGACCTGCAAGAAAATTCGGCAGAAGAATATGTTCGAGTGGCACAACTTGAGTCTACGCACGGATTGCAAGCATCCGTACCTAGACTTGGGGGGCTACTCCCATCGGGAGCGCTGGACGCGCAACCGATAGAAGAAGAAGAAGAATTATCAAGGAAAAAGAACATTTGGTGGAGGCATGCTTTAATCTCTACCTGAATATCTTCGGCTAGACACTCGGGGGCTACTAACGTGGGCATTACCCTTCGGGTAACTGTTGTTGCCCTATCCTATGCGGCCCAACTGGAGGCCCATGAAGACACCCGATGGCAAGGAGGGCCACTACGACGGTGCCGAAGAAGATTTCTTGAAGAACAAGACGAAGAAACGAATCAAAACAAGGAAAGTCTAGGACTAGGATCTTTTGTAACCTAGTCGTACCCGGGCAGAACTCTTGAGACCTGGCTCCCTATATAAGAGCCAGGAGAGGGGCTGCCGACGGACAGAATCAATCTTAGCAACTTTAGCCACCAGAAGTCTAGAGCTAGGGTTTCATAGTACTTAGCCTCTCGACGAGATAGCAGCCGAAACCTTCAGCACCCCATTGTAACCCAATATTCGCATAATCAAGATTAGACAGGCAGGACGTAAGGGTTTTACCTCATCGAGGGCCCCGAACCTGGGTAAATTGCTCTCCCCGCTTGTTTGATAACCGATGTCTCGTGTCAGCCTACAGGATTCCAACTACCCTAAGCCCCAAAATGAGGGCATTGCCGAGGAGTACCCTCGACAATCGCCGTTGCCGACTCCTACGATGAATAGTTCTCCCCCGAGGCTGAGGGTCTACCGGTAGCTATGTGGTTTATCTCTCTCTCCCATGGTGTGATCTTTATGTGATCATGAGCTTTGTAATCTAGATGTCGTTATGCTATTCAAGTGGATTTTACTTATGTGATCTCCGGAGACTCCTTGTCCCATGTGTGTAAAGGTGACAGTGTGTGCACCGTGTGGGTCTCTTAGGCTATATTTCACAGAATACTTATTCAGTGAATTATGATTTGAGTTGGATGTCTCTATGAAATTGTGGTGTGTTAGTACCTCCTATAAATGCTCAAAGTGAAAGCGTGGGGTGTTCATTAGTACTTGGGAATACATGTTTAAGGTTTGCTTTTGCAGCCCTACACAATGAATTGGTGTTCGTTGTCCAACTAGAGAGAGTAGTTCAGAGTAGCATAGTGAAGTGCTTATATTTATATTGCTTTATGATATCATTATTGAGAGTGACCACTAGTTAAAGTATGATCCCTAGGCCTTATTTCCAAACATCGAATCACCGTTTATCTATTTTACTACATGTTTACTTGCTGCCATATTTATTTCAGACTATTATTACCACTCATATTCATCCATATCACTTGCATTTTACTATCTCTTCGCCGAACTAGTGCACCTATACATCCGACAAGTGTATTGGGTGTGTTGGGGACACAAGAGACTTTTTGTATCGAAATTGTAGGGTTGCTTGAGAGGGATATTTTTAACCTATACCTCCCTGAGTTTGATAAACCTTGGGTGATCCACTTAAGGGAAACTTTCTGTTGTTCTACAATAACCTCTGCACTTGGAGGCCCAACACTGTCTACAAGAAAGAAAGTGTGCGTAGACATCAAATAGATCAAGAGGAGGGCGAGCAGAAGTCATCACTATGGTATCCTTCTTGCTAAGGCAAGTCAGACGCCGCACTTCACTTCGAAGATAATCTTCAGATAAATCAGTTGGGTTGATCCTTGATGTATCTGAGACACCACTGTAGAACCAGAGTTGATGAGCCCTTGACATCACTGGCTGCACTCGACGCTTCAAGAACACTGAGACCACTTCAGTGCCGCACATCGTCTGACCGCTTGCATTCTTTAGATCCAAGACCTTTTTGTACAGTTGGTTGGCTGTTGCTCTTTCTTCGGCACTCAGAGTGTTTTGCCAGGATTTCTTCAGCACGACAGCAAAAACATCTTCGAATGGTGGTAGGTTGGAGCGCCGCCCTGGTACTGGAATATCACGAAGATAAAACCACTTCTGTCGCTAGCCTTGGGCTTACTCCCTCATCGGGAAGTTGAAGTAGTTGACCTCCTTTCTGACAACGAAGCCAACACCGCCAACCACGGGAGGTTCATCATTGCCATTATGGCGCTTAACATAAAAAATCTTCCTCTATAAATCCCAGTGGGAGTCGATGCCGAGGAAAGCTTCACACAAGGTGATGAAGATCAAGAGATGGAGAATGGAATTGGGAGTCAGCAGCCAGAGCTGAATCCTGTAGAAGAAAAGGAGAGAGCGGAGAAACTCGTGGGCAGGAAGAGAAAGTCCACGATACAGAAAAGCAGCAAACATAACAGTAAAGCCTTTCGGAGGCTTTGGACGAGAGGCGGAACCTGGATGACCGAAATCAGATTCGACAGATGAGATGAGGCCGAGCGACCTCATCTTGTTCTCCTCACGCTTGGATATGGTGGAAGCACTCCAGTCAAGGCCAACCCTAGCTACGCATGCGGTGGCACTGGTGCCGGTGGATCCCTTCTTCTTGCCCATGGTCGCTAAAGCTCGTGGAAGCAGAGGCAATGGCAGGGAGGAGGCAAGGGAAGACGATGAGCGGTATGGAGGCGTAAAAAGTGAAAACATGAAAACATGAAAAGGTTCCCCATTTATAACAAGGAGTAATTGGAGATCATGGTTGTTATTTTGGCATCGTGGGGTGACGGGCGAGAGCCCAATAGTACACGTGTCAATAAGGAGAGATAAACCAGCGGCCCATTACTCCCACCACGTGCGGAAATCAAGGAGGCGCCTCGGTCAACGCGCAAGGAATAGTCATTTCCTAACTGACCGCGCAGAAGTAGGGTGGGCCCATCTGGTCACGTCCTGTCAGTCGAACCGCCGAAGTAACCACATCATCCGTGATGTCATCAAAAGCATCGGCTCCACGAGAAGCATCCGAAGAAGTCTACAACATTTGAGTAGTACAACCATGAGTCTACACATGGTTATGGACCCGAAGGTTTCAGAAGACCCAGAATCATGCTCGGGGACTTGATTCTGAGTAGAGTAATGTTGTTTTGCCATTGGTAGTTAACCATTATCGATGTATCGAGTAAAGTTGGGCACATTACTTAAATCCCTAGCGTGCTTTAAACTGGAGAAATTTTACCTGAAGTTATTGAATACCCGATATAGAAAATACATCGGATGATAGCCAATGCTTGCAAAAACATATTGACAACCAAAAACATTCGAGTAGTACAGAGTCTACACACGGTTGCAAGCATCTGTGCCTAGACTCAGGGGCTACTCCCATCGGGAGCGTTGGTCGCGCACCCGATAAAAATGAAGCTTTTTCAGAGTATTCAAGGTCTTCCGAAGATTTATGGATGTTCGACAGAAGACAACTTTAGTCCCTGCCTGAAGCTTTACTTCGGCCAGTCACTTGGGGGCTACTGATGAGGGCATTACTCTACGGGTAACTCATATTTTGCTACCACTTACGGCCCAACCAGGGGCCCGGGAAGATCATCTATTGACCAAGGTGGGCCGCCATGTCGGTTCCAAAGAAATATACTTGATGAACAAGGCAAGAAGAAGGAGAACAAGGAAAGTTTAGATGTAGAACTCTTTCTAACATAGTCGTACCCGGATAGACCTCTCGAGACCTGGCTCACAATATAAGGGCCAGGCGAGGGTCTTCCGAGGGACACACAATCTCTTTAGCCATAACCACCGCAAGTCTAGAGCTAGGTCATACGAAATCTTAGCTTCTCGACGAGATCTTAGTCCAAAGCCTTTGGCTACCCTATTGTAACCCGATATTTTCGATAATCAAGATCAGACAAGCAGGAAGTAAGGGTTTTACCTCATCGAGGGCCCCGAACCTGGGTAAATCTCTCTCCCCGTTTGTTTGGTATCCGATGTCTCGTGTTAGCTTGCAGGATTCTGTCAACCCTAAGCCCCAAAAGGTGGGCATTGCCTAGGAGTACCCTCGACAACTGGCATTAAATGATTTATCATCCCTTCATATAGTGCCCTCAAGAGAGGCTCCCATGTAGTTCTCCAATGCACACCATTATTTAGGATCTCTCCAGTACATAATGTGTGGAGCATTGATTGTTTATTCATTCATTTCATATATTATTTGGGATGGGCACCCAGTTGCCTTGCTCTTTTTGCAATATTATGGACAAGCACATTATTCATGCTAGTCACAGTACAGGTCATGAAAGGACAATGAAGCACTCAATACTTCCTCATGAGCTAGAACAGAACACAAAACATGTGGTAATTTTGAAGGTTTGAAGGTAGCACACAAGCAATTCACTTTGGAGTGGAAGAAAAAAAATCATATATAGGTATGTATGGTGGACACAATTGGCACTTTGGTTTATAGTGGTTGGATGCACGAGTAGAGCTCATACTCAGTACAAGTGAAGGTTAGCAATAGTCTGGGAAGCGACAATCAAGAAAGCAGTGTTATAATAATCATGCTTGCGATAGATAAAATTAACGGAAGCATAAATGTAATACGAGAAGTCCGAGGCAAGTTAAATCATTGATGCTTAAATGACTTTTGTTTTAGTCTTATGAATGATTGAGCATGTGCCAAGTCGATTCAAATGAAGCATTCAGAGGAGGATACCAAAATGTCATACCGTTATATGAATAAAGCAATGCAATCAAATATCTATATGACATGTTACCTACTATTAGTAAATTGGAACTAATCATGAGAGAGCATAAACTACCGAGCATCATTAAGTAGCATACACCTTACAAAAACAAACTAAGCATGTCCACATAAATGAGTATATGTACAAAAATGAAAACAAATAAAGTTCATACCAGCCTCTCACCACAACTCGAATTATCATAGAACGTTATTATTGCTCTTCACTTGTGGCTTGAATAATATGAAATGATAACCAAGCTCGAATGGAGTCACGGAGGACTATTGAACTCTGTACCAAGCTTTACAAAACCAAAGAAGAACAACAAATATTTTTGGGTTTTCGATTTTTAATCAACACACAAAGCAAAATCTTTTTGAATTTTCGAATAGCAAACCATAAAGAGAAAATGAAAAAACTAAAGAATCAAATAAAGAGAAACAACAGAAATATTTTTGGTCTTTTTGTGTTTTGGAAACAAAAGCAAGAACAATAAAAAGAAAGAAAACTAACATAAAGGCGCAAATGCAACTAGTGGCAGGAATCTGCCAACACAGAACACCAATCGAAGATTGATTTTTTCCAAAATGTTCTGAAGCTCAGATCGAAAAGTGCTCAACTAACGAAAGTTAGATAACAACCTAGGGCATATGTTAAAAAATTGGCAGCGCAAAATTCCATTCTGGCTATTTATACGAATGTTTATGGTGACAGCACAAAATCTGTTTTTAAACAGCAACTTCCCCAATTCTTACCTCCTTCTTATTAGAGGCTATCCTTGGTATAAAAACGAGATAAATAGGATAATGAGAGGTTATTACAGTAGTAACGACTTCCAAGATTCAATAAAAGAGAAATTACAGAAATAAACTAACAAGAACAAAAAGAAAGTGAAACGTGGATATACAAAGTTCTGATGGAATATGATATATCGATGAGTGAGATGTCGGTATACCTCCCCAAGCTTAGGCTTTTGGCCTAAGTGGAGATCAATACCAGGGAGCCCAAAAAGTGGTGCATCCATAATATGACGAAGAAGCACCTTCGTCCTGATATGAACTCGAGGACACCCCGGTGTAATGCACGACGTAGTCAGTGGCTGCCTCCTCCTGGTGTTGCTCATGAAACCCAAGAAAGCGCAATTGCTCGTCCAACTCCTCCTTTGAGAGTGACCATGGCTTCCAGCAAATACTGAACAAACTAGGTTGCGGCAGGGGAACGGAGACCAATTGCCCCAAATCCCAGCAGAAAAGATGGGTTGAGCAAGGAAATCAAAATATCACAAACAAGAACAACAAGAACATGAGTTTGAGCAATGGGGATGTGTTTTCTCGGGTGAGAGAGGAGAATGGCAGAGGAGATAGCAAGTGGAGTGCCAGGGGGCCACACCAGGACTTGGCGCGACCTGGGTGGTGGCCGTGCCACCACAAGGTGTGGCCGGCCTGTGGGTCTCCCTGGGCTCCCCTAGGTGCCTCTCTGCCCCTTTTCATGCATAAAACTTTTGCGGATGTTTTCTGGAATTTTTCGAGAAACTTTATTTCTGGGAAATCTTCAGAATTTGATAAATGATTGTTTCGCAGAAAAACTTTTTATGAAATGATGAAAATGAACCCAACAATAACTCTACAGTAATTCTAAAACATTCTAATATGAACTTTATAAGTGAACCATCCGTGAAGACATAGTTTCATTCATCCAAAATTATTTTGCTAACAAGGTTGATCAAGTCTTGTTATCAATTTTTTTATATGAAACAAAACTTTGCAGTTCACTAGATGATCATGTTACCTAAATCTTGAGAGGAATAGTCCCAAACATCACAATATTATAATCTTTCTTTGGTATTGGCAAAGGCAAATGAAATTTCCCAATTTGAATAGTCTCAATGTTGTTGATGGTATTTGGACCATAATTCCTATCAATCTTCTTAGGAAAATAAACCCTGTGCTCCTTGTCATCAACATTAAAATTTACTTTTCCATGGTTGCAACCAATAACAGCCCCTGCAGTATTAAGAAAAGGTCTCCCAAGAATAATAGACATATTATCATCTTCAGGCATTTCTAGCACGACAAAGTCAGTTAATATCATGCATTTTTGAGCAACTTGAACATTAACATCCTCACATATACCAACAGGAATAGTAGTAGACTTATCATCTATTTGCAAAGATATATCAGTTGGTATTAATTTTTCTAGATCAAGTCTCTTATAAAGAGAGAAAGACTTGACACCAACTCCTGCTCCCAAATCACATAAAGTAGTCCTAACATAATTATTCTTAATGGAGCATGGAATGGTGGGTATACCTGGATCTCCAAGCTTCTTTGGAATCTTGCCATTAAAAGAATAGTTAGGGAACATAGTGGAGATTTCCTCATTGGGAATCTTCCTTTTATTAGAGACAATATCTTTCATATAATAAGGAGGCAATTTAATAGCATCAGTCAAATGAATTTGCAAAAACAAAGGTTTCATCCATTCATAGAACTTTTTATAGTGTTATTCCTCCTTTGATTTGTGTTTCTTATCAGGAAAAGGCATTGGTTTTTGCACCCAAGGTTCTTTCTCACTACCATGTTTATTAGCAATGAAATCTTGCTTAGTGTACTTTTTATTCTTAGTATGTTATTTAGGTTCCTTTTCACTTTATTCTTTGTCAGAAGCATCACTTTTATCATTACCACTTTCAGTTTCAGCATCAGAGATAGATATACTATTAGGATCCTTAGCAGGTTCAGAGGATTTCACAACGGTTTTATGCTTATTCTTATTTTTTCTTAGATTTAGTCCTAGCATCATTAACTCGTTGAGAATCTTGTTCAATTCTATTTGGATGTCCCTCGGAATATAGAGGATCCTGAGTGGAAACACCACTTCTAGTTCTTATTTCATAAGCATGTTTTTCCCTAGAAGCCTTAACTAGCAAATCTTTTTGCACTTTAGTGAGCTGATGAATTTGTGTTTGGACCATTTGAAAATGTTTAGAAACTATTTTAACATCATTAGAGTTTCTTTCCACAATATCATGCAAATTACTAATAGCTCTAGAATTTTCCATTATATGATTTTCCACTCTCCTATTAAAGTTATCTTGCTTAACAATATAATTATCAAATTCATCTAAGCATTGATTAGGAGGTTTAGAGTAGGGAATATCTCTACTATCAAAACGTTGGAGAGAGTGTAACTCAATAGTGGAAGAGCGAGGAATTGGCTTACATAATTCCTCTATAGGTGGTAGATTCTTCACATCTTCAGATTTAATACCCTTCTCCATAAGAGATTTCTTGGCTTCCCTCATCACTTCATCATTTAATTCAGTCACCCCCTCTTCTTCGGTGTTGGTTTTGGCGTAGGGGTTGGCTCAGGTGTAGTCCAATCATCATAATTTTGGCTTATTTTAGCCAATAATTCTTCAGCTTCAACATGCGTCATTTTTCTTGAAAACACAACCAGCACAACTATCCAGGTATGTCCTAGATTCAACAGTTAGTCCATTATAGAATATATCAAGGAGTTCATTCTTAGCTAATGGATGTCTAGGTGGTGCTCTAAGTAAAGAACAAAATCTTGCCCAAGATTCAGGCAATTTCTCTCCAATTATCTGTGCAAAGCCAAAGATTTTCTGCAAAGCAGCATGTTGAGCACTAACAGAGAAATATTTCTGAAAGAAAGAATTTTTTTGCGATAAAACAAGTTTATATTACGTAGCAACAGAGATACAGTCTTTGCGGACTACATCAGTGAGCACATCAGGAAAGTTTCTAAACCAAAATTGAGTTAAGCTCGCTTCTCTTCCCATCTTTGCCATGGTGTGTCCAGCTTCGTTCAGGCTTCTGTCTATTTTCTTAATAGCAACATCCCTCTCCCCAAAGCCTGCTTTGATGTCTCGGATGAGATGCACTAGAGATGAGTGGTTGTTCTCATTTGACAGGAGCATAGTGACAGCCGTTGCGTAGTCCGTCTCCAGATCTATCGGTTCTGCCGACCAGACTAAGGCTAGTTTATCCCTTCATTGCATGCTGCCAATTCAGCTTCTAAAGCTGAGGCGCAATTTTGTAGGCTTCGACAAGCGGTGAAAATAATCTCCCCTCTATCATCACGGAGTACCATGCCAGCACATGCCTCCCCTGTACCCTGCATATAGCTCCCATCCACGTTCAGTTTGAGTCGCCCACTTCGCGGTCGGAACCATTGTTTCATGATTTTTGGCTCCTGATCCTTTGCCTTGTGTGTCTCCCTTCTTCCTGAGTATGATATCACCTGTTTGCCCTTACAAGTATCAGCTTCTGGGAACTGTTTAATCATTAACAAAGTATCAACATAACTACACAGGAAGCGCCTGGAAGCCTCAATCGGCGGTGCTGGTTTGTCATGTGTCAGTTCATTGTGCACATGCCACGCTCTCCACAGCAGCAGCATGACCATCATACGTTGAGTCTCATTTATCCTGGAAAGCAGATGAAGGACCCATTCCTTTCCAGAGTTTAACACCATCTCCTGTGATGGAAGATCCCAACACTGCCTCATACTATGCCATAGGCCTCTAGCTTGTGGGCAGGTCACTAGAGCATGTAAAGTGTCTTCGTCCTCTTGACCACATATCCGGCACGTGGCCAAGACCTCCATCTTCCTTCTTCTCATGTTCATCTGCGTGGGTAAACCATTACGAGCCAGTTTCCAAGCAAAGGTTTTGACTTTGGGGGGCGCTGAATTTTGCCATACTAGCTTCCATTCCTTGTTAGCTCCATCTGGCCTACTACTTGTTGCTCCCTCATCCCTCTCTCGTTCTTGGTTTTCCATTCCTAACGCATAGGCACTCTTGACCGAGAAGATCCCTTTCACATCCGGTCCCCAAGCCACAAAATCTGCATCATTTCTACTGGAGGTTTTGATCTTCAAGATCTCAGTGATATCAATAGGTTGGAGGTATGTCTGCAGTAGGTGAGTGTTCCAGGAGCCATCCGGGTTAAGCAATTCCGATATCCATTTCAACCTGCATCTTCGTTTTGGGAAAATTGTTTTATAGTAGTCATTCCTAGGTATCCAGGGATCTCGCCAGATTCTCACATCAGCCCCATTGCCAATTCTCCATATAACACCCTTTTTCAACAATTCCAGCCCATACTCAATGGAATGCCATGTTGAAGACGCATTGCCAGAGAATATAGTATCTATAAGGTTGCCAGTAGGGTAATATTTGGCGCGTAATACCTGGGCGCATAGGGATTCAGGGTTTTGGAGAAGTCTCCACGCTTGCCTTGCAAGAAGAGCTTGATTAAAAATCCTCATATCCTTAAATCCCATGCCTACTTTAATTTTGGGCTTAAGCATAATGTCCCATGCCACCAAGTGCATTTTCCTTTTCCCCTTCTCTGAGCCCCACCAAAAGTTTCTGATGATCCTGGTAAGATCGTCACATAAACCTAGTGGTAGTTTGTATACCCCCATCACATAGGTTGATAGTGATTGTGCTACTGCTTTAATGAAAACTTCCTTCCCTCCCTGTGCCATGTGATTCTCAATCTGCAACACTCTCTTTGCTAATTTCCCTTGAAGGCTTTGGAATTTTCCTTTAGACATTCTTCCTTCCGGGGTAGGCAAGCCAAGGTACTTGGTTTCAAACGCTTCCTCTGTAACTTGTAGGGTACTTTTAATCTGGGCTTTAACATTCTCCTCAGAGGCCTGCCCAAAATAAATGGAACATTTGTTTGGGTTTATGAGCTGGCCTGTGCTTCTACTATATTTCTCCAAGACCTGCATCACCCGCCTGGCCTCTTGTGGTTCAGCTTTAAAGAATAGCAGACTATCATCTGCGAACAGCAAGTGTGATATCCCTGGGGCTCTTCGGCATATTTTCAGCGGTGTTAACCTATTTTCCTGTATATCTTTATGCAGCAGGGCAGAAAGACCATCAGCCACAAAAAGGAAGAGAAAGGGAGATAGAGGATCACCTTGTCGTTGACATAGGCATCCCCAATGGGTCTGCCAAAGATGGTACCCGGGGTTTACTGAAGGCCCACGACTCGAAGAATATGAAGTTCGGAAGCCCAAGATAGTGTTAAGAAAAGCTAGAGTTGTATTAGGAAATATAGACTTGTAACTTTACAGGACGGATTAGAAACCCTTCCGGACTTCTGTAACTTGTGTAATACAAATCCCTCGGCTCCGCCTCCTATATAAGGGGGAGTTGAGGGACAAAGAAAGCATCGATTCATTGTTTCACGCAACCCTAGTTTTCATAATCGTCGAGTACTTTTCGGCTGAAACCTTCGAGATCTACTTGCCCTCTACTTCCAACTAAACCCTAGTCTACAATCTGTAGGCATTGATAAGTTAATCCCTTGTCAATTGGCGCCGTCTGTGGGAATTAGAGGTGTCAAGGAGCTGATTTCGATGGCACGTTCAAGATCGTCGACTTCGTCAGCTGCAAGCAACGCGATGGACAAAGGTAAATAGATCGAAACTGGTCTAGTCGATTTTGTTCCGTTGACAGAGGTAAACAGACCACGAGAAGGCAAGAACGACTCCAGAAGGGTTCCATTTAGTTTTACTGAATATCTCACCGTGGTTACACACTCCATTATCCAGTTGATCCGCCTGTGAGTGAAACCCAATCTTTTCATCGATCTTCTTAGATCCCCAATCCACCCTGTCATAGCCTTTCGACAGGTCTAATTTATAGGCACAAAAATTGTTTGTCGCATTCTTATTATGTTCAATAAAGTGGAGGCACTCAAAGGCAATAAGAGCGTTGTCAGTGATGAGCCTTCCCGGGACGAAGGCACTCTGATTCGGAGAGATCAAATCACCTAGTATAGGCCTTAATCTGTTGACTAAGCATTTGGCTACAATCTTATAAACCACCGTGCAAAGACTAATAGGTCGGAATTCCTTGAGCTCAGATGGATGATCTACTTTGGGGATTAACACAATTGTGGCTTCACTTACCTCTTCTGGCATTGTCCCACTTGCAAAGAATCCCTTGACTGCACCAATGACTTGCTGTTTAATAGTTCCCCAGTTCCGTTGATAGAATCTGGCAGGAAACCCATATGGTCCCGGTGCTTTCAAGGGGCCAATTTGAAAGAGTGCATCAGAGATTTCCTCATCAGTGAATTCGCGCGTCAGACCAGCATTCATTTCCTCAGTAACCTTTTGATCAAAGAGGGGGCAAACTTCACTATCATCAATATAAGGGTCTCTAGTGAACAGATCTTTAAAAAAAGAAGTAGTCATCCTCTCCATCTCTTTTGGTTCATCCTGCCAGACACCTTGATCATCTTTCAACTTCTTTACCTTGTTCTTTCGAGCACGCCAAACTGCCTTCTGATGAAAAAACCTGGTGTTCCGATCCCCTTCTTTGAGCCATGCTATTCTGGATCGCTTGAGCCATAGCATTTCCTCACGGTAGAGCAATTCATCAATGTGATCTGATATATTTCTTATCTCCTCCGCCTCACCTTCATGCAAGATTAGTTGCTCTAATTTTTTGCGATTCCTATCGAGCTCCTGGAGTACATTACCAAATTTTTGTTTACTCCATCCTTGCAGCCTTGTCATTACTGTTTTCAACTTCGTCATGACGCCCAATAGATTTATCTGTTCCTGTTTATCCTGCCAGACTTGCTCAATGATCTCAGTGAGCTCACCTGCACGTTCCCAGGATAATTCATATTGCTTGCTTGGCCTCCTTCTCGGCATCATCTGCTCCTGTTTCATATGCACTACAAGAATGACATTGTCAAAGCATGGTGACACAATATGTTTGACATTGTAATCTGAATAAATATTCCTCCAGTTACTATCAGCAACGGCTCTATCTAGCCTAACTTTGACATTTTTGTTTCCTTGTCTTTTGTTATCATACGTAAAAGGCACACCTGTAAAACCCGGGTCAACTAAGCCGCAGACCTGCAGCGTATCCCTAAAAGCCATCATTTGATTCTCGTTTCGTGGTGTGTGGGATAAATGTTCGAATTGATACAAAGCCTCATTGAAATCTCCTAGTACAAGCCATGGGAGATCTGATTGGCCCTTTAGGTTTTGTAGTTGAGACCACACTCTATGCCTATTCTCGACTCGGGGTTCGCCATACACACATGTGATTCTCCACATCGGCTCATCAGGGGACATACGAATATACGCATCAATAAAATTTGTATTCATCTCCTTGACTTCAACTGAGATACTTTCATGCCAAAACAGGGCAAGCCCTCCACTCATACCCTCACTACTGACTCCAACAAAACCCCTAAGGCCTAAACGACTCCTAAGACCACGAACTTTATTTTTCTTCTTTCTCGTTTCACAAAGGAAAACTAAACTAGGACGCAAAGATTGGGAGAGAGAAACTAGCTCTTGAATCGTTAAGGTCCCTCCAGCCCCTCGACAATTCCAGCCTATACAACTCATTGTCCCTGGCGAGACCACACGTTCGGCCCTCGCTTGGGTTGTCTTCTTCAGGGAACTGAACAATGGGTTGGGACGCATCTCTATTTTCCAGAACCTTCTGGGCATGCCCTTCATGTCCCTTCCTCATCTGGCTAGCCTCCACTTGCATTGCATCTACTTTAGCTACTAGGTTCAGTTCTTCCTCCGGAGGGGCTGCCACCTCCTTCCCCTCAAAACCATCATCGTCAACCACAGGTACGGGAGCTGAGGTAACTTGTCCAATGATTCTGTCAAACCCATCAATCACTCCAGGGACGATATCATCCATCAGAGGTGGCATGTCATGGTCGACAGATCCTGACCGTGATTGAATAGGATCAGGGGTTAGGCTATTTCGTCTAGCTTCATGCACGTGTTCCTGGCCAAAGCGTTTATGGGATTCTGCACTACCATAACTGGAAAAACTAATCCCACGCCTTGCTGATGGGTGACCAGCCAGAGGGATAGAGTGGCTACGATGCTCAAATTTCTTAAAATGGCTACACCGCAACTCATGAGCATCATAGTCCAACGAGGGTATACCGATTCTCCTCTTTTCGCAGTCATCCTTTTTATGGCCCATGAAACCACAGTGTGAGCAATAATAAGGAACTCTTTCATACTTCAATTTGAAAACTTTGACCTCTCTGGGTTTGCCCTTGACACCGGTGGTAAGCTGGGTTTGCAAACGTTGGTCATAGGGCAGATTCACCCTGACTCTAAGAAACTCATGCATCTTCAGCTCCGAATCCGGGACATCGACCTCCAATGCCTCCCCTAGGCCGCCTCCATACCGCATCCCCCATGTCTCATCTTGCTTCCCAAATGGCACATCATATATACACACCCAGACCGGAACAGCATCAAGCTTGATCGCAGACGGCTGGACTGAATTATCAAAGTCCTTGACAATCAGAGCATGCTGCTTAAAAATCCAGGGTCCTCCTCTTTTCACAAAATCATAATCTCCTTTGGAGAACAAGGTGATCATGTAATAATTCTTTCCTTTCTCAGCATAATCAATGCCAGTACGTAAGTGCCAGGCTTCCTCCGTAAGTTTAGTAAACAAAGCCTTTGTATTGGGTTTAAACGTAGCCATGTACCTTGCCATGAGTTGCCATGTTACTGCTTCATCAGGGTCCTTCTTCACCTCTTCCTCCTCATCAAATTCAAGGTATACATCGTCCTCCATGTCGACAATGCCACCAATCTGCGCCTCTGCTCCCTGCCTGAATCCTGGTTCCTCCATAGCCTCCCCATCATCCCCCCTCAGTCGCCTCCGCTCTATCCCTGCCGAGGAGCGCTCGTTGGCGTAGCAGAGAGGCTACCACGGCGTGGCCAGAAGGCTTCGGGCGGGTAGGTCTCTCAACGAGGCCCCCTTGTTCGCCCCCACCTCCCGGCGGCGCCATTAGCAGCCCCACTAGATACGTCGCCGCACGCGTCTTCTCAGCTTGCCTACTGATGTCTACGTTCCCCCTCCTTTCCTGTAGATAGTGTTGGGCCTCCAAGAGCAGAGGTTTGTAGAACAGCAGCAAGTTTTCCCTTAAGTGGATCACCCAAGGTTTATCGAACTCAGGGAGGAAGAGGTCAAAGGTATCCCTCTCATGCAACCCTGCAACCACAAAGCAAGAAGTCTCTTGTGTCCCCAACACACCCAATAGGTGCACTAGTTCGGCGAAGAGATAGTGAAATACAGGTGGTATGAATATATATGAGCAAAGAATAACGGTGCCGTAAAATAGCTTGTCTGGCGTGTAGTTGATGGTGGTAGTATTGCAGCAGTAGTAACACGGTAAAACGATGAAACAAGCAGTAGTAACGCAGCAGTATTTAGGAACAAGGCCTAGGGATTAGACTTTCACTAGTGGACACTCTCAACATTGATCACATAACAGAATAGATAAATGCATACTCTACACTTTTGTTGGATGATGAACGCATTGCGTAGGATTACACGAACCCTCAATGCCGGAGTTAACAAGCTCCACAATTTGTTCATATTTAAGTAACCTTATAGTGTAAGATAGATCAAAAGACTAAACCAAGTACTAGCATAGCATGCACACTGTCACCTTCATGCATATGTAGGAGGAATAGATCACATCAATATATCATAGCAATAGTTAACTTCGCAATCTACAAGAGATCATGATCATAGCATAAACCAAGTACTAACACGGTGCACACACTGTCACCTTTACACACGTGCAGGAGGAATAGAACTACTTTAATAACTTTGCTAGAGTAGCACATAGATAAATTGTGATACAAACTCATATGAATCTCAATCATGTAAAGCAGCTCATGAGATTATTGTATTGAGGTACATGGGAGAGAGATGAACCACATAGCTACCGGTACAGCCCCAAGCCTCGATGGAGAACTACTCCCTCCTCATGGGAGCAGCAGCGGTGATGAAGATGGCGGTGAAGATGACAGCGGTGTCGATGGAGAAGCCTTCCGGGGGCACTTCCCCGCTCCGGCAGCGTGCCGGAACAGAGATCCTGTCCCCCAGATCTTGGCTTCGCGATGGCGGCGGCTCTGGAAGGTTTCTGTGGGTTTCGTCGAACGTATCAGGGTTTTCGCGACGGAGGCTTTATATAGGCGAAGAGGCGGCGCAGGAGGGCTTCTGGGGGGCCCAGACTATAGGGCGGCGCGGCCCCCCCTCTGGCCGCGCCAGGGTGTGGTGTGGGGCCCCCAGGGCTCCCCTCTGGCGGCTCTCGGGTGTTCTGGATGGTTCCGGGAAAAATAGGAACCTGGGCGTTGATTTTGTCCGATTCCGAGAATATTTCGTTACTAGGATTTCTGAAACCAAAAACAGCAGAAAACAGGAACTGGCACTTCGGCATCTTGTTAATAGGTTAGTTCCAGAAAATGCACGAATATGACATAAAGTGTGCATATAACATGTTGAAATCATCAATAATGTGGCATGGAACATAAGAAATTATCGATACGTCGGAGACGTATCAGCATCCCCAAGCTTAGTTCTGCTCGTCCCGAGCAGGTAAAACGATAACACAGATAATTTCTGGAGTGACATGCCATCATAATCTTGATCATACTATTTGTAAAGCATATGTAGTGAATGCAGCGATCAAAACAATGTATATGACATGAGTAAACAAGTGAATCATATAGCAAAGACTTTTCATGAATAGCACTTCAAGACAAGCATCAATAAGTCTTGCATAAGAGTTAACTCATAAAGCAATAATTCAAAGTAAAAGCATTGAAGCAACATAAAAGAAGATTAAGTTTCAGTGGTTGCTTTCAACTTGTAGCATGTATATCTCATGGATAGTTGTCAATGCAAAGTAATATAACAAGTGCAATATGCAAGTATGTAGGAATCAATGCACAGTTCACACAAGTGTTTGCTTCTTGAGGTGGAGAGAAATAGGTGAACTGACTCAACAATGAAAGTAAAAGAATGGTCCTCCATAGAGGAAAAGCATCGATTGCTATATTTGTGCTAGAGCTTTGATTTTGAAAACATGAAACAATTTTGTCAACGGTAGTAATAAAGCATATGAGTTATGTAGGTTATATCTTACAAGTTGCAAGCCTCATGCATAGTATACTAATAGTGCCCGCACCTTGTCCTAATTAGCTTGGACTACCGGATCATCACAATGCACTGTTTTTACCAAGTGTCACAAAGGGGTACCTCTATGCCGCCTGTACAAAGGTCTAAGGAGAAAGCTCGCATTGGATTTCTCGCTATTGATTGTTCTTCAACTTAGACATCCATACCGGGACAACATAGACAACAGATAATGGACTCCTCTTTTATGCATAAGCATGTAACAACAATTAATAATTTTCTCATTTGAGATTGAGGATATATGTCCAAAACTGAAACTTCCACCATGGATCATGGCTTTAGTTAGCGGCCCAATGTTCTTCTCTAACATATGCATGCTTAACCATAAGGTGGTAGATCGCTCTTACTTCAGACAAGACGAACATGCATAGCAACTCACATGAAATTCAACAATGAATAGTTGATGGCGTCCCCAGTAACATGGTTATCGCACAACAAGCAACTTAATAAGAGATAAAGTGCATAAGTACATATTCAATACCACAATAGTTTTTAAGCTATTTGTCCCATGAGCTATATATTGTAAAGGTAGAGGATAGAAATTTTTAAAGGTAGCACTCAAGCAATTTACTTTGGAATGGCGGAGAAATACCATGTAGTAGGTAGGTATGGTGGACACAAATGGCATAGTGGTTGGCTCAAGGATTTTGGATACATGAGAAGTATTCCCTCTCGATACAAGGTTTAGGCTAGCAAGGTTATTTGAAACAAACACAAGGATGAACCGGTGCAGCAAAACTCACATAAAAGACATATTGTAAACATTATAGGACTTTACACCGTCTTCCTTGTTGTTCAAACTCAATACTAGAAATTATCTAGACCTTAGAGAGACCAATTATGGAAACCAAATTTTAGCATGCTCTATGTATTTCTTCATTAATAGGTGCAAAGCATATGATGCAAGAGCTTAAACATGAGCACAACAATTGCCAAGTATCACATTATCCAAGACATTTATAGCAATTACTACATGTATCATTTTCCAATTCCAACCATATAACAATTTAACGAAGAAGAAACTTCGCCATGAATACTATGAGCTAAGAACACATGTGTTCATACGAACCAGCGGAGCGTGTCTCTCTCCCACACAAGCATGATGTAATCCAATTTATTCAAACACAAACAAAAACAAAAACAAACAGACGCTCCAAGTAAAGCACATAAGATGTGACTGAATAAAAATATAGTTTCAGGGGAGGAACCTGATAATGTTGTCGATGAAGAAGGGGATGCCTTGGGAATCCCCAAGCTTAGACGCTTGAGTCTTCTTAATATATGCAGGGGTGAACCACCGGGGCATCCCCAAGCTTAGAGCTTTCACTCTCCTTGATCATAGTATATCATCCTCCTCTCTTGACCCTTGAAAACTTCCTCCACACCAAACTCGAAACAACTCATTAGAGGGTTAGTGCACAATATAAATTGACATATTCAGAGGTGACACAATCATTCTTAACACTTCTGGACATTGCATAATGCTACTGGACATTAGTGGATCAAAGAAATTCATCCAACATAGCAAAAGAGGCAATGCGAAATAAAAGGCAGAATCTGTCAAAACAGAACAGTTCGTATTGACGAATTTTAAAATGGCACCAGACTTGCTCAAATGAAAATGCTCAAATTGAATGAAAGTTGCGTACATATCTGAGGATCACTCACGTAAATTGGCATAATTTTCTGAGTTACCTACAGAGAATTTTGCCCAGATTCGTGACAGCAAAGAAAACAGTTTCTGCGCAGTAATCCAAATCTAGTATTGACTTTACTATCAAAGACTTTACTTGGCACAACAAAATACAAAACTAAGATAAGGAGAGGTTGCTACAGTAGTAAACAACTTCCAAGACACAAATATAAAACAAAGTACTGTAGCAAAATAACACATGGGTTATCTCCCAAGAAGTTCTTTTCTTTATAGCCATTAAGATGGGCTCAGCAGTTTTAATGATGCACTCGCAAGAAATAGTAGTTGAAGCAAAAGAGAGCATCAAGAAGCAAATTCAAAACACATTTAAGTCTAACATGCTTCCTATGCAAAGGAATCTTGTAAATAAACAAGTTCATGAATAGCAAAGTAACAAGCATAGGAAGATAGAATAAGTGTAGCTTCAAAAATTTCAGCACATAGAGAGGTGTTTTAGTAACATGAAAATTTCTACAACCATATTTTCCTCTCTCATAATAACTTTCAGTAGTATCATGAGCAAACTCAACAATATAACCATCACATAAAGCATTCTTATCATGAGTCTCATGCATAAAATTATTACTACTCCCAACATAAGCATAATCAATTTTATTAGTTGTAGTGGGAGCAAATTCAACAAAGTAGCTATCATATATAGGAGGTATATTGTAATCATAATCAAATTTATCCTCCATAGTAGGTGGTACCAAAAGACTACTATCATTATAATCATCATAAATAGGAGGCAAAGTATCATCAAAGTAAATTTTCTCCTCAATGCTTGGGGGACTAAAAAGATCATGCTCATCAAAACCAGCTTCCCCAAGCTTAGAATTTTCCATATCATTAGCAACAATGGTGTTCAAAGTATTAATGCTAACATGTTCCATGGGTTTTTTAATTTTCGGATCAAACCATCCATGTCTTAAATCAGGAAATAGAATAAGAAGCTCATTGTTGTCCATTATGCCAAACTAGTGTAAACAACAAACAAAAAGATGCAATTGCAGGATCTAAAGGAAATAGCTTCGAGCACAAACACAATGGCGCCAGAAAAGTACTGTTACCTGGAACCGAAGTATGAGTGCCTTTTTACCTTTCCTCCCCGGCAACGGCGCCAGAAAAGTAGCTTGATGTCTACGTTCCCCCTCCTTTCATGTAGATAGTGTTGGGCCTCCAAGAGCAGAGGTTTGTAGAACAGTAGCAAGTTTTCCCTTAAGTGGATCACCCAAGGTTTATCGAACTCAGGGAGGAAGAGGTCAAAGGTATCCCTCTCATGCAACCCTGCAACCACAAAGCAAGAAGTCTCTTGTGTCCCCAACACACCCAATAGGTGCACTAGTTCGGCGAAGAGATAGTGAAATACAGGTGGTATGAATATATATGAGCAGTAACAACGGTGCCAGAAAATAGCTTGCTGGCGTGTAGTTGATGGTGGTAGTATTGCAGCAGTAGTAACACAAAGAAACAAGAAACAAGCAGTAGTAACGCAACAGTATTTAGGAACAAGGCCTAGGGATTAGACTTTCACTAGTGGACACTCTCAACATTGATCACATAACAGAATAGATAAATGCATACTCTACACTTTTGTTGGATGATGAACGCATTGCGTAGGATTACACGAACCCTCAATGCCGGAGTTAACAAGCTCCACAATTTGTTCATATTTAAGTAACCTTATAGTGTAAGATAGATCAAAAGACTAAACCAAGTACTAGCATAGCATGCACACTGTCACCTTCATGCATATGTAGGAGGAATAGATCACATCAATATATCATAGCAATAGTTAACTTCACAATCTACAAGAGATCATGATCATAGCATAAACCAAGTACTAACACGGTGCACACACTGTCACCTTTACACACGTGCAGGAGGAATAGAACTACTTTAATAACTTTGCTAGAGTAGCACATAGATAAATTGTGATACAAACTCATATGAATCTCAATCATGTAAAGCAGCTCATGAGATTATTGTATTGAGGTACATGGGAGAGAGATGAACCACATAGCTACCGGTACAGCCCCGAGCCTCGATGGAGAACTACTCCCTCCTCATGGGAGCAAAGAATGGTGATGAAGATGGCGGTGAAGATGGCAGCGGTGTCGATGGAGAAGCCTTCCGGGGGCACTTCCCCGCTCCGGCAGCGTGCCGGAACAGAGATCCTGTCCCCCAGATCTTGGCTTCGCGATGGCGGCGGCTCTGGAAGGTTTCTGTGGGTTTCGTCGAACGTATCAGGGTTTTCGCGACGGAGGCTTTATATAGGCGAAGAGGCGGCGCAGGAGGGCTTCTGGGGGGCCCAGACTATAGGGCGGCGCGGCCCCCCCTCTGGACGCGCCAGGGTGTGGTGTGGGGCCCCCAGGGCTCCCCTCTGGCGGCTCTCGGGTGTTCTGGATGGTTCCGGGAAAAATAGGAACCTGGGCGTTGATTTCGTCCGATTCCGAGAATATTTCGTTACTAGGATTTCTGAAACCAAAAACAGCAGAAAATAGGAACTGGCACTTCGGCATCTTGTTAATAGGTTAGTTCCAGAAAATGCACGAATATGACATAAAGTGTGCATATAACATGTAGAAATCATCAATAATGTGGCATGGAACATAAGAAATTATCGATACGTCGGAGACGTATCACCTACCACCAGATGTTGCACCAACGCGGCCTGCCTGTGCCCTCTCAGCAGCGCCACCTCTCCTAGGGTCCTGGCTGCCGCTCCCCTTGGGCCGGCCACCATGATTCTGACCCGCGTCTGATGATGCATCCCGTCCTGCCATCGCTATCCCCCTAGCCGCCGCCTGTGTACGATCTAGAACACTTCCAGGAACGAGGAACAAGCACTCACCTGATTTCAGAGTTATGCGATCTAGGTTTCCCGTGGTGTGGGGATTTATGACGGCCCCCAGCACCTCTCCTTTCCCGTATCGGGGCCGGACTCCCTGAGATCCTTCCTTCCTGGCGTGCCTCGTACCACGCCTTGACTCTATGTGCGCCCTGCAGCGTTCCAACGGACTCTCGTAGGGTGGCGGCGGTGGCGGCGGGACGGAATCGCCCATATCGCCAGAGCCAGCCCTACAAAGTTGACTTATTTCCCCTGAAAGAAAAAATTAACCAAACTAATAGGACTATCAATAGATCCAGGAGACAAATTATCATACCAAATTTTAGCTGCACCTTTCAAAGAGAAAGGGAAAATTTTAGTGACAAAGTAGGCGCGCTTCTTAATATCATTGGAGAATAAATTGCTCAAAGCAGAAAATTCATTCATATGTTTCATAGCACATTCATTTTCAGTACCACAAAAAGGTTCTTTCTCAACAATAGATATGTAAGATAAATCTAGATACAAACCATAATCCTTATCTCTAATATTTATGAGAGATGTGGCAAACTTAGAATCAGGAGACAATTTATATCTAATAGCTAGTCTTGCAAGAAGACTTTTAATAGCACTTGCATCTCTAGTAGCATGCTATTCTTCAATGAGGTCATCATCAAGTTCAATGTAAGTTTCATCAGGATCATAACTAGGACCCCCCCTAGCTTGAGGTGAACTAACAGGTGTAATACTATTTTCAGCATTTTCAATTTATTTAGCTCTAGCAATTGTAGTATCTAGGAAAGGACCTAACGAACCACTCTTATCAAGCACAGTAGAAGCATCATCAAAATCATCAGGAGCATTATCAAATTCAGCAGAAGTAACAATAGCATGTGGATGTGGAGGAGTAAGAAGCTTACTCATAACAGATGGCGAATCAAGAGCAACAGAGGTGTTCAGTGTTGTACCTCTTCTTGTAGTGCATGGCAATATAGGGAACTTCGGTTCAGGAGCTTTCCCCATAATAAATAAATTGCAGCGAACAATATCACCTTCAAGTGGGATTGTAAATAAAGTTATGCCCCCAACAACGGCGCCAGAAAATAGTCTTTTGATGACGCACAAGTATAGGGGATCACAACAGTCTTCGAGGGAAGTAAAACCCAAATTTATTGATTCGACACAAGGGGAGCCAAAGAATATTTATAAGCTTTAATAACTGATTTGTCAATTCAGATGCACCTGGAAATAGATTTGCTCGCAACAGTTTATCAGTACTAACAGTTTTATAGCAGTAGCAGTAGTGAAGTAATAGTAGTAATGAAATAAAAAGAGCATTAGCGATGATTGCAGTAGATATCAGGATTAAAATACTGTAGGCATAGGGATGGATTAACAGGAGCTGCATGGATAAGAGAATTCATATAATAGCAAGGCGTGGGCATTTGCAGGTATAATGATAAAAGCATCCTAGTATAAAGTAACCATAGGCGTGTGTTCCTATTTAGTAGTGTGTGCTCGCAATGAGAAACTTTCACGACATCTTTTGTCCTACCAGCCCATTGCAGCGGGGCCTCTAGGGAATTACTAGTAATTAAGGCACTCCTTTTAATAGAGTACCAGAGTAAAGCATTAACACTCCGTGAACACACGTGATCCTCACATCGCAACCATACCCTCCGGTTATCCCAATTGTTGTCACTTTGGGGCCTCGGGTTCCGAACAACGATATGTGTATACAACTTGCAGATATGATCAAAAACAATAATTATCCTCATGAATCAATAACATGTTCAGATCTGAGATCATGGCACTCGGGCCCAAAGTGACAAGTATTAAGCATAACAAGTTGCAACAATGCCATAAATACTAACAATGGATACTAGGCATTATGCCCATAACAATCTTATAGCTATTATATGAATGATCTCATCCAATCCCTACCATCCCCTACAACCTACAGCGGGGAAATTACTCACACATGGATGGGGGAATCATGGATGGTTGATGGAGAAGCGTCGGTGATGGCGATTCGATGATCTCCTCCAACTCCCCATCCCGGCAGGGTGCTAGAACGGAGTTTCTGGTCCCGAATTGGGGTTTCTGGTGGCGGCGGAGCAGCGGAACTCTTTCTGGAAAAACATCGAACCCCTCGTGGTTTTCAGGTCAGGGGCTTTATATAGTGCGAAGGAGAGGTCGAGGGGGTGGCCGAGGCGACCAGACCACCCCTAGGCGCGGCCTAGCCCGTGCCTAGGGCTGGTGTGGGTCCCTCGTGGCCCTTCTCCGTCTCATATTCTGGCTCCGTGAGTCTTTGTGTGAAATATGGATTTTGCGATATTTTCTGGGAATTTTCCTGAAAATTGGATTTTTGCACAAAAATGAGACACCAGATCAATTCTGCTGAAAACAGCGTTAGTCCGCGTTAGTTGTATTCAAAACACACAAATTAGAGGGCAAAACAATAGCAAAAATGTTCGGGGAAATAGATACGTTTTGGACGTATCAGCCGCCGCTCCCATGGGCGCCACACTTTGAATGTGTCGCGCCGCTCGGAAGGGTGCCACACATTCTGTTATGTGTGGCGGCTTGAGCCACCCAGCCTAACCCAGCCACACTCCCCCACCCAAATCTTCTTCCTCCCCTCCCTCCTCCGACCAGCCACCCCACCTCTCTCCCCCATCCAAATCACTCTCAAATCTTGGTGGATTTCATTGGATCTGTCCGTGGAGATCTTTCCCAACCCGTTCCTTGAGGTAATCTCCTCCGTTCCCCTTCTTTTCATCCAATAAATTGATGGATTTGGTTGGATCTAGATGTGAAACCCTAAGTTGATTTGCCATGTGAAGTTGATGGAATTGGAATCTTAGGGTTTGTTGAAGTAGGACAAGTGGTGGGGGTAGGTTGTATGGGTAGAACCCTAGGTTGAGTTGTTTTGACTATGGCTAACTGATGAACACATATATGTATGTGTTGTTCACATTATGCTAGGGGGATGGAAAGAATTTTTCATGTTCATCATGTGGACAAGGATGCTTTTTTGAAGGGAAACCTAGAGCCGGACCCGGAAGAGGTTGACTTGGTGTTTGACCGTAGCCCAAGCTTTTCCGAGGTTGTAGCACAAGTGAGGATTGACTTGAATTGGAATGAGCAAAATGATGGTGTTGAGCTAGAGAGAAGACATAATGTGGGGTTTGGAATGCACATCCATTGGAAGACAATGCGTATCAACTCCGAGCAACGTTGGTCCATTTACAAGGAGACAGTGGCTGAGTCACAAGACAAGGCTCTGGAGTTGTTTGCAACCAACACGCTCCTCCCCCATTGATGCTAGGAGTCCACCACCCATGAGCCAAGAAGAAGCCACCGAATCTCCCATTGTCCAATCTCCCATTGTCCAAGATGCACCGTTGGAGAAGGAGTATGACGAGAATGACGATGGTGATAATAGTTTCGAGATGAATTGCAACAATGTTGGTGATTTGGATGCATATTTGATGCAAGAGGACATGGACCACTCCATTCCTTATTTCCGATGTTATGCCTCGGACTTGGATGATGATGGATCTGATGAAGAAGTTTATAAGGATGGCTTGACGGCTAAGGTAGCCGAAAGAGCCGACATCTTCAAGAAGGTAACATGACGGGATATTCGGATACCATTGTTCCGTGATGTTAGTCTTGCTGATGGAGCCGTGGTTGATGGTGGCAAGAGTTTACTTCTTGGAGCTAGGCCAATTTCCAAGAGAGATGTGGATGCCAAGACGAATATGATCTTTAAAGGGCTCACGTGATACCTTCTTGGAATTGAAGGTATAGATGAAGGAGTTCTCGATTAAGCATCATCGCCCTTACACCGTCGTTCACTCGGACTTGAACACGCAGTACACGCTAAAATGTGAAGATAGTAGGTGCCCATGGGTTGTCCATGCAAGACCTTTCAAAAAAGGGCCCTCTTGGCACATAAAAAGTTGTGTCGCCACTCACATGTGCCGGGGGACGAAGCTTGATGGCGCGGATGCGCAGCCGGACAACCGTCAACTCACATCCGAGTTCATTGCATACAAGCTCTCCGTTGAGATATCATCACTTCCAACCATGAGCTTTAGGTCCGTGCAAGATACGGTGAAATCCTGCTTTGACTACACCGTCAAGTATGGGAAGGCATGGAAGGCCAAACAAGCCGCATTCAAGATGGTGTACAGTGATTGGGAGGAAGCATACAACCGAGTCCCTAGGTTGTTGTTAGCGATGGCCGCTACTAACCCGGGCATGGTTCATGTGGTGGAGCCATCTAGTACCAAAATGACATTGCATGACGGTAAAAGAGCGAGGGTATTTCACCGTGCATTTTGGTCGTTCGAGCAATGCATGAGGGCATTCTAACATTGTAGGCCGGCCATCGCCGTTGATGGTACCTTTTTGACCGGGAAGTACAAGGGCACACTATTGGTGGCAATAGGAAATGATGCGAGCAACCATTTAGTACCATTGGCTTTTGCATTGGTAGAGATTGAGAACAATGATAACTGGGAATGGTTTTTCCAGATATTGAGAACGAGGGTCATACCACCCTCAAAGGAAGTGTGTGTCATCTCGGATCGTCATCAAGGAATTCTCAAAGCGGTGGAGATTGACATTACCGGGCATGCTCCTATGCACCTGTCGGTAGAGGTAGGCAAGTGCCGCTGTTCCCCAACTCCACTTGTGCTCCAACACTGTGAGCTCCTTGAGCCAACACCAATGAGCCAATTTCCCGCCACTGTCAACAAAAAGAGTCCTCGAAATGACATACCACAAGTACACTTGGGTGTATGTCCTGACAGTGTCCCGGTCGGCCCCAATGGGGCATTGAGAAAAGTTATCCTTGATCCACTTGTAATTTGCGCCCGCGGGAGCTCTATCTTTTTTATTTGGTGTCTCCTCTGGAGCCATGCAAATAAACGCCTTCATCTACTAGCGCCACCCATCGGAAGCTGTGTTCATACAGAGTGGCTCACTCTGAATAGGAATACCAATGATCATGGAAACATCCTGAAGAGTAGGGGTCATCTCGCCAGCCCTCAAGTTGAAGGTGTGCGTCTCCGGCCTCCACCGCTCGACAAGAGCGGTGATTGCCGCGATGTTCATGTTCGGCGGCCCCCGGCTTACAAGCGAGTTGAACGGGAGAAGACCGGTAGCCTCGATGTGCTCCGTGTACCGCTCGTCATACGGCATGTCACGCATTCTACCGTGGTAACGAATCTTCAAAGGCTCAAGAACCTACAAGCAAATATAGACTCATAATATTATGCCATATCATCTAGGAGGTGTTAACAAACTAAATATTAGTACCTTTCCTAGGTCCGCGATATGACGGGCCCGATGTTTCTTGTCATAGTAATCATCTAGGAGCCACACCATCCTACATTTTTTCACAAATACACACAATAAGAACTACCATATTATCACAATACATGTTCTAATTTGGATTTTTCAAACAAATATGAGCCATTCCTAAGCACATACTAGGTATATGTAAGACAATAGAATGCATTTGCTAAGCAAAAATTAGGCATTTCAACACATACATACATATGATTTCAACGCATACGTGTAAAATTTCATATCTAGGGTTCCAACAAACTTCATATCTAGGGTTCCGTATATACATGAGGCTATGAATTTCAACACATAGACTACAATATAGATTGCACCAACCAAAATTTCCAATCTAAGTTCCATGTCTAAATCGAATTAAATCGGAGCAAATATTGGATCAATCAAGGGCAACGAAGGGGAATACATTGAGGAATGTGTGGGGAAGGGAATGGCCGGCCAGATCTGTCAAATCCTTGGTCGATTTGGTGGGGGGTGGAGGAGAAGCGGCCGGCGGCAGCTGTTGTGGGCGAACCAGAGAAAGGGGAAGAAGAGAAGAAGCCTGCTCGGGCTGGGGCGGGCTCGGGCCGCCACCCATATGTGGATGTGTGGCGCCGTTCGCATGGACGCCACACAGACAAGTGTGGCGCCGATGGGAAGGACGCCACACAAAAGGGTTAATCCGGTGCCAGAGGATCATTCCGTGCTTTTTTTCTTCAGAAAAAGGTTATTTTCGTCAAAATCGCCAGTTAGTGACCTAAATGAGCGCTATATCGTATTTCCGTACATTGCGTATTCGAAAAGTTGGCCCCAATCCACAACAAGTGGTTTGCGTCTCCGAGTTTCACTACTGATGATGGTGCAATATTAGTGGCAGATAAAGCTAGGGACGATCCATCCCATTCCACAACAAAAGACAGCCTGTTTCATTTTAAAATATATAAAGTCGATTGGGCAGTAGCTAGGTAGTGTCCAAACAGTTTTTGGCACTGTACTAATAATAATATAGCGGGAGTAGCAGGATGGATGGATGTGTGGAGATGGCATCTGGATCAGTATCACCACCGTGGAGATGCCCCTGGCCCTCATCCGATCCGATCTGTACCTCCATCTCCTCTCGTGGTCTGCCTTGGTCGTGGGGTACTGGGGTGGGGGTTGGTGCCCACCATTGCATTGCATTGCATTTGCATGTATAAAACCCCGGCTGAAACAGCCGTTTCCGTCGCCCGGCGTCCCCTTCCTTCCTTGCTTCCGTTTGGAGACGGACGGACGGACGGATCGACCAGTCAAGGTTGAGGTTGGTACCAACACACACACCAACGACGTTTCTCTTCTTCTTCTTCTTCTTCTTCTTCTTCTTCTTCTTCTTCCCTATTCGATCGTCTCTCTCTAGTATGTACTCTACTCGTCCAGCCAGCCAGAACCGTCGTCGATCTCCTCTTTCTTGCCTTGCGACAAATGCATGCGCGCGCGCGCTCGCCCGATTCGTATATCATCATCATTATCATCATCATCATGCGTTTGCCATGCCCGCCTTGTGTGCTGTTTTCTCTAGTGCTAGTACTGGTAGTACGTGCTACATTTTTTTTTTTTGCGAGAACAACATGCAAGGAAGGCTGTTGATAGTGCGTTCTGTACTGCTCGATCCCTCTATCGATCTCACGCAAGTTGTTTTAGATGTGTCAAAATAAGTTTAGTGTGTATAGCTGGCTTGAGGAGGAGGATTGCCAGCCGGTAAATCAGCTGCTCCAGTGAATGAATTGAGCGTGCCACCAGTAACTTGGGAAACGGTTTGTTTGTAGCGAGGGAGGGCAGTTTCGTCAGACAGACTGTACTGTAGTAGGTGACAAAATGTGAATTACTACTCTTAATTATGCCACCAACCCCAAAACCTCTCCTCCTCTTCACAAACCTCACACACTCTCCAACCCCAAGAAGAGAAGAGAAGAGAAGAGAAGAGAAGAGATTCCTGCCGCCGGCCGCCGGCCGGGAGAGGGGGAGATCTGGTGGTGGTCTCTCTCTTCCTTCCTCCGCTGCTCCGCTCCTCGCTTGGTAAGCTTCGATTCCTGAATCTTCTTCCACTCCAGGTCCAGCTAGCGTGCTTGTTTGTCTTCCCACCGGATCCACCCCTCCCCTCCCCTCCGCCATCCACCGCTACCACCGTCCGTCCATGGATACACGGGACGGACGCTACTCTACATTTTTCTTGTTCCGGATTTCATTGATTGATTGATTATTCCCATCTTCATCTTGCTTCCTAGTAGTAGACCCAGATTTATACTACTAGTACATCAATCACACAAAAAGGCATCATCTTTTCCGGGGCCGCTCACTCTGCTCTGCTCTGCTTTGCTTCCAAGGGAAGGGAAGGGAGGCGCAGATCGCGTGCAATCCTTCCTTCCTCCCCCCACGCATTCCTCGCCGGATACATAGCCACTCCTCACCGCGCCGCCGAGATCTGACCAGCCGGCCACGCTCACTTGCGCGCACGCATCGGTTCACTTCTACTTCTACTGCCGGCCGACCCAGGATTCGGTTTCGGTTCCGGTTCCGGTTTGGTTTGGTTTGGTGCCTGCCTGCCTGCCTGCATAATTTATTTTTTCTTGACCAGCCCGCCCCCCCCTACCCGTTTAATCTGTACAACTAGTGAGTGAGGAATCCGTAATGCAGATAGCATCTTCTTGCCATGTGATTGTTTTCTACACTAGTAGTATCTGGTCAGGATTGAAGCTGGCAGCGAAACTTACCCATTCTTCTTCTTACGCGGATCTGGATCGGCCTGTCCAGATCCTAGCCCCCGCTTCGCTCAGACACTAGTTCCTGCCTGCCTGCCTGCGTCTTCTTGGTTCATGTCAGGGTTCCAAAATTCAGCTACTAGCTGGCTTGGCAGGTGCAGTAAACTCAACTGCCCGCCCGCCCGCCCTATGTGTGCATCTAACAGTTTGTAATTCCCTTCCACTGCTGTTTCTTATATCATATTTACGCATTTTCTTGTTAACATCATAATACATACATACATATATGGCGACTAAAATGGATGATGGGTTTTGTCCTCCTCATACAGCCAGATCTTGGCCACACCCAGCCGTGACAACACTACTACTGTATTTTGTTATCTTTCGCCCTTCCCTTTCGTGTGTAGGGAGTTTCCTCAGATATGCTATGCTATGCTTCACTTCTCTTGTTGTTGTTATAAACTTACTTACTACTTACTATTATTATTATTATTATTAAGTACAGCACTTGTCATGAGGTCTCATCTAACTGCCTGCTCTACTACTTTTCTGAGCATTGTCTTATTTCTCGCCACAACTTCCTTTCCCCTCTCATGCTCATGTGTTACTGTCACTCTAACATCTCTCATCTAACTGTACGCTTTTCGTTTCAGAAGCCTGCGTGCCCTCCAGCCATGGCGGACCTGCAGGAGCCACTGGTGCGAGGGAAGAGGAAGAAGAGTCTGGTGGACTACCTCGTGCAGTTCCGCTGGATCTTCGTCATCTTCTTCGTCCTCCCCGTCTCCTCCCTCATCTACCTCAACATCTACATCGGCGACATGTGGTCCGCCATGAAGTCCGAGAAGAAGCGACAAAAGGAGCACGAGGAGAACGTGCAGAAGGTCGTCAAGCGCCTCAAGCAGCGCAACCCCAAGAAGGACGGCCTCGTCTGCACCGCCAGGAAGCCCTGGATCGCCGTCGGCATGCGCAACGTCGACTACAAGCGCGCCAGGCACTTCGAGGTCGACCTCTCCGCCTTCCGCAACATCCTCGAGATCGACGCTGACAGGATGGTCGCCAAGGTTGAGCCGCTCGTTAACATGGGCCAGATATCCAGGGCCACCTGCCCCATGAACCTCTCCCTCGCCGTGGTCGCCGAGCTCGATGACCTTACCGTCGGCGGCCTCATCAATGGTTATGGCATTGAGGGGAGCTCCCACATCTACGGGCTCTTCTCCGACACGGTCGTCGCGCTCGAGATCGTCCTCGCTGACGGTCGGGTTGTCAGGGCCACCAAAGACAATGAACACTCTGACCTCTTCTATGGTGTCCCATGGTCCCAGGGAACACTTGGGTTCCTCGTTTCAGCTGAGATCAAGCTCATCCCAGTCAAGGAGTACATGAGGCTCACCTACACCCCGGTGAAGGGATCTCTCAAGGACATTGCACAGGGCTATGCGGACTCCTTCGCGCCCAGGGATGGCGACCCTTCCAAGGTCCCCGATTTCATTGAAGGGATGGTGTACACCGAGACGGAGGGCGTGATGATGACCGGCGTGTACGCCTCCAAGGAGGAGGCTAAGAAGAAGGGTAACACCATCAACAGCGTCGGGTGGTGGTTCAAGCCATGGTTCTACCAGCACGCGCAGACAGCGCTGGACAAGGGCGAGTTCGTGGAGTACATTCCCACGAGGCAGTACTACCACCGCCACACCCGGTGCCTCTACTGGGAGGGCAAGCTCATCCTGCCCTTTGGCGACCAGTTCTGGTTCAGGTACCTCTTCGGCTGGCTGATGCCGCCGAAGGTCTCCCTGCTCAAGGCCACCCAGGGTGAGGCCATCAGGAACTACTACCATGACAACCATGTCATCCAGGACATGCTTGTGCCCCTGTACAAGGTTGGAGAGGCTCTCGAGTTTGTTCACCGGGAAATGGAGGTATATATATATCATCATTTTTCTTCTCTTTTAATATTAGAAAATACAAGTGTAGATGTCAATTGATGAGTCTGCTAGGCTGCAAATGCTTTTTTCTAGTAATTTTGCTATGAAATCACCATCAAGATCAATGTTAGCTACTATGGCTGTGGGTGTGAAATTCTGCTACATCTATTTTTGTGTAGCCCAACCTGTTGCAGCTTTGCTTCTCTGAAAGAATGAATGTTAGTATAAGGTCACTTGAAATGTAAGTACGGATTTGCACAGAGTCTGCTAGGCTTGTAGGGGCTGCAATACTTACGCCTAGGAATTATTTGCTATGAAATCATCATTTAAGGCTAGTCTGAGTTACTTAGGCTGGTGCCAATGCACCGCCCGACTCCCGCCCCGCCACGTCAGCTTTTCTCTCACTCTCACCCCACTCTCACCCCACTCTCACACCACCTTGCCAATGCATGGGCTATAGTCCCCACTCTCACTTCTCTCTCCTCCACATCACCATTTCTTTTCCACATTAAGTTATTTCACTCGATTTTGTTTAGACATTCAAAATAATGCAAGAAATTATTCAACTAAAAATGTTACCGATTACATAATAATTAATAAAAATACAAATTATGTTTCTTGTTTTTCTAAATAGCCTATATGACAAGTGTGTACTTGTGTTTGTATTTTGAACTGAAAGAGTAAAAAAAGGAAAGAAAATAAAAGAAGGAAAGAAAATAAAATAAAAACTGACATTTAAAGAATAAAAGAAGGAAAGAAAAAAAGAAAAAAAGAAAAAAAACCGACCAGGTCTCTTCTTCTACCTCTCGCCCCTCCTCTCGCCCGCGTCGCCATCGCGCCGCCCCGCCTCCCGCCCCACTCCCGCCTCCCTCCCGCCGCCAACGCGGGCGCCAGCCGGGCGGGAGCGGGCGCTACCGCCGGGCGCCCCCGCCGGCGCCCCTCCCTCTCGTCCCGCCCGCCTCCAGCCCCTCTCCCGCCCCGCCCCGGGCGGTAGCGCCCCGGCTGCCGCCCGCGTTGGCACCAGCCTTATTGATCTAATTTTATAGGCTGTCATGTCATAGCATTATTGTACATGTATTTAAATGTTGTTTCAAGTGGCTGTAGGGTTGTGGATGTGAGTTTCAGTTTCTGCTCAGTTAAGAGCTATTTTTGTGTGGCGCAACTGCTATGTCTGAAAGAATGTTTGCTTCTTTTCTTTTTTTATAACATATAAGGCCATTTTCTATTAAGACTGCTACAGTTCAACTGTTTTAATAAAGGGCTGTGTGCATCTATTTGATGCAGAGGCCGGGTAATACCCATTTCTAAAAAATATAAGGCCATTTGAAATTCAAGTAATATATCTGCATTTATGAGTCTGGCAGGCTGCAAATGCTCTTAGCTAGTAATTTTTTTTCATGAAATCATCTTCGAGATCAGTATTAGCTACTACGAGACGTTGATATTAATGGGCTGTGGATGTGAATTTCTCCAACAGCTATTTTTGTTTGCTGCTTACTCTGAAAGAAAGAATTTTGATTGAAGAACTTTTGTTTGTCTCAGGTGTACCCACTGTGGCTGTGCCCTCACCGTCTGTACAAGCTCCCAGTGAAGACGATGGTGTACCCGGAGCCGGGTTTCGAACTCCACCAGCGTCAAGGCGACACTAGCTATGCTCAGATGTTCACGGACGTGGGCGTGTACTACACCCCCGCCTTCATCTTCCGCGGCGAGGAGTTCAACGGCGTGGAGGCGGTGCGCAGGCTGGAGCAGTGGCTGATTGAGAACCACAGCTACCAGCCGCAGTACGCGGTGACGGAGCTGAACGAGAAGGACTTCTGGCGCATGTTCGACGCGTCCCACTACGAGCTCTGCAGGCAGAAGTACGGCGCAGTGGGCACCTTCATGAGCGTCTACTACAAGTCCAAGAAGGGTCGCAAGACCGAGAAGGAGGTGCAGGAGGCCGAGGCCGCCATGCTTGAGCCTGCATACGCCGAAGAGGCCTAAGTCCTTCTGGTCGTCCCTGGTTTCGTTGTCTTCAGGATGAGATGTGTTTGGCAGAACTGAGGACTATTTTGCTTGATTATTAGAACTCATCGTGTAGCATTAATTCGTAGCACTCGCTGCCGTCTGTACTCGGCAACTTCGTTTACCCCTTTGTTGTTGATTTGCTTAGAGAACTTAATCAGGAAGATGTATGTGGCTGTAATAATATGGATGCTTGTGATGAATTCCCTGCCTGAACTTAATCAGTAAGTTGCTTGATCAGGAAGTTGCGAATATGAATGCTGTTATTATGCTGTAGTTGTACACAGTATTTGCAATGGGGTGCATTTTTGCCTTTCATTTGTGAAGCACTTCTGTTTGTTTCAGTTTACTCCAATACTAACTTCTAAAACCTGATCTAATCTGCTTGGCACACTGAGTTGGGCTGCTCATAGTGCTCAGGGCAGCTTGCAGGATGAAATGGTGAACTGATTCACAGATGAAACTGTAGGAAAAAAAACAGGTAGTGATGCAACTTTTTTACTGGCAAGGAGTAGTACTGTAACTGTAATAATAATGGTCTAATAGATCCAGGGAGTGATGCAATTCATGGGTGGAGACAGGGCATGTGAGAGGCACAGTGAGATATGAGTAGCACCAAACGGCCCTGGATGCATGCACGTGCTCCTCATTATGCAAGGAGTATGAACTGTTTTTCTTGTCTTTAACTTTGTTTTTCTTGTAAAAAAAACATGAGACATGGACGGTTGTTGTTTGGCTAGCTGACCCTGACCGAGACATGAATGATCCGTGGGCTGCCATGCTAGGTACACTGCATATTGCTCTGCTTCCTCTGCTTTCTTTGCTGTAGTGGTATACATAAGAGAGAAGCCCTCCTGGATCTCGACGCTAAAACCCTTGCAAACTCCTCCTACCTACCGCTCCCCCAAGCTCAAGCTCAAGCTCGGCAGGTCCATCAATGGCTGCGAACCAGCAGCTTGTCACTCGTCGCCATCTCCTTCTCCTTCTTCCTCCTCTGCTTGTGCTCCTCCTCGCTTCTCATCACCAGGCTGCTGCTTCCGATCCACTGGTAACTACTGTCTATACATGAGTAAACAAGCATGCGAATTCAGCCTCAGATCTGAAATATCTTTTGACTGCAGGTGACGACGATGCACGGCATGAGAGCGAGGTCCCTGCTCCAGGCCCCAAAACTAGGTAAGTAACTCTGAATTCCGTTGCCTCATTGCCATGGTGGTGTATACAATCAATAACTCGTGTGTGATTTCCCTCTGCCTCGCCGGCGACCTACGTACGACAATGGTGGATGGAAATGGATGGGGAGCAGACTGCCCGAAGGTGTGCTACGGCCGGTGCAGCAACAACTGGAAGAACGAGATGTGCAACGACAAGTGCAACGTCTGCTGCAAGCGCTGCAACTGCGTCCCTCCCGGCACCGGCCAGGACACCCGCCACATCTGCCCCTGCTACGACACCATGATCAACCCGCACAACGGCAAGCTCAAGTGCCCGTAGGCCGTAGACAGACATTCAGGTCGCACACCCCGGCAGCTAGATCTCGTCACCACTAGTCTCATAGATCATGTACTGTGTGGTTTGCAGCAATCTGTATTCTCTCTCTCTCTCTCTCTCTCTCTCTCTCTCTCTCCCTCTTTCTCTCTCGGGGACCGATAATGGTACTGCTAAAATAAGAAGTTTCTGCTAATTTACTTGCTTGTACATGATAAGATCTACCTTATGTAGAATTCTGCTAAGAAGTTGCAGACAGAGATGCATTTGCAGTGCTACGACACTAAACTCTGGTCTGGTTGCGACTCTATATTCTCTCACTTTTTTCTCCAACAATACCAAAGTGTGTGTCAAAATAATTGTAAAAATGAAATATATTCGCAGCTTGCCGACAGATTTGTTCTTGCGCGGATGCACTGGACGCGGAGCTAGCAGCTATGGAGGAGGGCCTTGGCTTGACGCTGAACTGGACAAATGAAGCTATCACTGCGCCGAGGCGATCAAGCTAGTCTCTTCTGACTTCGGAGTCTCCGAACCTGTCGTTGTATGCCAATAGAGTTAGTGTTATCAGAGAGAATTAAGGAAAGAGAGATAGAAATAAAGAAGATTAATCGCGAGGCAAACCACGCAAGCCACGGGTTGGCTTCGCTAGTGCAAGGACAAAGTAAAAGTGAAATTTGGTTTCAGAACTTTCGGCCAGAAATCGCTGATGCGATCATGACTGTAATATCCCTACATAAGAAATAACATCTCTTTTCCCCGCAAAATAAAAATAAAAATAAAAGATATTCATTACAAGAAAATTACTTCCACCAATTCGTTGTCGATGTATTCGCCGACCCACGGTGTTAAGCTTCATGTGCTATCCTGAGCGGCGGTGGAGGCCCCCAACCATGTACACAACCCTAGCGGCCCCTCATCCCCCGCCCCTCAGGCCGCCGCTGCTGCCGACCCCTCCCGTCGGAGGACGAAGGGATGGAGAGGGCTCTGCGGCGGCACTTCATGGGAGGCAGTGGGGCGCATGTTGAGGATGTCGGGCGGCACGGCCGTTGTGGCCGTGGCCTGATACACTTCGCCGGTCGTCATGGAGGAGTGGGTGTAGCGTGGCGACCTTGCCTCCGGCGGCGGTTCGGCGGTGGCGGCGATCTGGGCCAGATTTGGGCCCTCTTGGCCCCAATCGGCGCATGAACCATGGCTTCAGCCAAGCCGCCGTCGGTGCTTCGTGCCGCCTTTTACTTCTCCGGTGATCCGGCAGGAGTGACCGGCGGCGTGGGGGGCTGGTGTTCTCACAAATAATGGTGGTGGTCCTAGGATTTCTCTCTCGCCAAGATGAAGATCTACTTGATGCATGTCCTTCTTGATTTTGCTGGAGTGTGGAGTTCTGGAAGGCTAAGTCGGCGAATGTAGCAGTGTGCCTTATGTCTGGAGTTTTCTGGATCAGGTGGTATTTGGTCGTGCACACCCATGTTTTTATTCCGACCATTTGGTTATGAAGAGAGCGGTGCGAATCTTTGTTATGTGTTGCCATCAAATGACTTTCTGGTCTATAGTGAAATCAGAAGCAGAGAATATTATGAATGCCGAATTGTAGGACTAGCCATGGAGGTTCGATTCTCTGCGATGTTGAGGGACTTACTTAGACTAGTCACAATGCATAGTATCATATAGAAGTATCATGCGTATGATACTACTACATGTTACTATCTCCACAATGCATGGTATCATATACTAGTATCATAGTCTTCATATATTAATTGTTTTGTAGAATCTCAATGCAAATATATGTACAAGATTTACTTGACATTAAATTTTCTAGTAGTATGTGCTATAATATGGTATCTACCTATGATACTAGTATCCTCTCTCTCATCCTTAATTGCACTGCCACATCAGCATTTTGCATGCATGGAATGCATGATACTACCTATGATACTCCCATTGTGGGTAGTCTTAGTATTCTGAATTTAGCGACAGTGGTATACAAGTGGGCATCACACCTAAAGTTTAGAATCTTAACTTAATTGGTTGTGCCTGAAGTCAGTTGGAAGTCGTGCTCTGAATTTAAGAATGCATTCATTCCTTGGTAGTCGTGCTCTGGATTTTTATGTACGCAAATAAACTTGTTTCATGGAAATGCGAGAAATGTGAATCTGTTCATCCTATCATTTCTAATTACACAAATAAAGTAGCTTCCTGGACATGTGAAATAATGGTTAGTTAAGTGTCAAAAAAATTTAAATAAAATTTTTCATGTACATCTACACATTTTATGTGCGTACATAAGTTTTCCAAAAAAAACTACAAAATTTTGTGGCTCCTGTAAAAATGACAAATTTTGATGCTATAGTCCACGGTTTCTGGTCCTAGGAGGATTTCGATGCCCCGTGACCCACGGTACACGACTCTACCGGCATCGTCAAAACTCGTGATTTCGAGCATTTCTGGCTGTTTTCGTGGGCTATAGTCCACGTTTTCGGGTCCTGAGAGGATTTTGATGCCCCGTGACCCACGGTACACGACACTAGCGGCATCGTCAAAACTCGTGATTTCGAGCATTTCTGGTCGTTTTTGTGGGCTATAGTCCACGGTTTCGGGTTCATTTCGATGCCCCGTGACCCACGGTACACGACTCTAGCTGTATCGTCAAAACTCGTGATTTTGATGATTTTTGGCCGTTTTCGTGGGCTATAGTCCACGATTTTCGGGTCACGGGATGATTTCGATGCCCTGTGACCCCCGGTACACGACTCTAGCGGCATCATCAAAACTCGTGATTTCAAGCATTTCTGGCCGTTTTCATGGGCTATAGTCAACGGTTTCGGGTCCCGGGAGGATTTCTATGCCCCGTGACCCACGGTACACGACTCTGCCGGCATCGTCAAAACTCGTGTTTTCGAGCATTTCTGGCTATTTTCGTGGGCTATAGTCCACGTTTTCGGGGTCCCGCGAGGATTTTGATGCCCCGTGACCCCCGGTACATGACTCTAGCGGCATCGTCAAAACTTGTGATTTCGAGCATTTCTGGCCGTTCTCGTCGGCTATAGTCCACGGTTTCGGGTCCCGGAAGGATTTTGATGCCCCGTGACCCACGGTACACGGCTCTAGCGGCATCATCAAAACTCGAGATTTCGAGCATTTCTGACTGTTTTCGTGGGCTATAGTCCACGTTTTCGGGTCCCGGGAGGATTTTGATGTCCCGTGACCCCCGGTACACGACTCTAGCGGCATCGTCAAAACTCGTGATTTCGAGCATCTCTAGCCGTTTTCTTGGGCTCTAGTCCACGGTTTCGGCTCCCGAGAGGATTTCGATGCCCCGTGACCCCCGGTACACGACTCTCGCGGCATCGTCGAAACTCGTGATTTCGCGCATTTCTGGACGTTTTCGTGGGCTATAGTCCATGGTTTTCGGGTCACGGGATGATTTCGATGCCCTCTGACCCCCGGTACACGACTCAAGCGGCATCATCAAAACTCGTGATTTCAAGCATTTCCGGCTGTCTGCGCGGGTTATAGTCCACGTTTTCGGGTCCCGGTAGGATTTTGATGCCCCGTGACCCCCGGTACACGACTCTACCGGCATCGTCAAAACTCGTGATTTCGAGCATTTCTGGCCGTTTTCGTCGGAGCCCACGGTTTCGGGTCCCGGGAGGATTTCGATGCCCCGTGACCGCCGGTACATGACTCTAGCGGCATCGTCAAAACTCGTGATTTCGACCATTTCTGGCTGTTTTCGTGGGCTATAGTCCACGTTTTCGGGTCCCGGAAGGATTTTGATGCCCCATCACCCCCGATACACGACTCTAGCGGCATCGTCAAAACTCGTGATTTCGAGCATTTCTGGCTGTTTTCGTGGGCTATAGTCCACGTTTTCGGGTCCTGAGAGGATTTTGATACCCCGTGACCCACGGTACACGACACTAGCGGCATCGTCAAAACTCGTGATTTCGAGCATTTCTGGTCGTTTTTGTCGGCTATAGTCCACGGTTTCGGGTTCATTTCGATGCCCCGTGACCCACGGTACACGACTCTAGCTGTATCGTCAAAACTCGTGATTTCGAGCATTTTTGGCCGTTTTTGTGAGCTATAGTCCACGATTTTCGGGTCACGGGATGATTTCGATGCCCTGTGACCCCCGGTACACGACTCTAGCGGCATCATCAAAACTCGTGATTTCAAGCATTTCTGGCCGTTTTCATGGGCTATAGTCCACGGTTTCGGGTCCCGGGAGGATTTCGATGCCCCGTGACCCACGGTACACGACTCTACCGGCATCGTCAAAACTCGTGATTTCGAGCATTTCTGGCTGTTTTCGTGGGCTATAGTCCACGTTTTCGGGTCCTGAGAGGATTTTGATGCCCCGTGACCCACGGTACACGACACTAGCGGCATCGTCAAAACTCGTGATTTCGAGCATTTCTGGTCGTTTTTGTGGGCTATAGTCCACGGTTTCGGGTTCATTTCGATGCCCCGTGACCCACGGTACACGACTCTAGCTGTATCGTCAAAACTCGTGATTTCGAGCATTTTTGGCCGTTTTCGTGGGCTATAGTCCACGATTTTCGGGTCACGGGATGATTTCGATGCCCTGTGACCCCCGGTACACGACTCTAGCGGCATCATCAAAACTCGTGATTTCAAGCATTTCTGGCCGTTTTCATGGGCTATAGTCAACGGTTTCGGGTCCCGGGAGGATTTCTATGCCCAGTGACCCACGGTACACGACTCTGCCGGCATCGTCAAAACTCGTGTTTTCGAGCATTTCTGGCTATTTTCGTGGGCTATAGTCCACGTTTTCGGGTCCCGCGAGGATTTTGATGCCCCGTGACCCCCGGTACATGACTCTAGCGGCATCGTCAAAACTTGTGATTTCGAGCATTTCTGGCCGTTTTCGTCGGCTATAGTCCACGTCCACGGTTTCGGGTCCCGGGAGGATTTTGATGCTCCGTGATCCACGGTACACGACTCTAGCGGCATCATCAAAACTCGAGATTTCGAGCATTTCTGACTGTTTTCGTGGGCTATAGTCCACGTTTCGGGTCCCGGAGGATTTTGATGCCCCGTGACCCACGGTACACGACTCTAGCGGCATCGTCAAAACTCGTGATTTCGAGCATCTCTAGCCGTTTTCTTGGGCTCTAGTCCACGGTTTCGGCTCCCGAGAGGATTTCGATGCCCCGTGACCCCCGGTACACGACTCTAGCGGCATCGTCAAAACTCGTGATTTCGAGCATTTCTGGCCGTTTTCGTGGGCTATAGTCCACGGTTTTCGGGTCACGGGATGATTTCGATGCCCTCTGACCCCCGGTACACGACTCAAGCGGCATCATCAAAACTCGTGATTTCAAGCATTTCCGGCTGTTTGCGTGGGTTATAGTCCACGTTTTCGGGTCCCGGTAGGATTTTGATGCCCCGTGACCCCCGGTAAACGACTCTACTGGCATCGTCAAAACTCGTGATTTCGAGCATTTCTGGCCGTTTTCGTCGGAGTCCACGGTTTCGGGTCCCGGGAGGATTTCGATGCCCCGTGACCGCCGGTACATGACTCTAGCGGCATCGTCAAAACTCGTGATTTCGACCATTTCTGACTGTTTTCGTGGGCTATAGTCCACGTTTTCGGGTCCCGGAAGGATTTTGATGCCCCATGACCCCCGATACACGACTCTAGCGGCATCGTCAAAACTCGTGATTTCGAGCATTTCTGGCTGTTTTTGTGGGCTATAGTCCACGTTTTTGGGTCCTGAGAGGATTTTGATGCCCCGTGACCCACGGTACACGACACTAGCGGCATCGTCAAAACTCGTGATTTCGAGCATTTCTGGTCGTTTTTGTCGGCTATAGTCCACGGTTTCGGGTTCATTTCGATGCCCCATGACCCACGGTACACGACTCTAGCTGCATCGTCGAAACTCGTGATTTCGCGCATTTCTGGACGTTTTCGTGGGCAATAGTCCACGATTTTCGGGTCACGGGATGATTTCGATGCCCTCTGACCCACGGTACACGACTCTAGCGGCATCATCAAAACTCGAGATTTCGATCATTTCTGACTGTTTTCGTGGGCTATAGTCCACGTTTTCGGGTCCCGGGAGGATTTTGATGCCCCGTGACCCCCGGTACACGACTCTACCGGCATCGTCAAAACTCGTGTTTTCGAGCATTTCTGGCTATTTTCGTGGGCTACAGTCCATGTTTTCGGGTCCCGCGAGGATTTTGATGCCCCTTGACCCCCGATACATGACTCTAGCGGCATCTTCACAACTTGTGATTTCGAGCATTTCTGGCCGTTTTCGTCGGCTATAGTCCACGTCCACGGTTTCGGGTCCCGGGAGGATTTTGATGCTCCGTGACCCACGGTACACGACTCTAGCGGCATCATCAAAACTCAAGATTTCGAGCATTTCTGACTGTTTTCGTGGGCTATAGTCCACGTTTTCGGGTCCCGGGAGGATTTTGATGCCCCGTGACCCCCGGTACACGACTCTAGCGGCATCGTCAAAACTCGTGATTTCGAGCATTTCTAGCCGTTTTCTTGGGCTCTAGTCCACGGTTTCGGCTCCCGAGAGGATTTCGATGCCCCGTGACCCCCGGTACACGACTCTCGCGGCATCGTCGAAACTCGTGATTTCGCGCATTTCTGGACGTTTTCGTGGGCAATAGTCCATGGTTTTCGGGTCACGGGATGATTTCGATGCCCTCTGACCCACGGTACACGACTCTAGCGGCATCATCAAAACTCGAGATTTCGAGCATTTCTGACTGTTTTCGTGGGCTATAGTCCACGTTTTCGGGTCCCGGGAGGATTTTGATGCCCCGTGACCCCCGGTACACGACTCTAGCGGCATCGTCAAAACTCGTGATTTCGAGCATCTCTAGCCGTTTTCTTGGGCTCTAGTCCACGGTTTCGGCTCCCGAGAGGATTTCGATGCCCCGTGACCCCCGGTACACGACTCTCGCGGCATCGTCGAAACTCGTGATTTCGCGCATTTCTGGACGTTTTCGTGGGCTATAGTCCACGGTTTTCGGGTCACGGGATGATTTCGATGCCCTCTGACCCCCGGTACACGACTCAAGCGGCATCATCAAAACTCGTGATTTCAAGCATTTCTGGCTGTTTGCGTGGGTTATAGTCCACGTTTTCGGGTCCCGGTAGGATTTTGATGCCCCGTGACCCCCGGTACACGACTCTACCGGCATCGTCAAAACTCGTGATTTCGAGCATTTCTGGCCGTTTTCGTCGGAGTCCACGGTTTCGGGTCCCGGGAGGATTTCGATGCCCCGTGACCGCCGGTACATAACTCTAGCGGCATCGTCAAAACTCGTGATTTCGACCATTTCTCGCTGTTTTCGTGGGCTATAGTCTACGTTTTCGGGTCCCGGAAGGATTTTGATGCCCCATGACCCCCGATACACGACTCTAGCGGCATCGTCAAAACTCGTGATTTCGAGCATTTCTGGCTGTTTTCGTGGGCTATAGTCCACGTTTTCGGGTCCTGAGAGGATTTTGATGCCCCGTGACCCACGGTACACGACACTAGCGGCATCGTCAAAACTCGTGATTTCGAGCATTTCTGGTCGTTTTTGTCGGCTATAGTCCACGATTTCGGGTTCATTTCGATGCCCCGTGACCCACGGTACACGACTCTAGCTGCATCGTCAAAACTCGTGATTTCGAGCATTTTTGGCCGTTTTTGTGGGCTATAGTCCACGATTTTCGGGTCACGGGATGATTTCGATGCCCTGTGACCCCCGGTACACGACTCTAGCGGCATCATCAAAACTCGTGATTTCAAGCATTTCTGGCCGTTTTCATGGGCTATAGTCAACGGTTTCGGGTCCCGGGAGGATTTCTATGCCCCGTGACCCACGGTACACGACTCTACCGGCATCGTCAAAACTCGTGTTTTCGAGCATTTCTGGCTATTTTCGTGGGCTACAGTCCATGTTTTCGGGTCCCGCGAGGATTTTGATGCCCCTTGACCCCCGATACATGACTCTAGCGGCATCTTCACAACTTGTGATTTCGAGCATTTCTGGCCGTTTTCGTCGGCTATAGTCCACGTCCACGGTTTCGGGTCCCGGGAGGATTTTGATGCTCCGTGACCCACGGTACACGACTCTAGCGGCATCATCAAAACTCGAGATTTCGAGCATTTCTGACTGTTTTCGTGGGCTATAGTCCACGTTTTCGGGTCCCGGGAGGATTTTGATGCCCCGTGACCCCCGGTACACGACTCTAGCGGCATCGTCAAAACTCGTGATTTCGAGCATTTCTAGCCGTTTTCTTGGGCTCTAGTCCACGGTTTCGGCTCCCGAGAGGATTTCGATGCCCCGTGACCCCCGGTACACGACTCTCGCGGCATCGTCGAAACTCGTGATTTCGCGCATTTCTGGACGTTTTCGTGGGCAATAGTCCATGGTTTTCGGGTCACGGGATGATTTCGATGCCCTCTGACCCACGGTACACGACTCTAGCGGCATCATCAAAACTCGAGATTTCGAGCATTTCTGACTGTTTTCGTGGGCTATAGTCCACGTTTTCGGGTCCCGGGAGGATTTTGATGCCCGGTGCCCCCGGTTACACGACTCTAGCGGCATCGTCAAAACTCGTGATTTCGAGCATCTCTAGCCGTTTTCTTGGGCTCTAGTCCACGGTTTCGGCTCCCGAGAGGATTTCGATGCCCCGTGACCCCCGGTACACGACTCTCGCGGCATCGTCGAAACTCGTGATTTCGCGCATTTCTGGACGTTTTCGTGGGCTATAGTCCACGGTTTTCGGGTCACGGGATGATTTCGATGCCCTCTGACCCCCGGTACACGACTCAAGCGGCATCATCAAAACTCGTGATTTCAAGCATTTCTGGCTGTTTGCGTGGGTTATAGTCCACGTTTCGGGTCCGGGAGGATTTTGATGCCCCGTGACCACCGGTACACGACTCTACCGGCATCGTCAAAACTCGTGATTTCAAGCATTTCTGGCCGTTTTCGTCGGAGTCCACGGTTTCGGGTCCCGGGAGGATTTCGATGCCCCGTGACCGCCGGTACATAACTCTAGCGGCATCGTCAAAACTCGTGATTTCGACCATTTCTGGCTGTTTTCGTGGGCTATAGTCTACATTTTCGGGTCCCGGAAGGATTTTGATGCCCCATGACCCCCGATACACGACTCTAGCGGCATCGTCAAAACTCGTGATTTCGAGCATTTCTGGCTGTTTTTGTGGGCTATAGTCCACGTTTTTGGGTCCTGAGAGGATTTTGATGCCCCGTGACCCACGGTACACGACACTAGCGGCATCGTCAAAACTCTTGATTTCGAGCATTTCTGGTCGTTTTTGTCGGCTATAGTCCACGGTTTCGGGTTCATTTCGATGCCCCGTGACCCACGGTACACGACTCTAGCTGCATCGTCGAAACTCGTGATTTCGCGCATTTCTGGACGTTTTCGTGGGCAATAGTCCACGATTTTCGGGTCACGGGATGATTTCGATGCCCTCTGACCCACGGTACACGACTCTAGCGGCATCATCAAAACTCGAGATTTCGATCATTTCTGACTGTTTTCGTGGGCTATAGTCCACGTTTTCGGGTCCCGGGAGGATTTTGATGCCCCGTGACCCCCGGTACACGACTCTACCGGCATCGTCAAAACTCGTGATTTCGAGCATTTCTGGCCGTTTTCGTCGGAGCCCACGGTTTCGGGTCCCGGGAGGATTTCGATGCCCCGTGACCGCCGGTACATGACTCTAGCGGCATCGTCAAAACTCGTGATTTCGACCATTTCTGGCTGTTTTCGTGGGCTATAGTCCACGTTTTCGGGTCCCGGAAGGATTTTGATGCCCCATCACCCCCGATACACGACTCTAGCGGCATCGTCAAAACTCGTGATTTCGAGCATTTCTGGCTGTTTTCGTGGGCTATAGTCCACGTTTTCGGGTCCTGAGAGGATTTTGATACCCCGTGACCCACGGTACACGACACTAACGGCATCGTCAAAACTCGTGATTTCGAGCATTTCTGGTCGTTTTTGTCGGCTATAGTCCACGGTTTCGGGTTCATTTCGATGCCCCGTGACCCACGGTACACGACTCTAGCTGTATCGTCAAAACTCGTGATTTCGAGCATTTTTGGCCGTTTTTGTGAGCTATAGTCCACGATTTTCGGGTCACGGGATGATTTCGATGCCCTGTGACCCCCGGTACACGACTCTAGCGGCATCATCAAAACTCGTGATTTCAAGCATTTCTGGCCGTTTTCATGGGCTATAGTCAACGGTTTCGGGTCCCGGGAGGATTTCTATGCCCCGTGACCCACGGTACACGACTCTGCCGGCATCGTCAAAACTCGTGTTTTCGAGCATTTCTGGCTATTTTCGTGGGCTATAGTCCACGTTTTCGGGTCCCGCGAGGATTTTGATGCCCCGTGACCCCCGGTACATGACTCTAGCGGCATCGTCAAAACTTGTGATTTCGAGCATTTCTGGCCGTTTTCGTCGGCTATAGTCCACGTCCACGGTTTCGGGTCCCGGGAGGATTTTGATGCTCCGTGATCCACGGTACACGACTCTAGCGGCATCATCAAAACTCGAGATTTCGAGCATTTCTGACTGTTTTCGTGGGCTATAGTCCACGTTTTCGGGTCCCGGGAGGATTTTGATGCCCCGTGACCCCCGGTACACGACTCTAGCGGCATCGTCAAAACTCGTGATTTCGAGCATCTCTAGCCGTTTTCTTGGGCTCTAGTCCACGGTTTCGGCTCCCGAGAGGATTTCGATGCCCCGTGACCCCCGGTACACGACTCTCGCGGCATCGTCGAAACTCGTGATTTCGCGCATTTCTGGACGTTTTCGTGGGCTATAGTCCACGGTTTTCGGGTCACGGGATGATTTCGATGCCCTCTGACCCCCGGTACACGACTCAAGCGGCATCATCAAAACTCGTGATTTCAAGCATTTCCGGCTGTTTGCGTGGGTTATAGTCCACGTTTTCGGGTCCCGGTAGGATTTTGATGCCCCGTGACCCCCGGTAAACGACTCTACTGGCATCGTCAAAACTCGTGATTTCGAGCATTTCTGGCCGTTTTCGTCGGAGTCCACGGTTTCGGGTCCCGGGAGGATTTCGATGCCCCGTGACCGCCGGTACATGACTCTAGCGGCATCGTCAAAACTCGTGATTTCGACCATTTCTGACTGTTTTCGTGGGCTATAGTCCACGTTTTCGGGTCCCGGAAGGATTTTGATGCCCCATGACCCCCGATACACGACTCTAGCGGCATCGTCAAAACTCGTGATTTCGAGCATTTCTGGCTGTTTTCGTGGGCTATAGTCCACGTTTTCGGGTCCTGAGAGGATTTTGATGCCCCGTGACCCACGGTACACGACACTAGCGACATCGTCAAAACTCGTGATTTCGAGCATTTCTGGTCGTTTTTGTCGGCTATAGTCCACGGTTTCGGGTTCATTTCGATGCCCCATGACCCACGGTACACGACTCTAGCTGCATCGTCAAAACTCGTGATTTCGAGCATTTTTGGCCGTTTTTGTGGGCTATAGTCCACGATTTTCGGGTCACGGGATGATTTCGATGCCCTGTGATCCCCGGTACACGACTCTAGCGGCATCATCAAAACTCGTGATTTCAAGCATTTCTGGCCGTTTTCATGGGCTATAGTCAACGGTTTCGGGTCCCGGGAGGATTTCTATGCCCCGTGACCCACGGTACACGACTCTACCGGCATCGTCAAAACTCGTGTTTTCGAGCATTTCTGGCTATTTTCGTGGGCTACAGTCCATGTTTTCGGGTCCCGCGAGGATTTTGATGCCCCGTGACCCCCGGTACATGACTCTAGCGGCATCGTCACAACTTGTGATTTCGAGCATTTCTGGCCGTTTTCGTCGGCTATAGTCCACGTCCACGGTTTCGGGTCCCGGGAGGATTTTGATGCTCCGTGACCCACGGTACACGACTCTAGCGGCATCATCAAAACTCGAGATTTCGAGCATTTCTGACTGTTTTCGTGGGCTATAGTCCACGTTTTCGGGTCCCGGGAGGATTTTGATGCCCCGTGACCCCCGGTACACGACTCTAGCGGCATCGTCAAAACTCGTGATTTCGAGCATTTCTAGCCGTTTCTTGGGCTCTAGTCCACGGTTTCGGCTCCCGAGAGGATTTCGATGCCCCGTGACCCCCGGTACACGACTCTCGCGGCATCGTCGAAACTCGTGATTTCGCGCATTTCTGGACGTTTTCGTGGGCAATAGTCCACGGTTTTCGGGTCACGGGATGATTTCGATGCCCTCTGACCCACGGTACACGACTCTAGCGTCATCATCAAAACTCGAGATTTCGAGCATTTCTGACTGTTTTCGTGGGCTATAGTCCACATTTTCGGGTCCCGGGAGGATTTTGATGCCCCGTGACCCCCGGTACACGACTCTAGCGGCATCGTCAAAACTCGTGATTTCGAGCATCTCTAGCCGTTTTCTTGGGCTCTAGTCCACGGTTTCGGCTCCCGAGAGGATTTCGATGCCCCGTGACCCCCGGTACACGACTCTCGCGGCATCGTCGAAACTCGTGATTTCGCGCATTTCTGGACGTTTTCGTGGGCTATAGTCCACGGTTTTCGGGTCACGGGATGATTTCGATGCCCTCTGACCCCCGGTACACGACTCAAGCGGCATCATCAAAACTCGAGATTTCGAGCATTTCTGACTGTTTTCGTGGGCTATAGTCCACGTTTTCGGGTCCCGGGAGGATTTTGATGCCCCGTGACCCCCGGTACACGACTCTAGCGGCATCGTCAAAACTCGTGATTTCGAGCATCTCTAGCCGTTTTCTTGGGCTCTAGTCCACGGTTTCGGCTCCCGAGAGGATTTCGATGCCCCGTGACCCCCGGTACACGACTCTCGCGGCATCGTCGAAACTCGTGATTTCGCGCATTTCTGGACGTTTTCGTGGGCTATAGTCCACGGTTTTCGGGTCACGGGATGATTTCGATGCCCTCTGACCCCCGGTACACGACTCAAGCGGCATCATCAAAACTCGTGATTTCAAGCATTTCTGGCTGTTTGCGTGGGTTATAGTCCACGTTTTCGGGTCCCGGTAGGATTTTGATGCCCCGTGACCCCCGGTACACGACTCTACCGGCATCGTCAAAACTCGTGATTTCAAGCATTTCTGGCCGTTTTCGTCGGAGTCCACGGTTTCGGGTCCCGGGAGGATTTCGATGCCCCGTGACCGCCGGTACATAACTCTAGCGGCATCGTCAAAACTCGTGATTTCGACCATTTCTGGCTGTTTTCGTGGGCTATAGTCTACATTTTCGGGTCCCGGAAGGATTTTGATGCCCCATGACCCCCGATACACGACTCTAGCGGCATCGTCAAAACTCGTGATTTCGAGCATTTCTGGCTGTTTTTGTGGGCTATAGTCCACGTTTTTGGGTCCTGAGAGGATTTTGATGCCCCGTGACCCACGGTACACGACACTAGCGGCATCGTCAAAACTCGTGATTTCGAGCATTTCTGGTCGTTTTTGTCGGCTATAGTCCACGGTTTCGGGTTCATTTCGATGCCCCGTGACCCACGGTACACGACTCTAGCTGCATCGTCGAAACTCGTGATTTCGCGCATTTCTGGACGTTTTCGTGGGCAATAGTCCACGATTTTCGGGTCACGGGATGATTTCGATGCCCTCTGACCCACGGTACACGACTCTAGCGGCATCATCAAAACTCGAGATTTCGATCATTTCTGACTGTTTTCGTGGGCTATAGTCCACGTTTTCGGGTCCCGGGAGGATTTTGATGCCCCGTGACCCCCGGTACACGACTCTAGCGGCATCGTCAAAACTCGTGATTTCGAGCATCTCTAGCCGTTTTCTTGGGCTCTAGTCCACGGTTTCGGCTCCCGAGAGGATTTCGATGCCCCGTGACCCCCGGTACACGACTCTCGCGGCATCGTCGAAACTCGTGATTTCGCGCATTTCTGGACGTTTTCGTGGGCTATAGTCCACGGTTTTCGGGTCACGGGATGATTTCGATGCCCTCTGACCCCCGGTACACGACTCAAGCGGCATCATCAAAACTCTTGATTTCAAGCATTTCCGGCTGTTTGCGTGGGTTATAGTCCACGTTTTCGGGTCCCGGTAGGATTTTGATGCCCCGTGACCCCCGGTACACGACTCTACCGGCATCGTCAAAACTCGTGATTTCGAGCATTTCTGGCCGTTTTCGTCGGAGTCCACGGTTTCGGGTCCCGGGAGGATTTCGATGCCCCGTGACCGCCGGTACATAACTCTAGCGGCATCGTCAAAACTCGTGATTTCGACCATTTCTGGCTGTTTTCGTGGGCTATAGTCTACGTTTTCGGGTCCCGGAAGGATTTTGATGCCCCATGACCCCCGATACACGACTCTAGCGGCGTCGTCAAAACTCGTGATTTCGAGCATTTCTGGCTGTTTTCGTGGGCTATAGTCCACGTTTTCGGGTCCTGAGAGGATTTTGATGCCCCGTGACCCACGGTACACGACACTAGCGGCATCGTCAAAACTCGTGATTTCGAGCATTTCTGGTCGTTTTTGTCGGCTATAGTCCACGGTTTCGGATTCATTTCGATGCCCCGTGACCCACGGTACACGACTCTAGCTGCATCGTCAAAACTCGTGATTTCGAGCATTTTTGGCCGTTTTTGTGGGCTATAGTCCACGATTTTCGGGTCACGGGATGATTTCGATGCCCTGTGACCCCCGGTACACGACTCTAGCGGCATCATCAAAACTCGTGGTTTCAAGCATTTCTGGCCGTTTTCATGGGCTATAGTCAACGGTTTCGGGTCCCGGGAGGATTTCTATGCCCTGTGACCCACGGTACACGACTCTACCGGCATCGTCAAAACTCGTGTTTTCGAGCATTTCTGGCTATTTTCGTGGGATACAGTCCACGTTTTCGGGTCCCGCGAGGATTTTGATGCCCCTTGACCCCCGGTACATGACTCTAGCGGCATCGTCAAAACTCGTGATTTCGAGCATTTCTGGTCGTTTTTGTGGGCTATAGTCCACGGTTTCGGGTTCATTTCGATGCCCCGTGACCCACGGTACACGACTCTAGCTGCATCGTCAAAACTCGTGATTTCGAGCATTTTTGGCCGTTTTCGTGGGCTATAGTCCACGATTTTCGGGTCACGGGATGATTTCGATGCCCTGTGACCCCCGGTACACGACTCTAGCGGCATCATCAAAACTCGTGATTTCAAGCATTTCTGGACGTTTTCATGGGCTATAGTCAACGGTTTCGGGTCCCGGGAGGATTTCTATGCCCCGTGACCCACGGTACACGACTCTACCGGCATCGTCAAAACTCGTGTTTTCGAGCATTTCTGGCTATTTTCGTGGGCTATAGTCCATGTTTTCGGGTCCCGCGAGGATTTTGATGCCCCGTGACCCCTGGTACATGACTCTAGCGGCATCGTCAAAACTTGTGATTTCGAGCATTTCTGGCCGTTTTCGTCGGCTATAGTCCACGGTTTCGGGTCCCGGGAGGATTTTGATGCCCCGTGACCCACGGTACACGACTCTAGCGGCATCATCAAAACTCGAGATTTCGAGCATTTCTGACTGTTTTCGTGGGCTTATAGTCCACGTTTTCGGGTCCCGGGAGGATTTCGATGCCCCGTGACCCCCGGTACACGACTCTAGCGGCATCGTCAAAACTCGTGATTTCGAGCATTTCTAGCCGTTTTCTTGGGCTCTAGTCCACGGTTTCGGCTCCCGAGAGGATTTCGATGCCCCGTGACCCCCGGTACACGACTCTCGTGGCATCGTCGAAACTCGTGATTTCGCGCATTTCTGGACGTTTTCGTGGGCTATAGTCCACGGTTTTCGGGTCACGGGATGATTTCGATGCCCCGTGACCCCCGGTACACGACTCAAGCGGCATCATCAAAACTCTTGATTTCAAGCATTTCCGGCTGTTTGCGTGGGCTATAGTCCACGTTTTCGGGTCCCGGAAGGATTTTGATGCCCCATGACCGCCGATACACGACTCTACCGGCATCGTCAAAACTCGTGATTTCGAGCATTTCTGGCTGTTTTCGTGGGCTATAGTCCACGTTTTCGGGTCCTGAGAGGATTTTGATGCCCCGTGACCCCTGGTACATGACTCTAGCGGCATCGTCAAAACTTGTGATTTCGAGCATTTCTGGCCGTTTTCGTCGGCTATAGTCCACGGTTTCGGGTCCCGGGAGGATTTTGATGCCCCGTGACCCACGGTACACGACTCTAGCGGCATCATCAAAACTCGAGATTTCGAGCATTTCTGACTGTTTTCGTGGGCTTATAGTCCACGTTTTCGGGTCCCGGGAGGATTTTGATGCCCCGTGACCCCCGGTACACGACTCTAGCGGCATCGTCAAAACTCGTGATTTCGAGCATTTCTAGCCGTTTTCTTGGGCTCTAGTCCACGGTTTCGGCTCCCGAGAGGATTTCGATGCCCCGTGACCCCCGGTACACGACTCTCGCGGCATCGTCGAAACTCGTGATTTCGCGCATTTCTGGACGTTTTCGTGGGCTAGTCCACGTTTTTCGGGTCACGGGATGATTTCGATGCCCTCTGACCCCCGGTACACGACTCAAGCGGCATCATCAAAACTCTTGATTTCAAGCATTTCCGGCTGTTTGCGTGGGTTATAGTCCACGTTTTCGGGTCCCGGTAGGATTTTGATGCCCCGTGACCCCCCGTACACGACTCTACCGGCATCGTCAAAACTCGTGATTTCGAGCATTTCTGGCCGTTTTCGTCGGAGTCCACGGTTTCGGGTCCCGGGAGGATTTCGATGCCCCGTGACCGCCGGTACATGACTCTAGCGGCATCGTCAAAACTCGTGATTTCGACCATTTCTGGCTGTATTCGTGGGCTATAGTCCACGTTTTCGGGTCCCGGAAGGATTTTGATGCCCCATGACCGCCGATACACGACTCTAGCGGCATCGTCAAAACTCGTGATTTCGAGCATTTCTGGCTGTTTTCGTGGGCTATAGTCCACGTTTTCGGGTCCTGAGAGGATTTTGATGCCCCGTGACCCACGGTACACGACACTAGCGGCATCGTCAAAACTCGTGATTTCGAGCATTTCTGGTCGTTTTTGTGGGCTATAGTCCACGGTTTCGGGTTCATTTCGATGCCCCGTGACCCACGGTACACGACTCTAGCTGCATCGTCAAAACTCGTGATTTCGAGCATTTTTGGCCGTTTTCGTGGGCTATAGTCAACGGTTTCGGGTCCCGGGAGGATTTCTATGCCCCGTGACCCCCGGTACACGACTCTAGCGGCATCATCAAAACTCGTGATTTCAAGCATTTCTGGACGTTTTCATGGGCTATAGTCAACGGTTTCGGGTCCCGGGAGGATTTCTATGCCCCGTGACCCACGGTACACGACTCTACCGGCATCGTCAAAACTCGTGTTTTCGAGCATTTCTGGCTATTTTCGTGGGCTATAGTCCATGTTTTCGGGTCCCGCGAGGATTTTGATGCCCCGTGACCCCTGGTACATGACTCTAGCGGCATCGTCAAAACTCGTGATTTCGAGCATTTCTAGCCGTTTTCTTGGGCTCTAGTCCACGGTTTCGGCTCCCGAGAGGATTTCGATGCCCCGTGATCCCCGGTACACGACTCTCGCGGCATCGTCGAAACTCGTGATTTCGCGCATTTCTGGACGTTTTCGTGGGCTATAGTCCACGGTTTTCGGGTCACGGGATGATTTCGATGCCCTCTGACCCCCGGTACACGACTCAAGCGGCATCATCAAAACTCTTGATTTCAAGCATTTCCGGCTGTTTGCGTGGGTTATAGTCCACGTTTTCGGGTCCCGGTAGGATTTTGATGCCCCGTGACCCCCCGTACACGACTCTACCGGCATCGTCAAAACTCGTGATTTCGAGCATTTCTGGCCGTTTTCGTCGGAGTCCACGGTTTCGGGTCCCGGGAGGATTTCGATGCCCCGTGACCGCCGGTACATGACTCTAGCGGCATCGTCAAAACTCGTGATTTCGACCATTTCTGGCTGTTTTCGTGGGCTATAGTCCACGTTTTCGGGTCCCGGAAGGATTTTGATGCCCCATGACCGCCGATACACGACTCTAGCGGCATCGTCAAAACTCGTGATTTCGAGCATTTCTGGCTGTTTTCGTGGGCTATAGTCCACGTTTTCGGGTCCCGCGAGGATTTTGATGCCCCGTGACCCCTGGTACATGACTCTAGCGGCATCGTCAAAACTTGTGATTTCGAGCATTTCTGGCCGTTTTCGTCGGCTATAGTCCACGGTTTCGGGTCCCGGGAGGATTTTGATGCCCCGTGACCCACGGTACACGACTCTAGCGGCATCATCAAAACTCGAGATTTCGAGCATTTCTGACTGTTTTCGTGGGCTTATAGTCCACGTTTTGAGTCCCGGTAGGATTTTGATGCCCCTTGACCCCCGGTACACGACTCTAGCGGCATCGTCAAAACTCGTGATTTCGAGCATTTCTAGCCGTTTTCTTGGGCTCTAGTCCACGGTTTCGGCTCCCGAGAGGATTTCGATGCCCCGTGACCCCCGGTACACGACTCTCGCGGCATCGTCGAAACTCGTGATTTCGCGCATTTCTGGACGTTTTCGTGGGCTAGTCCACGTTTTTCGGGTCACGGGATGATTTCGATGCCCTCTGACCCCCGGTACACGACTCAAGCGGCATCATCAAAACTCTTGATTTCAAGCATTTCCGGCTGTTTGCGTGGGTTATAGTCCACGTTTTCGGGTCCCGGTAGGATTTTGATGCCCCGTGACCCCCCGTACACGACTCTACCGGCATCGTCAAAACTCGTGATTTCGAGCATTTCTGGCCGTTTTCGTCGGAGTCCACGGTTTCGGGTCCCGGGAGGATTTCGATGCCCCGTGACCGCCGGTACATGACTCTAGCGGCATCGTCAAAACTCGTGATTTCGACCATTTCTGGCTGTTTTCGTGGGCTATAGTCCACGTTTTCGGGTCCCGGAAGGATTTTGATGCCCCATGACCGCCGATACACGACTCTAGCGGCATCGTCAAAACTCGTGATTTCGAGCATTTCTGGCTGTTTTCGTGGGCTATAGTCCACGTTTTCGGGTCCTGAGAGGATTTTGATGCCCCGTGACCCACGGTACACGACACTAGCGGCATCGTCAAAACTCGTGATTTCGAGCATTTCTGGTCGTTTTTGTCGGCTATAGTCCACGGTTTCGGGTTCATTTCGATGCCCCGTGACCCACGGTACACGACTCTAGCTGCATCGTCAAAACTCGTGATTTCGAGCATTTTTGGCCGTTTTTGTGGGCTATAGTCCACGATTTTCGGGTCACGGGATGATTTCGATGCCCTGTGACCCCCGGTACACGACTCTAGAGGCATCATCAAAACTCGTGATTTCAAGCATTTCTGGCCGTTTTCATGGGCTATAGTCAACGGTTTCGGGTCCCGGGAGGATTTCTATGCCCCGTGACCCACGGTACACGACTCTACCGGCATCGTCAAAACTCGTGTTTTCGAGCATTTATGGCTATTTTCGTGGGCTACAGTCCATGTTTTCGGGTCCCGCGAGGATTTTGATGCCCCTTGACCCCCGGTACATGACTCTAGCGGCATCGTCAAAACTTGTGATTTCGAGCATTTCTGGCCGTTTTCGTCGGCTATAGTCCACGTCCACGGTTTCGGATCCCGGTTTGATTTCGAGGCCCTGTGACCCACGGTACACGACTCTAGCGGCATCATCAAAACTCGAGATTTCGATCATTTCTGACTGTTTTCGTGGGCTATAGTCCACGTTTTGAGTCCCGGGTGGATTTTGAGGCCCTGTCACCCCCGGTACACGACTCTAGCGGCATCGTCAAAACTCGTGATTTCGAGCATCTCTAGCCGTTTTCTTTGGCTCTAGTCCACGGTTTCGGCTCCCGAGAGGATTTCGATGCCCCGTGACCCCCGGTACACGACTCTCGCGGCATCGTCGAAACTCGTGATTTCGCGCATTTCTGGACGTTTTCGTGGGCTATAGTCCACGGTTTTCGGGTCACGGGATGATTTCGATGCCCTCTGACCCCCGGTACACGACTCAAGCGGCATCATCAAAACTCTTGATTTCAAGCATTTCCGGCTGTTTGCGTGGGTTATAGTCCACGTTTTCGGGTCCCGGTAGGATTTTGATGCCCCGTGACCCCCCGTACACGACTCTACCGGCATCGTCAAAACTCGTGATTTCGAGCATTTCTGGCCGTTTTCGTCGGAGTCCACGGTTTCGGGTCCCGGGAGGATTTCGATGCCCCGTGACCGCCGGTACATGACTCTAGCGGCATCGTCAAAACTCGTGATTTCGACCATTTCTGGCTGTTTTCGTGGGCTATAGTCCACGTTTTCGGGTCCCGGAAGGATTTTGATGCCCCATGACCGCCGATACACGACTCTAGCGGCATCGTCAAAACTCGTGATTTCGAGCATTTACGGCTGTTTCGTGGGCTATAGTCCACGTTTTCGGGTCCTGAGAGGATTTTGATGCCCCGTGACCCACGGTACACGACACTAGCGGCATCGTCAAAACTCGTGATTTCGAGCATTTCTGGCGGTTTTCGTGGGCTATAGTCCACGGTTTCGGGTCCCGGGAGGATTTTGATGCCCCGTGACCCACGGTACACGACTCTAGCGGCATCATCAAAACTCGAGATTTCGAGCATTTCTGACTGTTTTCGTGGGCTTATAGTCCACGTTTTGAGTCCCGGAGGATTTTGATGCCCCGTGACCCCCGGTACACGACTCTAGCGGCATCGTCAAAACTCGTGATTTCGAGCATTTCTAGCCGTTTTCTTGGGCTCTAGTCCACGGTTTCGGCTCCCGAGAGGATTTCGATGCCCCGTGACCCCCGGTACACGACTCTCGCGGCATCGTCGAAACTCGTGATTTCGCGCATTTCTGGACGTTTTCGTGGGCTAGTCCACGTTTTTCGGGTCACGGGATGATTTCGATGCCCTCTGACCCCCGGTACACGACTCAAGCGGCATCATCAAAACTCTTGATTTCAAGCATTTCCGGCTGTTTTCGTGGGTTATAGTCCACGTTTTCGGGTCCTGAGAGGATTTTGATGCCCCGTGACCCCTGGTACACGACTCTAGCGGCATCGTCAAAACTCGTGATTTCGAGCATTTCTGGCCGTTTTCGTCGGAGTCCACGGGTTCGGGTCCCGGGAGGATTTCGATGCCCCGTGACCGCCGGTACATGACTCTAGCGGCATCGTCAAAACTCGTGATTTCGACCATTTCTGGCTGTTTTCGTGGGCTATAGTCCACGTTTTCGGGTCCCGGAAGGATTTTGATGCCCCATGACCGCCGATACACGACTCTAGCGGCATCGTCAAAACTCGTGATTTCGAGCATTTCTGGCTGTTTTCGTGGGCTATAGTCCACGTTTTCGGGTCCTGAGAGGATTTTGATGCCCCGTGACCCCTGGTACATGACTCTAGCGGCATCGTCAAAACTTGTGATTTCGAGCATTTCTGGCCGTTTTCGTCGGCTATAGTCCACGGTTTCGGGTCCCGGGAGGATTTTGATGCCCCGTGACCCACGGTACACGACTCTAGCGGCATCATCAAAACTCGAGATTTCGAGCATTTCTGACTGTTTTCGTGGGCTTATAGTCCACGTTTTCGGGTCCCGGGAGGATTTTGATGCCCCGTGACCCCCGGTACACGACTCTAGCGGCATCGTCAAAACTCGTGATTTCGAGCATTTCTAGCCGTTTTCTTGGGCTCTAGTCCACGGTTTCGGCTCCCGAGAGGATTTCGATGCCCCGTGACCCCCGGTACACGACTCTCGCGGCATCGTCGAAACTCGTGATTTCGCGCATTTCTGGACGTTTTCGTGGGCTAGTCCACGTTTTTGAATCACGGGATGATTTCGATGCCCTCTGACCCCCGGTACACGACTCAAGCGGCATCATCAAAACTCTTGATTTCAAGCATTTCCGGCTGTTTGCGTGGGTTATAGTCCACGTTTTCGGGTCCCGGTAGGATTTTGATGCCCCGTGACCCCCCGTACACGACTCTACCGGCATCGTCAAAACTCGTGATTTCGAGCATTTCTGGCCGTTTTCGTCGGAGTCCACGGTTTCGGGTCCCGGGAGGATTTCGATGCCCCGTGACCGCCGGTACATGACTCTAGCGGCATCGTCAAAACTCGTGATTTCGACCATTTCTGGCTGTTTTCGTGGGCTATAGTCCACGTTTTCGGGTCCCGGTAGGATTTTGATGCCCCTTGACCCCCGGTACACGACTCTAGCGGCATCGTCAAAACTCGTGATTTCGAGCATTTCTGGCTGTTTTCGTGGGCTATAGTCCACGTTTCGGAATCTGAGAGGATTTTGATGCCCGTGACCCACGGTACACGACACTAGCGGCATCGTCAAAACTCGTGATTTCGAGCATTTCTGGTCGTTTTTGTCGGCTATAGTCCACGGTTTCGGGTTCATTTCGATGCCCCGTGACCCACGGTACACGACTCTAGCTGCATCGTCAAAACTCGTGATTTCGAGCATTTTTGGCCGTTTTTGTGGGCTATAGTCCACGATTTTCGGGTCACGGGATGATTTCGATGCCCTGTGACCCCCGGTACACGACTCTAGAGGCATCATCAAAACTCGTGATTTCAAGCATTTCTGGCCGTTTTCATGGGCTATAGTCAACGGTTTCGGGTCCCGGGAGGATTTCTATGCCCCGTGACCCACGGTACACGACTCTACCGGCATCGTCAAAACTCGTGTTTTCGAGCATTTATGGCTATTTTCGTGGGCTACAGTCCATGTTTTCGGGTCCCGCGAGGATTTTGATGCCCCTTGACCCCCGGTACATGACTCTAGCGGCATCGTCAAAACTTGTGATTTCGAGCATTTCTGGCCGTTTTCGTCGGCTATAGTCCACGTCCACGGTTTCGGATCCCGGGATGATTTCGATGCCCTCTGACCCACGGTACACGACTCTAGCGGCATCATCAAAACTCGAGATTTCGATCATTTCTGACTGTTTTCGTGGGCTATAGTCCACGTTTTCGGGTCCCGGGAGGATTTTGATGCCCCGTCACCCCCGGTACACGACTCTAGCGGCATCGTCAAAACTCGTGATTTCGAGCATCTCTAGCCGTTTTCTTTGGCTCTAGTCCACGGTTTCGGCTCCCGAGAGGATTTCGATGCCCCGTGACCCCCGGTACACGACTCTCGCGGCATCGTCGAAACTCGTGATTTCGCGCATTTCTGGACGTTTTCGTGGGCTATAGTCCACGGTTTTCGGGTCACGGGATGATTTCGATGCCCTCTGACCCCCGGTACACGACTCAAGCGGCATCATCAAAACTCTTGATTTCAAGCATTTCCGGCTGTTTGCGTGGGTTATAGTCCACGTTTTCGGGTCCCGGTAGGATTTTGATGCCCCGTGACCCCCCGTACACGACTCTACCGGCATCGTCAAAACTCGTGATTTCGAGCATTTCTGGCCGTTTTCGTCGGAGTCCACGGTTTCGGGTCCCGGGAGGATTTCGATGCCCCGTGACCGCCGGTACATGACTCTAGCGGCATCGTCAAAACTCGTGATTTCGACCATTTCTGGCTGTTTTCGTGGGCTATAGTCCACGTTTTCGGGTCCCGGAAGGATTTTGATGCCCCATGACCGCCGATACACGACTCTAGCGGCATCGTCAAAACTCGTGATTTCGAGCATTTTTGGCTGTTTTCGTGGGCTATAGTCCACGTTTTCGGGTCCTGAGAGGATTTTGATGCCCCGTGACCCCTGGTACATGACTCTAGCGGCATCGTCAAAACTTGTGATTTCGAGCATTTCTGGCCGTTTTCGTCGGCTATAGTCCACGGTTTCGGGTCCCGGGAGGATTTTGATGCCCCGTGACCCACGGTACACGACTCTAGCGGCATCATCAAAACTCGAGATTTCGAGCATTTCTGACTGTTTTCGTGGGCTTATAGTCCACGTTTTCGGGTCCCGGGAGGATTTTGATGCCCCGTGACCCCCGGTACACGACTCTAGCGGCATCGTCAAAACTCGTGATTTCGAGCATTTCTAGCCGTTTTCTTGGGCTCTAGTCCACGGTTTCGGCTCCCGAGAGGATTTCGATGCCCCGTGACCCCCGGTACACGACTCTCGCGGCATCGTCGAAACTCGTGATTTCGCGCATTTCTGGACGTTTTCGTGGGCTAGTCCACGTTTTTCGGGTCACGGGATGATTTCGATGCCCTCTGACCCCCGGTACACGACTCAAGCGGCATCATCAAAACTCTTGATTTCAAGCATTTCCGGCTGTTTGCGTGGGTTATAGTCCACGTTTTCGGGTCCCGGTAGGATTTTGATGCCCCGTGACCCCCCGTACACGACTCTACCGGCATCGTCAAAACTCGTGATTTCGAGCATTTCTGGCCGTTTTCGTCGGAGTCCACGGTTTCGGGTCCCGGGAGGATTTCGATGCCCCGTGACCGCCGGTACATGACTCTAGCGGCATCGTCAAAACTCGTGATTTCGACCATTTCTGGCTGTTTTCGTGGGCTATAGTCCACGTTTTCGGGTCCCGGAAGGATTTTGATGCCCCATGACCGCCGATACACGACTCTAGCGGCATCGTCAAAACTCGTGATTTCGAGCATTTCTGGCTGTTTTCGTGGGCTATAGTCCACGTTTTCGGGTCCTGAGAGGATTTTGATGCCCCGTGACCCACGGTACACGACACTAGCGGCATCGTCAAAACTCGTGATTTCGAGCATTTCTGGTCGTTTTTGTCGGCTATAGTCCACGGTTTCGGGTTCATTTCGATGCCCCGTGACCCACGGTACACGACTCTAGCTGCATCGTCAAAACTCGTGATTTCGAGCATTTCTGGCCGTTTTGTGGGCTATAGTCCACGATTTTCGGGTCACGGGATGATTTCGATGCCCTGTGACCCCCGGTACACGACTCTAGAGGCATCATCAAAACTCGTGATTTCAAGCATTTCTGGCCGTTTTCATGGGCTATAGTCAACGGTTTCGGGTCCCGGGAGGATTTCTATGCCCCGTGACCCACGGTACACGACTCTACCGGCATCGTCAAAACTCGTGTTTTCGAGCATTTATGGCTATTTTCGTGGGCTACAGTCCATGTTTTCGGGTCCCGCGAGGATTTTGATGCCCCTTGACCCCCGGTACATGACTCTAGCGGCATCGTCAAAACTTGTGATTTCGAGCATTTCTGGCCGTTTTCGTCGGCTATAGTCCACGTCCACGGTTTCGGATCCCGGGATGATTTCGATGCCCTCTGACCCACGGTACACGACTCTAGCGGCATCATCAAAATTCGAGATTTCGATCATTTCTGACTGTTTTCGTGGGCTATAGTCCACGTTTTCGGGTCCCGGGAGGATTTTGATGCCCCGTCACCCCCGGTACACGACTCTAGCGGCATCGTCAAAACTCGTGATTTCGAGCATCTCTAGCCGTTTTCTTTGGCTCTAGTCCACGGTTTCGGCTCCCGAGAGGATTTCGATGCCCCGTGACCCCCGGTACACGACTCTCGCGGCATCGTCGAAACTCGTGATTTCGCGCATTTCTGGACGTTTTCGTGGGCTATAGTCCACGGTTTTCGGGTCACGGGATGATTTCGATGCCCTCTGACCCCCGGTACACGACTCAAGCGGCATCATCAAAACTCTTGATTTCAAGCATTTCCGGCTGTTTGCGTGGGTTATAGTCCACGTTTTCGGGTCCCGGTAGGATTTTGATGCCCCGTGACCCCCCGTACACGACTCTACCGGCATCGTCAAAACTCGTGATTTCGAGCATTTCTGGCCGTTTTGGGCTATAGTCCACGGTTTCGGGTCCCGGGAGGATTTCGATGCCCCGTGACCCACGGTACAGGACTCTAGCAGCATCGTCAAAACTCGTGATTTCGAGCATTTCTGGCCGTTTTCGTGGGCTATAGTCCACGATTTCGGGTCCCGGGAGGATTTCGATGCCCCGTGAACCCCGGTACATGACTCTAGCGGCATCGTCAAAACTCGTGATTTCGAGCATTTCTGGCCGTTTTCATGGGCTATAGTCCACATTTTCGGGTCCCGGGAGGATATCGATGCCCCATGACCCCCCGTACACGACTCTATCGGCATCATCAAAACTCGTGATTTCAAGCATTTCTGGCCGTTTTCGTGGGCTATAGTCCACGATTTCGGGTCCCAGGACGATTTCGATGCCCCGTGACCGCCGGTACATGGCTCTAGCGGCATCGTCAAAACTCGTGATTTCGAGCATTTCTGGCCGTTTTCTTGGGCTATAGTCCACGATTTCGGGTCCCGGGAGTATTTCGATGCCCCGTGACACACGGTACAGGACTCTAGCAGCATCGTCAAAACTCGTGATTTCGAGCATTTCTGGCCGTTTTCGTGGGCTATAGTCCATGATTTTCGGGTCACGGGATGATTTTGATGCCCTTTGACCCCCGGTACACGACTCTAGCGGCATCATCAAAACTCGTGATTTCAAGCATTTCTGGCCGTTTTCGTGGGCTATAGGCCACGGTTTGGGTTCACAGGAGGATTTCGATGCCCCTTGAACCCCCGTACACGACTCTAGCGGCATCATCAAAACTCGTGATTTCAAGCATTTCTGGCCGTTTTGGTGGGCTATTGTCCACGTTTTTCGGGTCACTGGATTATTTCGATGCCCTGTGACCCCCGGTACACGACTCTAGCGGCATCATCAAAACTCGTGATTTCAAGCATTTCTGGCCGTTTTCGTGGGCTATAGTCCACAGTTTCGGGTCCCAGGACGATTTCGATGCCCCGTGACCGCCGGTACATGGCTCTAGCGGCATCGTCAAAACTTGTGATTTCAAGCATTTCTGGCCGTTTTCGTGGGCTATAGTCCACGGTTTCGGGTCCCAGGACGATTTCGATGCCCCGTGACCGCCGGTACACGACCCTAGCGACATCGTCAAAACTCGTGATTTCGAGCATTTCTGGCCGTTTTCGTGGGCTATAGTCCACGATGTCGGGTCCCGGGAGGATTTCGATGCCCCGTGACCCACGGTACACGACTCTAGCGGCATCGTCAAAACTCGTGATTTCGAGCATTTCTGGCCGTTTTCTTGGGCTATAGTCCACGTTCTCGGGTCCCAGGACGAATTCGCTGCCCCGTGCCCCCGGTTACACGACTCTAGCGGCTTCGTCAAAACTCGTGATTTCGAGCATTTCTGGTCGTTTTTTGTCGGCTATAGTCCACGGTTTCGGGTTCCGGAAGGATTTCGATGCCCCGTGACCCACGGTACACGACTCTAGCGGCATCGTCAAAATTCGTGATTTCGAGCATTTCTGGCTGTTTTCGTGGGCTATAGTCCATGTTTTCGTGTCCCGGGAGGATTTCGATGCCCCATGACCCCCGGTACACGACTCTAGCGGCATCATCAAAACTCGTGATTTCAAGCATTTCTGGCCATTTTCGTGGGCTATATAGTCCACGATTTCGGGTCCCGGGAGTATTTCGATGCCCCGTGACACACGGTACAGGACTCTAGCAGCATCGTCAAAACTCGTGATTTCGAGCATTTCTGGCCGTTTTCGTGGGCTATAGTCCACGATTTTCGGGTCACGGGATGATTTCGATGCCCTGTGACCCCCGGTACACGACTCTAGCGGCATCATCAAAACTCGTGATTTCAAGCATTTCTGGCCGTTTTCGTGGGCTATAGTCCACGATTTCGGGTCCCAGGATGATTTCGATGCCCCGTGACCGCCGGTACATGACTCTAGCGGCATCGTCAAAACTCGTGATTTCAAGCATTTCTGGCCGTTTTCGTGGGCTATAGTCCACGATTTTCGGGTCACAGGATGATTTTGATGCCCTGTGACCCCCGGTACACGACTCTAGCGGCATCATCAAAACTCGTGATTTCAAGCATTTCTGGCCGTTTTCGTGGGCTATAGTCCACGATTTCGGGTCCCAGGACGATTTCGATGCCCCGTGACCGCCGGTACATGGCTCTAGCGGCACCGTCAAACTCGTGATTTCAAGCATTTCTGGCCATTTTCGTGGGCTATAGTCCACGATTACGGGTCCCGGGAGTATTTCGATGCCCCGTGACCCACGGTACAGGACTCTAGCAGCATCGTCAAAACTCGTGATTTCGAGCATTTCTGGCCGTTTTCGTGGGCCATAGTCCATGATTTTCGGGTCACGGGATGATTTTGATGCCCTTTGACCCCCGGTACACGACTCTAGCGGCATCATCAAAACTCGTGATTTCAAGCATTTAAGCCGTTTCGTGGGCTATAGTCCACGGTTTCGGGTCACAGGACGATTTCGATGCCCCGTGACCGCCGGTACATGGCTCTAGCGACTTCGTCAAAACTTGTGATTTCAAGCATTTCTGGCCGTTTTCGTGGGCTATAGTCCACGGTTTCGGGTCCTAGGACGATTTCGATGCCCCGTGACCGCCGGTACACGACCCTAGCGACATCGTCAAAACTCGTGATTTCGAGCATTTCTGGCCGTTTTCGTGGGCTATAGTCCATGTTTTCGTGTCCCGGGAGGATTTCGATGCCCCATGACCCCCAGTACACGACTCTAGCGGCATCATCAAAACTCGTGATTTCAAGCATTTCTGGCCATTTTCGTGGGCTATATAGTCCACGATTTCGGGTCCCGGGAGTATTTCGATGCCCCGTGACACACGGTACAGGACTCTAGCAGCATCGTCAAAACTCGTGATTTCGAGCATTTCTGGCCGTTTTCGTGGGCTATATAGTCCACGATTTCGGGTCCCGGGAGTATTTCGATGCCCCGTGACACACGGTACAGGACTCTAGCAGCATCGTCAAAACTCGTGATTTCGAGCATTTCTGGCCGTTTTCGTGGGCTATAGTCCACGATTTTCGGGTCACGGGATGATTTCGATGCCCTGTGACCCCCGGTACACGACTCTAGCGGCATCATCAAAACTCGTGATTTCAAGCATTTCTGGCCGTTTTCGTGGGCTATAGTCCACGATTTCGGGTCCCAGGATGATTTCGATGCCCCGTGACCGCCGGTACATGACTCTAGCGGCATCGTCAAAACTCGTGATTTCAAGCATTTCTGGCCGTTTTCGTGGGCTATAGTCCACGATTTTCGGGTCACAGGATGATTTTGATGCCCTGTGACCCCCGGTACACGACTCTAGCGGCATCATCAAAACTCGTGATTTCAAGCATTTCTGGCCGTTTTCGTGGGCTATAGTCCACGGTTTCGGGTCCCAGGACGATTTCGATGCCCCGTGACCGCCGGTACATGGCTCTAGCGGCACCGTCAAACTCGTGATTTCAAGCATTTCTGGCCATTTTCGTGGGCTATAGTCCACGATTACGGGTCCCGGGAGTATTTCGATGCCCCGTGACCCACGGTACAGGACTCTAGCAGCATCGTCAAAACTCGTGATTTCGAGCATTTCTGGCCGTTTTCGTGGGCTATAGTCCATGATTTTCGGGTCACGGGATGATTTTGATGCCCTTTGACCCCCGGTACACGACTCTAGCGGCATCATCAAAACTCGTGATTTCAAGCATTTCTGGCCGTTTTCGTGGGCTATAGTCCACGGTTTCGGGTCACAGGACGATTTCGATGCCCCGTGACCGCCGGTACATGGCTCTAGCGGCATCGTCAAAACTTGTGATTTCAAGCATTTCTGGCCGTTTTCGTGGGCTATAGTCCACGGTTTCGGGTTCCGGAAGGATTTCGATGCCCCGTGACCCACGGTACACGACTCTAGCGGCATCGTCAAAACTCGTGATTTCGAGCATTTCTGGCCGTTTTCGTGGGCTATAGTCCACGATGTCGGGTCCCGGGAGGATTTCGATGCCCCGTGACCCACGGTACACGACTCTAGCGGCATCGTCAAAACTCGTGATTTCGAGCATTTCTGGCCGTTTTCGTGGGCTATAGTCCACGTTCTCGGGTCCCGCCTGGATTTTGATGCCCCGTGACCCCCGGTACACGACTCTAGCGGCATCGTCAAAACTCGTGATTTCGAGCATTTCTGGTCGTTTTTTGTCGGCTATAGTCCACGGTTTCGGGTTCCGGAAGGATTTCGATGCCCCGTGACCCACGGTACACGACTCTAGCGGCATCGTCAAAATTCGTGATTTCGAGCATTTCTGGCTGTTTTCGTGGGCTATAGTCCATGTTTTCGTGTCCCGGGAGGATTTCGATGCCCCTTGACCCCCTGTACACGACTCTAGCGGCATCATCAAAACTCGTGATTTCAAGCATTTCTGGCCATTTTCGTGGGCTATATAGTCCACGATTTCGGGTCCCGGGAGTATTTCGATGCCCCGTGACACACGGTACAGGACTCTAGCAGCATCGTCAAAACTCGTGATTTCGAGCATTTCTGGCCGTTTTCGTGGGCTATAGTCCACGATTTTCGGGTCACGGGATGATTTCGATGCCCTGTGACCCCCGGTACACGACTCTAGCGGCATCATCAAAACTCGTGATTTCAAGCATTTCTGGCCGTTTTCGTGGGCTATAGTCCACGATTTCGGGTCCCTCGAGGATTTCGATGCCCCGTGACCGCCGGTACATGACTCTAGCGGCATCGTCAAAACTGGTGATTTCAAGCATTTCTGGCCGTTTCGTGGGCTATAGTCCATGATTTTCGGGTAAGGGGATGATTTCTATGCCCTTTTACCCCGGTTACACTACTCTAGCGGCATCATCAAAACTCGTGATTTCAAGCATTTCTGGCCGTTTTCGTGGGCTATAGTCCACGGTTTCGGGTCCCAAGACGATTTCGATGCCCCGTGACCGCCCGTACACGACTCTAGCGGCATCATCAAAACTCGTGATTTCAAGCATTTCTGGCCGTTTTCGTGGGCTATAGTCCACGATTTTCGGGTCACAGGATGATTTCGATGCCCTGTAACCCCCGGTACACGACTCTAGCGGCATCATCAAAACTCGTGATTTCAAGCATTTCTGGCCGTTTTCGTGGGCTATAGTCCACGGTTTCGGGTCCCAGGACGATTTCGATGCCCCGTGACCGCCGGTACATGGCTCTAGCGGCATCGTCAAAACTTGTGATTTCAAGCATTTCTGGCCGTTTTCGTGGGCTATAGTCCACGGTTTCGGGTCCCAGGACGATTTCGATGCCCCGTGACCGCCGGTACACGACCCTAGCGACATCGTCAAAACTCGTGATTTCGAGCATTTCTGGCCGTTTTCGTGGGCTATAGTCCACGATGTCGGGTCCCGGGAGGATTTCGATGCCCCGTGACCCACGGTACACGACTCTAGCGGCATCGTCAAAACTCGTGATTTCGAGCATTTCTGGTCGTTTTTTGTCGGCTATAGTCCACGGTTTCGGGTTCCGGAAGGATTTCGATGCCCCGTGACCCACGGTACACGACTCTAGCGGCATCGTCAAAATTCGTGATTTCGAGCATTTCTGGCTGTTTTCGTGGGCTATAGTCCATGTTTTCGTGTCCCGGGAGGATTTCGATGCCCCATGACCCCCAGTACACGACTCTAGCGGCATCATCAAAACTCGTGATTTCAAGCATTTCTGGCCATTTTCGTGGGCTATATAGTCCACGATTTCGGGTCCCGGGAGTATTTCGATGCCCGTGACACACGGTACGAGGACTCTAGCAGCATCGTCAAAACTCGTGATTTCGAGCATTTCTGGCCGTTTTCGTGGGCTATAGTCCATGATTTTCGGGTCACGGGATGATTTCGATGCCCTGTGACCCCCGGTACACGACTCTAGCGGCATCATCAAAACTCGTGATTTCAAGCATTTCTGGCCGTTTTCGTGGGCTATAGTCCACGATTTCGGGTCCAGGGATGATTTCGATGCCCCGTGACCGCCGGTACATGACTCTAGCGGCATCGTCAAAACTCGTGATTTCGAGCATTTCTGGCCGTTTTCGTGGGCTATAGTCCACGATTTCGGGTCCCAGGATGATTTCGATGCCCCGTGACCGCCGGTACATGACTCTAGCGGCATCGTCAAAATTCGTGATTTCGAGCATTTCTGGCTGTTTTCGTGGGCTATAGTCCATGTTTTCGTGTCCCGGGAGGATTTCGATGCCCCATGACCCCCAGTACACGACTCTAGCGGCATCATCAAAACTCGTGATTTCAAGCATTTCTGGCCATTTTCGTGGGCTATATAGTCCACGATTTCGGGTCCCGGGAGTATTTCGATGCCCCGTGACACACGGTACAGGACTCTAGCAGCATCGTCAAAACTCGTGATTTCGAGCATTTCTGGCCGTTTTCGTGGGCTATAGTCCATGATTTTCGGGTCACGGGATGATTTCGATGCCCTGTGACCCCCGGTACACGACTCTAGCGGCATCATCAAAACTCGTGATTTCAAGCATTTCTGGCCGTTTTCGTGGGCTATATTCCACGATTTGGTCCGGGGAGTATTTCGATGCCCCGTGACACACGGTACAGGACTCTAGCAGCATCGTCAAAACTCGTGATTTCGAGCATTTCTGGCCGTTTTCGTGGGCTATAGTCCACGATTTTCGGGTCACGGGATGATTTCGATGCCCTGTGACCCCCGGTACACGACTCTAGCGGCATCATCAAAACTCGTGATTTCAAGCATTTCTGGCCGTTTTCGTGGGCTATAGTCCACGATTTCGGGTCCCAGGATGATTTCGATGCCCCGTGACCGCCGGTACATGACTCTAGCGGCATCGTCAAAACTCGTGATTTCAAGCATTTCTGGCCGTTTTCGTGGGCTATAGTCCACGATTTTCGGGTCACGGGATGATTTCGATGCCCTGTGACCCCCGGTACACGACTCTAGCGGCATCATCAAAACTCGTGATTTCAAGCATTTCTGGCCGTTTTCGTGGGCTATAGTCCACGATTTCGGGTCCCAGGACGATTTCGATGCCCCGTGACCGCCGGTACATGGCTCTAGCGGCATCGTCAAAACTCGTGATTTCGAGCATTTCTGGCCGTTTTCTTGGGCTATAGTCCACGATTTCGGGTCCCGGGAGTATTTCGATGCCCCGTGACACACGGTACAGGACTCTAGCAGCATCGTCAAAACTCGTGATTTCGAGCATTTCTGGCCGTTTTCGTGGGCTATAGTCCATGATTTTCGGGTCACGGGATGATTTTGATGCCCTTTGACCCCCGGTACACGACTCTAGCGGCATCATCAAAACTCGTGATTTCAAGCATTTCTGGCCGTTTTCGTGGGCTATAGTCCACGGTTTCGGGTCACAGGACGATTTCGATGCCCCATGATCCCCCGTACACGACTCTAGCGGCATCATCAAAACTCGTGATTTCAAGCATTTCTGGCCGTTTTCGTGGGCTATAGTCCACGATTTTCGGGTCACAGGATGATTTCGATGCCCTGTGACCCCCGGTACACGACTCTAGCGGCATCATCAAAACTCGTGATTTCAAGCATTTCTGGCCGTTTTCGTGGGCTATAGTCCACAGTTTCGGGTCCCAGGACGATTTCGATGCCCCGTGACCGCCGGTACATGGCTCTAGCGGCATCGTCAAAACTTGTGATTTCAAGCATTTCTGGCCGTTTTCGTGGGCTATAGTCCACGGTTTCGGGTCCCAGGACGATTTCGATGCCCCGTGACCGCCGGTACACGACCCTAGCGACATCGTCAAAACTCGTGATTTCGAGCATTTCTGGCCGTTTTCGTGGGCTATAGTCCACGATGTCGGGTCCCGGGAGGATTTCGATGCCCCGTGACCCACGGTACACGACTCTAGCGGCATCGTCAAAACTCGTGATTTCGAGCATTTCTGGCCGTTTTCTTGGGCTATAGTCCACGTTCTCGGGTCCCAGGACGATTTCGATGCCCCGTGACCCCCGGTACACGACTCTAGCGGCTTCGTCAAAACTCGTGATTTCGAGCATTTCTGGTCGTTTTTTGTCGGCTATAGTCCACGGTTTCGGGTTCCGGAAGGATTTCGATGCCCCGTGACCCACGGTACACGACTCTAGCGGCATCGTCAAAATTCGTGATTTCGAGCATTTCTGGCTGTTTTCGTGGGCTATAGTCCATGTTTTCGTGTCCCGGGAGGATTTCGATGCCCCATGACCCCCAGTACACGACTCTAGCGGCATCATCAAAACTCGTGATTTCAAGCATTTCTGGCCATTTTCGTGGGCTATATAGTCCACGATTTCGGGTCCCGGGAGTATTTCGATGCCCCGTGACACACGGTACAGGACTCTAGCAGCATCGTCAAAACTCGTGATTTCGAGCATTTCTGGCCGTTTTCGTGGGCTATAGTCCACGATTTTCGGGTCACGGGATGATTTCGATGCCCTGTGACCCCCGGTACACGACTCTAGCGGCATCATCAAAACTCGTGATTTCAAGCATTTCTGGCCGTTTTCGTGGGCTATAGTCCACGATTTCGGGTCCCAGGATGATTTCGATGCCCCGTGACCGCCGGTACATGACTCTAGCGGCATCGTCAAAACTCGTGATTTCAAGCATTTCTGGCCGTTTTCGTGGGCTATAGTCCACGATTTTCGGGTCACAGGATGATTTTGATGCCCTGTGACCCCCGGTACACGACTCTAGCGGCATCATCAAAACTCGTGATTTCAAGCATTTCTGGCCGTTTTCGTGGGCTATAGTCCACGGTTTCGGGTCCCAGGACGATTTCGATGCCCCGTGACCGCCGGTACATGGCTCTAGCGGCACCGTCAAACTCGTGATTTCAAGCATTTCTGGCCATTTTCGTGGGCTATAGTCCACGATTACGGGTCCCGGGAGTATTTCGATGCCCCGTGACCCACGGTACAGGACTCTAGCAGCATCGTCAAAACTCGTGATTTCGAGCATTTCTGGCCGTTTTCGTGGGCCATAGTCCATGATTTTCGGGTCACGGGATGATTTTGATGCCCTTTGACCCCCGGTACACGACTCTAGCGGCATCATCAAAACTCGTGATTTCAAGCATTTCTGGCCGTTTTCGTGGGCTATAGTCCACGGTTTCGGGTCACAGGACGATTTCGATGCCCCGTGACCGCCGGTACATGGCTCTAGCGACTTCGTCAAAACTTGTGATTTCAAGCATTTCTGGCCGTTTTCGTGGGCTATAGTCCACGGTTTCGGGTCCTAGGACGATTTCGATGCCCCGTGACCGCCGGTACACGACCCTAGCGACATCGTCAAAACTCGTGATTTCGAGCATTTCTGGCCGTTTTCGTGGGCTATAGTCCATGTTTTCGTGTCCCGGGAGGATTTCGATGCCCCATGACCCCCAGTACACGACTCTAGCGGCATCATCAAAACTCGTGATTTCAAGCATTTCTGGCCATTTTCGTGGGCTATATAGTCCACGATTTCGGGTCCCGGGAGTATTTCGATGCCCCGTGACACACGGTACAGGACTCTAGCAGCATCGTCAAAACTCGTGATTTCGAGCATTTCTGGCCGTTTTCGTGGGCTATATAGTCCACGATTTCGGGTCCCGGGAGTATTTCGATGCCCCGTGACACACGGTACAGGACTCTAGCAGCATCGTCAAAACTCGTGATTTCGAGCATTTCTGGCCGTTTTCGTGGGCTATAGTCCACGATTTTCGGGTCACGGGATGATTTCGATGCCCTGTGACCCCCGGTACACGACTCTAGCGGCATCATCAAAACTCGTGATTTCAAGCATTTCTGGCCGTTTTCGTGGGCTATAGTCCACGATTTCGGGTCCCAGGATGATTTCGATGCCCCGTGACCGCCGGTACATGACTCTAGCGGCATCGTCAAAACTCGTGATTTCAAGCATTTCTGGCCGTTTTCGTGGGCTATAGTCCACGATTTTCGGGTCACGGGATGATTTTGATGCCCTGTGACCCCCGGTACACGACTCTAGCGGCATCATCAAAACTCGTGATTTCAAGCATTTCTGGCCGTTTTCGTGGGCTATAGTCCACGGTTTCGGGTCCCAGGACGATTTCGATGCCCCGTGACCGCCGGTACATGGCTCTAGCGGCACCGTCAAACTCGTGATTTCAAGCATTTCTGGCCATTTTCGTGGGCTATAGTCCACGATTACGGGTCCCGGGAGTATTTCGATGCCCCGTGACCCACGGTACAGGACTCTAGCAGCATCGTCAAAACTCGTGATTTCGAGCATTTCTGGCCGTTTTCGTGGGCTATAGTCCATGATTTTCGGGTCACGGGATGATTTTGATGCCCTTTGACCCCCGGTACACGACTCTAGCGGCATCATCAAAACTCGTGATTTCAAGCATTTCTGGCCGTTTTCGTGGGCTATAGTCCACGGTTTCGGGTCACAGGACGATTTCGATGCCCCGTGACCGCCGGTACATGGCTCTAGCGGCATCGTCAAAACTTGTGATTTCAAGCATTTCTGGCCGTTTTCGTGGGCTATAGTCCACGGTTTCGGGTCCCAGGACGATTTCGATGCCCCGTGACCGCCGGTACACGACCCTAGCGACATCGTCAAAACTCGTGATTTCGAGCATTTCTGGCCGTTTTCGTGGGCTATAGTCCACGATGTCGGGTCCCGGGAGGATTTCGATGCCCCGTGACCCACGGTACACGACTCTAGCGGCATCGTCAAAACTCGTGATTTCGAGCATTTCTGGCCGTTTTCGTGGGCTATAGTCCACGTTCTCGGGTCCCGCCTGGATTTTGATGCCCCGTGACCCCCGGTACACGACTCTAGCGGCATCGTCAAAACTCGTGATTTCGAGCATTTCTGGTCGTTTTTTGTCGGCTATAGTCCACGGTTTCGGGTTCCGGAAGGATTTCGATGCCCCGTGACCCACGGTACACGACTCTAGCGGCATCGTCAAAATTCGTGATTTCGAGCATTTCTGGCTGTTTTCGTGGGCTATAGTCCATGTTTTCGTGTCCCGGGAGGATTTCGATGCCCCATGACCCCCAGTACACGACTCTAGCGGCATCATCAAAACTCGTGATTTCAAGCATTTCTGGCCATTTTCGTGGGCTATATAGTACAAGATTGAGGTAACCTGGAGTATATCGATGCCCCGTGACACACGGTACAGGACTCTAGCAGCATCGTCAAAACTCGTGATTTCGAGCATTTCTGGCCGTTTTCGTGGGCTATAGTCCACGATTTTCGGGTCACGGGATGATTTCGATGCCCTGTGACCCCCGGTACACGACTCTAGCGGCATCATCAAAACTCGTGATTTCAAGCATTTCTGGCCGTTTTCGTGGGCTATAGTCCACGATTTCGGGTCCCAGGATGATTTCGATGCCCTGTGACCGCCGGTACATGACTCTAGCGGCATCGTCAAAACTCGTGATTTCAAGCATTTCTGGCCGTTTTCGTGGGCTATAGTCCATGATTTTCGGGTCACGGGATGATTTTGATGCCCTTTGACCCCCGGTACACGACTCTAGCGGCATCATCAAAACTCGTGATTTCAAGCATTTCTGGCCGTTTTCGTGGGCTATAGTCCACGGTTTCGGGTCCCAAGACGATTTCGATGCCCCGTGACCGCCCGTACACGACTCTAGCGGCATCATCAAAACTCGTGATTTCAAGCATTTCTGGCCGTTTTCGTGGGCTATAGTCCACGATTTTCGGGTCACAGGATGATTTCGATGCCCTGTAACCCCCGGTACACGACTCTAGCGGCATCATCAAAACTCGTGATTTCAAGCATTTCTGGCCGTTTTCGTGGGCTATAGTCCACGGTTTCGGGTCCCAGGACGATTTCGATGCCCCGTGACCGCCGGTACATGGCTCTAGCGGCATCGTCAAAACTTGTGATTTCAAGCATTTCTGGCCGTTTTCGTGGGCTATAGTCCACGGTTTCGGGTCCCAGGACGATTTCGATGCCCCGTGACCGCCGGTACACGACCCTAGCGACATCGTCAAAACTCGTGATTTCGAGCATTTCTGGCCGTTTTCGTGGGCTATAGTCCACGATGTCGGGTCCCGGGAGGATTTCGATGCCCCGTGACCCACGGTACACGACTCTAGCGGCATCGTCAAAACTCGTGATTTCGAGCATTTCTGGCCGTTTTCTTGGGCTATAGTCCACGTTCTCGGGTCCCGCCTGGATTTTGATGCCCCGTGACCCCCGGTACACGACTCTAGCGGCATCGTCAAAACTCGTGATTTCGAGCATTTCTGGTCGTTTTTTGTCGGCTATAGTCCACGGTTTCGGGTTCCGGAAGGATTTCGATGCCCCGTGACCCACGGTACACGACTCTAGCGGCATCGTCAAAATTCGTGATTTCGAGCATTTCTGGCTGTTTTCGTGGGCTATAGTCCATGTTTTCGTGTCCCGGGAGGATTTCGATGCCCCATGACCCCCAGTACACGACTCTAGCGGCATCATCAAAACTCGTGATTTCAAGCATTTCTGGCCATTTTCGTGGGCTATATAGTCCACGATTTCGGGTCCCGGGAGTATTTCGATGCCCCGTGACACACGGTACAGGACTCTAGCAGCATCGTCAAAACTCGTGATTTCGAGCATTTCTGGCCGTTTTCGTGGGCTATAGTCCATGATTTTCGGGTCACGGGATGATTTCGATGCCCTGTGACCCCCGGTACACGACTCTAGCGGCATCATCAAAACTCGTGATTTCAAGCATTTCTGGCCGTTTTCGTGGGCTATAGTCCACGATTTCGGGTCCCAGGATGATTTCGATGCCCCGTGACCGCCGGTACATGACTCTAGCGGCATCGTCAAAACTCGTGATTTCGAGCATTTCTGGCCGTTTTCGTGGGCTATAGTCCACGATTTCGGGTCCCAGGATGATTTCGATGCCCCGTGACCGCCGGTACATGACTCTAGCGGCATCGTCAAAATTCGTGATTTCGAGCATTTCTGGCTGTTTTCGTGGGCTATAGTCCATGTTTTCGTGTCCCGGGAGGATTTCGATGCCCCATGACCCCCAGTACACGACTCTAGCGGCATCATCAAAACTCGTGATTTCAAGCATTTTACGGCCATTTTCGTGGGCTATATAGTCCACGATTTCGGGTCCCGGGAGTATTTCGATGCCCCGTGACACACGGTACAGGACTCTAGCAGCATCGTCAAAACTCGTGATTTCGAGCATTTCTGGCCGTTTTCGTGGGCTATAGTCCATGATTTTCGGGTCACGGGATGATTTCGATGCCCTGTGACCCCCGGTACACGACTCTAGCGGCATCATCAAAACTCGTGATTTCAAGCATTTCTGGCCATTTTCGTGGGCTATATAGTCCACGATTTCGGGTCCCGGGAGTATTTCGATGCCCCGTGACACACGGTACAGGACTCTAGCAGCATCGTCAAAACTCGTGATTTCGAGCATTTCTGGCCGTTGTCGTGGGCTATCGGCCATGATTTTCGGGTCACGGGATGCTTTCGTGGCCCTGTGACCCCGGTACACGACTCTAGCGGCATCATCAAAACTCGTGATTTCAAGCATTTCTGGCCGTTTTCGTGGGCTATAGTCCACGATTTCGGGTCCCAGGATGATTTCGATGCCCCGTGACCGCCGGTACATGACTCTAGCGGCATCGTCAAAACTCGTGATTTCGAGCATTTCTGGTCGTTTTTTGTCGGCTATAGTCCACGGTTTCGGGTTCCGGAAGGATTTCGATGCCCCGTGACCCACGGTACACGACTCTAGCGGCATCGTCAAAATTCGTGATTTCGAGCATTTCTGGCTGTTTTCGTGGGCTATAGTCCATGTTTTCGTGTCCCGGGAGGATTTCGATGCCCCATGACCCCCAGTACACGACTCTAGCGGCATCATCAAAACTCGTGATTTCAAGCATTTCTGGCCATTTTCGTGGGCTATATAGTCCACGATTTCGGGTCCCGGGAGTATTTCGATGCCCCGTGACACACGGTACAGGACTCTAGCAGCATCGTCAAAACTCGTGATTTCGAGCATTTCTGGCCGTTTTCGTGGGCTATAGTCCACGATTTTCGGGTCACGGGATGATTTCGATGCCCTGTGACCCCCGGTACACGACTCTAGCGGCATCATCAAAACTCGTGATTTCAAGCATTTCTGGCCGTTTTCGTGGGCTATAGTCCACGATTTCGGGTCCCAGGATGATTTCGATGCCCCGTGACCGCCGGTACATGACTCTAGCGGCATCGTCAAAACTCGTGATTTCAAGCATTTCTGGCCGTTTTCGTGGGCTATAGTCCACGATTTTCGGGTCACAGGATGATTTCGATGCCCTGTGACCCCCGGTACACGACTCTAGCGGCATCATCAAAACTCGTGATTTCAAGCATTTCTGGCCGTTTTCGTGGGCTATAGTCCACGATTTCGGGTCCCAGGACGATTTCGATGCCCCGTGACCGCCGGTACATGGCTCTAGCGGCATCGTCAAAACTCGTGATTTCAAGCATTTCTGGCCATTTTCGTGGTCTATAGTCCACGATTACGGGTCCCGGGAGTATTTCGATGCCCCGTGACCCACGGTACAGGACTCTAGCAGCATCGTCAAAACTCGTGATTTCGAGCATTTCTGGCCGTTTTCGTGGGCTATAGTCCACGATTTTCGGGTCACGGGATGATTTCGATGCCCTTTGACCCCCGGTACACGACTCTAGCGGCATCATCAAAACTCGTGATTTCAAGCATTTCTGGCCGTTTTCGTGGGCTATAGTCCACGGTTTCGGGTCACAGGACGATTTCGATGCCCCATGACCCCCCGTACACGACTCTAGCGGCATCATCAAAACTCGTGATTTCAAGCATTTCTGGCCGTTTTCGTGGGCTATAGTCCACGATTTTCGGGTCACAGGATGATTTCGATGCCCTGTGACCCCCGGTACACGACTCTAGCGGCATCATCAAAACTCGTGATTTCAAGCATTTCTGGCCGTTTTCGTGGGCTATATAGTCCACGGTTTCGGGTCCCAGGACGATTTCGATGCCCCGTGACCGCCGGTACATGGCTCTAGCGGCATCATCAAAACTTGTGATTTCAAGCATTTCTGGCCATTTTCGTGGGCTATAGTCCACGGTTTCGGGTCCCAGGACGATTTCGATGCCCCGTTGTTGATCGCCAAAACCCACCGGCGGGCAGCGGCCTGTCAACACCGTAGAGCCGGGAAGAGCCTAGAGCTGCGGCTGGCTGAGACCCCTCCGAGCGACGGCCCGCAATGCTCTTCTGGTCACACGCGGCGATGCGAAGTGCAAGGGCGTGCCACCTGACCTATACCTGGTCAGGAAGGTGATGGGGATGCCTCGCTTAGTTCCTGCATGGCATACACGTAAACATTAAATACGAGCCTCGATCGGCTCTCAGGTTATCCTGTGAATCGGCTCAAAGAGCCGATCCACCCATGATCCGTACGGGGTGCACGAATACTTGGTGATCCTGCTTGATCAAGATAAACCTAATGAGATCTACGACGATTTAGGGTTTTCACCGCATAATCGGATCATTCTACTCCAGGTTGGGCCTCGCGGCCACGCACGGTGCTCATAAGCCGATCCTAAACAAGGCCAAAGAACCAACAATGATGTTGATCCGCGGAACATCCTGTTTAGGACTTGCGAACGCCACCCTACGTGCCACTGGATCCTCCCCCCCTTTGTAAGGCCTAACTATTGCAGATATTAAACTAATCCTTGCATAACAAGGAGCAATCGTAACGGATCAGATCTACTAAACGATGAACAAGCAGGGTGCCGCCCCCACGCCTGAGATAGGCGTGGGGACGGCTAGATATGCAAGGGTTGCACTACGTAAGCATGTTTATACGAAGAACAATGCTAACCCTAACACATCTATGATAACTACGTTGCCCGCCATCAAAGACGCTTCAGTACGGGCAACGCATGAACAACGTGGGGCTTGTGCTGCCTAGATCGCAAGATGCGATCTAGGCAGCATGTCGCTTACCTGATTGAAACCCTCGAGACGAAGGAGTTGGCGATGCGCCGAGATTGGTTTGTTTTTGGGGTGAACGTTGTGTTGTTGTTTATTCCATAAACCCTAGATACATATTTATAGTCCAGCGGACTTTCTAATGTGGGAACAGTCCCAACCGGGCACGGGCCCAACTCTAGCTAAATCGACACGTATCCTACTATATTACAGATACAAGGGCAAACTAGCCCAAATTTGATATATAAGGCCGATTCACGTATAATCTTCAATAATAATCTTCAAGTCCATCTTGATCGCGGCCCACCTCTGACTTGGTCAAATTCTGGTGATAACACATGCCCCCCTGGTTTTGGAAATGACATTTCCAAAATCATTACGCCTTTCTTTCGTCGGGTCATGTCGTGGCAGAGCAAAACCGTCGCAGCAGCTTTCATCATGACAATTTACCTTCCCAACTTCTCTGCACGATTGACAGTTTTGGCACCACCTCCTCGGAAATCACCACAGCATTAAACTTCCCCGTCCCCGTTATTTTTAACCACGTCGAGCGGCTTGCTTCTTCATCCTCTTGTTCCGCAGTAGCCATCGGCAAACAAAAAAACCCTTCTCGGCCCGCCATGGATTCCTCTTCCTCTTCTAGCCTGTCCTTCCAGTCCTCCTCCTCCAGCGAGCTCGAGCAGGAGGTCAATTTGATGGCCATCCACGAGGCCCGCACCCCAGAGTATTGGGACGCGCGGGATTGGGATTTCTCCATTGAGTCGGAGGACGACAAACCCCTCACCGATGGGGAGGAGGACCTCCAGTTCCTCGTTGAAGGGAAACTGGTACCGGCGGGCGACGACGACCTCTTCCCATGGGAGGCAGCCCTCTCCTCCGACGAGGAGGAAGAAGAGGCGGAGGAATCGGAGGACGACTCCTCCTCCGCGGGATACCCGCCGGCCAAGCGCTTCCGTGGCTGGGCCTGGTCCGATGACGACGACGATGGCGAGGAGGATGAAGCCCCTGCCGGCGGCTTCATCAGCAGTGACGAGGAGCCCGCCGGTAGCAGCGCCGACGGCAGCTACGATGGTGACGACGAGGGCGGTGACGGCCTTTAGATTAGGGAGTAACATAGGGTTAGTAGTAGTAGTGCATTAGGCATTGGATGATCTTTTGAGAGCCATTGGCTCTTCCTTGTAAAAATCCCTCTTCGAATCAATGAAAATGTTCTTTCAATGTGATTCTCCATTTGTCCAACATCAAATCTTCCGACTGCCAAAACAGGTCAATGCACCCAAAACCGATAGCAACGTATCGGCTTTTCACCCTCATACGTCCATAAGGCCGAACTTAAATCCTAATTTGGTCAGATATCCAGGTAAACACTCCTCGCTCAAACTGTAACTTGCTATCTGACCATAACATTTTGCAACTCCAAAATCAATGTCTATGCACCGGCTGCTTCAAAAACCTTTTTACCGGCCGATTTCGTGTGTCGGCCTCCACATTCTACTATCCGTCGATTCTTCACCGATGATCTTGAGATCTGGTGGGCAAAGTAGACCTCGAACGCTCATCATTTTGTGAAGAACGTTGCCACGAAGGTCTAGCCGATGGCGCCCCCATCGGCTCTGGATAGAGCATCCACCAAGCCTGCTGCCCCCCGAGCCTTACTGAGGCGAGGATGTCAGAAAGGATGCACCAAAAGCCGATTACCTTCCTTCCTTCGAAAGTCGATATACCTCTTCTGACTCCGTCGGCTGTTAGCTTAACCAAAGCTCAAAAACTGTCGGCAACGCATTGGTCCCTGACGACAAACTCCAAGACAAAACCTGGGACTGTCGCTGAATCGGCTTGGAAGCTGAGACTGGTACTCCTGTAACAACAGCACCATTCTTCAGGGTAATTGTGATGTAGAACCAGTCGATTTCGACCAAATTGGGTTCCCAAGGCCAAGAACTTTCAGGGCGAGCTGCCACTGGTCTTAATCAAGGCGAGAAAACCGGCGTGGATGCACATGTCATTGATCAGCTTCCTTCCACTGAACGCCGACGTCGTAGATGAAACACCAAACTGAAAACCATCCTGGCGAAAACGTGAGCCTTGAGCACATAGCCAGTAGGTCTTGGTCTTGTGTAACTGTACTAGAGTCGATGGCCAGGCATCGGCTTTGTTAAAAAATTTTGTTATTGGCCGATTTTTTTCATATCGGCCCCCAGTATTTTACTGCACACATGTTTACTGCACATGCCCATCTGATTAGGTGCCCCCCGAGCCGAATCTGTCAGGGAACGGCAGATATCGGCTCTGTAACTTGCGCGTCGGCTCCTGATAGGACCAAGGACGAACACAAACAGAACATGTGGTGAAGATAATTTTGGCCGATTGCCGGAATCGGCCTCCATATCGATTGAAGCGCTCAGTGAAGGTTCTGTAATGTCCCTTCATAGATTTTGGGGCCGATCCCAAGGATCAGCCTCGCTTTGTTTGCTCATTGGTTTAACCTTGCTACTCGGTCAGGCTGGATAAAACCAACCCAACCTCTGACTTGATGCGCCTGCTGTCGTCCACCTTGAGTGCATCGTATAATCGTGGAGCCCTCAGCTCTGTTGGAAGGACGAGCACCATGTTTGTACCAGCCGATGCTTCGCCGTCGGCTTTCCTTTGCTTGGGACGCCACTCCATTTTCCGTGGACGACCCTCTTCGTCCAGGGTTCGCTGAACTTTTGCAGCCAGATCAGGTCGTGCCTTCCTTAGCGTATGCAGGTATAACCTTTCGGCTTCCTCCAGGCCGCGTAACCGCTGAACCCTGCGTTTTTGTGAACGGCTGAGTCCGTCAGGGCACCACCTTGGACGGTGGTACCTGTCTTCTTCTTCTTCTAGTCCCTCGTCCTCGGAATCTTCAAGATCTGCCCATCGAGGGGACTCAGCACGTTTGCTCTGTGGCGGGAGAGGCCCTAAACGCTCGAACACAGACACGTTGGCTGCCTCCTTCTTCTTCTTGTTACATTCTGGGCAATTGCCGATTGTGGGCAATCGGCTCATTCCTGAATCCCAGCAGTGCCTGAAGAAAGGGCAGTCCCAGTGTCTGGCGTTGTCATCTTGCTCCCTTGCCTTGTCCGTGTCACGGCGCTCGTGCTCCTCCTCATCGCGATCATGCCGACAATGTCTTCTGGCTTCTCTAGCCAGACGATCTCCTTCATCATCATAGTTGGACCGTCGGCGTTGGTCGTACTGACTCACATATTTGTTGAGGAGGTGATCAGAGAGAGGTCGTTGGTATCTTATATTCTTCACCTCTCCTTCTGTGACGTAGCGCTTGCCATCATGATGGAGCCGATCGCGTGGAGCGGCCTCTTCTGTGTCCTTGCTATGAGAGCAGCTGCCCTCATCTCCATCCTTGCCAGAGTGGCTCCCAGGTCCTACCATGTTGATGCTGAACGAGGGACCTGGCTGGCAACCCTTAGGGTAGGTGACTTCCACCATGTTAACGGCGGGGAAGGGTTGGGTGTCGACCTTCATGGCGTACTGGTTGAAAATTAGCCGCCCCTTCTCTATCGCCGCTTGGATGTGCTGACGCCACACCCTGCAGTCGTTGGTGGCATGGGAGAGCGAGTTGTGGTACTTGCAGTACGGCTTTCCGTTCAGCTCTTGCGCCGTGGGGAACTTGAGACCTTCAGGAATCGTCAACTGTTTCTCCTTGAGCAGGAGGTCGAAGATTTGTTCAGTCTTGGTCACGTCAAAATCAAATCCCCTGGGCGGCCCTGGTGGCTTTACCCATTTGCAGGACACGGGGGCTCCTCCCCGGGTCCACTCAGCCACTGCTACTTCTTGGTCTCCCGCAGGAACTTCGTCTTCCTCTGCATCGACCAGGACTACTGCACGCTTGAACTTGTCTTGGTACAGGTCCGGGTGGCGCTGTTCATATGCTGATAGTCTCTGAACCATGTGCGCCAGCGAGGGATAATCTGCTTGGGAGGCCATGTCCTTGATCTGTGAAGCAAGGCCCGCTGCTGCCAACTCGACTGCTTCCTTTTCGGTTACACGAACCGAATAACATCGGTTCCTCAGATTTCTGAAGCGCTGGATGTATTCTGCTACGGTTTCTCCACGCTTCTGACGTACTTGTGCTAGATCGGCAAGGCCAGACTCGGCAGCGTCTGAGTGATACTGCATGTGGAACTGTTCTTCCAACTGCTTCCAAGTCTGGATCGAGTTCGGTGGCAACGAGGTGTACCACCCGAAAGCCGATCCCGTGAGGGACTGTGAGAAGTACCTCACGCGTAGTGGATCCGACACTGACGCCGTTCCAAGCTGTGCCAAGTATCGGCTTACATGCTCGATGGAGCTAGAGCCATCCGTTCCGCTGAATTTGGAGAAATCAGGGAGCCGATACTTAGGTGGTAGTGGGACCAATTCGTAGTCGTCGGGATACGGCTTGGAATAGCCGATCGTCCTTCTTTTCGGCACCATGCCGAACTGGTCCCTCAGGATCGTGCTGATTTGATCCACGGTGCTGGCTGTAGGAGTGGAACTCTGAAGATTCGCCGGAGTGGCGTACTTAGCCAGCCACGCTTGCTTTTCTGATTCTGAGCCAACTGCAGGAGCTGCGCTCTGGAGGTTCGTCGGGGTGGCGTATTTTGTTAGCCACGTCTGCTTCTCAAGCTCTGTCGCTGACGTTCCTCCTGTCTTCGCCGGAGTCCCTGACGTCGTGGCCTGGTTTGAGAGAGCCCAGTTGCCACAGTCTGGCACATACGTGCACGCGTATCCTTGAGGGATCTCCTTGGGCGCCTCAGCCAAGAACTGGTAGTCGCTAGGGTCACCACCAATCTTGTAGACGACGAATGCCGGTGCAGCCGGCACTTCAGCTGGCGCTGCCAACGCATATGGCAGCGGCGGACGGGACTGGAGTGGCAACTCTCCTTGATGCGTCCCGAGAGCTGGTCCTGACGGCGAGTACTGGTGGCTCATGATTTCCTGGATCACGCGCAGAGCGACACGCTCCAACGTGTTGACCAAGTTTTCAGAGTGGCGGAATAGCGAGTGAGCCACCAAGTAGTTGATCTCCTGCCGCAGGCCCCTGGTGCGTTCCTCCGACGGGGCAGAGAGGTCGATCCCATCGAGTGCACCTTGTGGTGAGAATCCCTTCCATCTGATGCCATGGGAACGGGTCCTCTGAAAAGAGCCGATGAGGTCGGCTTCGAGGGTGACCTTGATCTCGTCATATCTCTTTTTGAGCTCGTCAGGCAGCTCCTCGTAGGTGACTGGCGTGCCGTCCGCCATCCCAGATGTAGATGGCGATGTGGTTGATGTAGACGATTGTCCCACCGGGCGTGCCAGAATGTGTTGATCGCCAAAACCCACCGGCGGGCAGCGGCCTGTCAACACCGTAGAGCCGGGAAGAGCCTAGAGCTGCGGCTGGCTGAGACCCCTCCGAGCGACGGCCCGCAATGCTCTTCTGGTCACACGCGGCGATGCGAAGTGCAAGGGCGTGCCACCTGACCTATACCTGGTCAGGAAGGTGATGGGGATGCCTCGCTTAGTTCCTGCATGGCATACACGTAAACATTAAATATGAGCCTCGATCGGCTCTCAGGTTATCCTGTGAATCGGCTCAAAGAGCCGATCCACCCATGATCCGTACGGGGTGCACGAATACTTGGTGATCCTGCTTGATCAAGATAAAGCTAATGAGATCTACGACGATTTAGGGTTTTCACCGCATAATCGGATCATCCTACTCCAGGTTGGGCCTCGCGGCCACGCACGGTGCTCATAAGCCGATCCTAAACAAGGCCAAAGAACCAACAATGATGTTGATCCGCGGAACATCCTGTTTAGGACTTGCGAACGCCACCCTACGTGCCACTGGATCCTCCCCCCCTTTGTAAGGCCTAACTATTGCAGATATTAAACTAATCCTTGCATAACAAGGAGCAATCGTAACGGATCAGATCTACTAAACGATGAACAAGCAGGGTGCCGCCCCCACGCCTGAGATAGGCGTGGGGACGGCTAGATATGCAAGGGTTGCACTACGTAAGCATGTTTATACGAAGAACAATGCTAACCCTAACACATCTATGATAACTACGTTGCCCGCCATCAAAGACGCTTCAGTACGGGCAACGCATGAACAACGTGGGGCTTGTGCTGCCTAGATCGCAAGATGCGATCTAGGCAGCATGTCGCTTACCTGATTGAAACCCTCGAGACGAAGGAGTTGGCGATGCGCCGAGATTGGTTTGTTTTTGGGGTGAACGTTGTGTTGTTGTTTATTCCATAAACCCTAGATACATATTTATAGTCCAGCGGACTTTCTAATGTGGGAACAGTCCCAACCGGGCACGGGCCCAACTCTAGCTAAATCGACACGTATCCTACTATATTACAGATACAAGGGCAAACTAGCCCAAATTTGATATATAAGGCCGATTCACGTATAATCTTCAATAATAATCTTCAAGTCCATCTTGATCGCGGCCCACCTCTGACTTGGTCAAATTCTGGTGATAACACCCGTGACCGCCGGTACACGACCCTAGCGACATCGTCAAAACTCGTGATTTCGAGCATTTCTGGCCGTTTTCGTGGGCTATAGTCCACGATGTCGGGTCCCGGGAGGATTTCGATGCCCCGTGACCCACGGTACACAACTCTAGCTGCATCGTCAAAACTCGTGATTTCGAGCATTTCTGGCCGTTTTCTTGGGCTATAGTCCACGTTCTCGGGTCCCGCCTGGATTTTGATGCCCCGTGACCCCCGGTACACGACTCTAGCGGCATCGTCAAAACTCGTGATTTCGAGCATTTCTGGTCGTTTTTTGTCGGCTATAGTCCACGGTTTCGGGTTCCGGAAGGATTTCGATGCCCCGTGACCCACGGTACACGACTCTAGCGGCATCGTCAAAATTCGTGATTTCGAGCATTTCTGGCTGTTTTCGTGGGCTATAGTCCATGTTTTCGTGTCCCGGGAGGATTTCGATGCCCCATGACCCCCAGTACACGACTCTAGCGGCATCATCAAAACTCGTGATTTCAAGCATTTCTGGCCATTTTCGTGGGCTATAGTCCACGATTTCGGGTCCCGGGAGTATTTCGATGCCCCGTGACACACGGTACAGGACTCTAGCAGCATCGTCAAAACTCGTGATTTCGAGCATTTCTGGCCGTTTTCGTGGGCTATAGTCCACGATTTTCGGGTCACGGGATGATTTCGATGCCCTGTGACCCCCGGTACACGACTCTAGCGGCATCATCAAAACTCGTGATTTCAAGCATTTCTGGCCGTTTTCGTGGTCTATAGTCCACGATTTCGGGTCCCAGGATGATTTCGATGCCCCGTGACCGCCGGTACATGACTCTAGCAGCATCGTCAAAACTCGTGATTTCAAGCATTTCTGGCCGTTTTCGTGGGCTATAGTCCACGATTTTCGGGTCACAGGATGATTTCGATGCCCTGTGACCCCCGGTACACGACTCTAGCGGCATCATCAAAGCTCGTGATTTCAAGCATTTCTGGCCGTTTTCGTGGGCTATAGTCCACGGTTTCGGGTCCCAGGACGATTTCGATGCCCCGTGACCGCCGGTACATGGCTCTAGCGGCATCGTCAAAACTCGTGATTTCAAGCATTTCTGGCCATTTTCGTGGGCTATATTCCACGATTTCGGGTCCCGGGAGTATTTCGATGCCCCGTGACCCACGGTATAGGACTCTAGCAGCATCGTCAAAACTCGTGATTTCGAGCATTTCTGGCCGTTTTCGTGGGCTATAGTCCACGATTTTCGGGTCACGGGATGATTTCGATGTCCTGTGACCCCCGGTACCCGAATCTAGCGGCTTCATCAAAACTCGTGATTTCAAGCATTTCTGGCCGTTTTCGTGGGCTATAGTCCACGGTTTCGGGTCACAGGACGATTTCGATGCCCCATGACCCCCCGTACACGACTCTAGCGGCATCATCAAAACTCGTGATTTCAAGCATTTCTGGCCGTTTTCGTGGGCTATAGTCCACGATTTTCGGGTCACAGGATGATTTCGATGCCCTGTGACCCCCGGTACACGACTCTAGCGGCATCATCAAAACTCGTGATTTCAAGCATTTCTGGCCATTTTCGTGGGCTATATAGTCCACGGTTTCGGGTCCCAGGACGATTTCGATGCCCCGTGACCGCCGGTACATGGCTCTAGCGGCATCGTCAAAACTTGTGATTTCAAGCATTTCTGGCCGTTTTCGTGGGCTATAGTCCACGGTTTCGGGTCCCAGGACGATTTCGATGCCCCGTGACCGCCGGTACACGACCCTAGCGACATCGTAAAAACTCGTGATTTCGAGCATTTCTGGCCGTTTTCGTGGGCTATAGTCCACGATGTCGGGTCCTGGGAGGATTTCGATGCCCCGTGACCCACGGTACACAACTCTAGCTGCATCGTCAAAACTCGTGATTTCGAGCATTTCTGGCCGTTTTCTTGGGCTATAGTCCACGTTCTCGGGTCCCGCCTGGATTTTGATGCCCCGTGACCCCCGGTACACGACTCTAGCGGCATCGTCAAAACTCGTGATTTCGAGCATTTCTGGTCGTTTTTTGTCGGCTATAGTCCACGGTTTCGGGTTCCGAAAGGATTTCGATGCCCCGTGACCCACGGTACACGACTCTAGCGGCATCGTCAAAATTCGTGATTTCGAGCATTTCTGGCTGTTTTCGTGGGCTATAGTCCATGTTTTCGTGTCCCGGGAGGATTTCGATGCCCCATGACCCCCAGTACACGACTCTAGCGGCATCATCAAAACTCGTGATTTCAAGCATTTCTGGCCGTTTTCGTGGGCTATAGTCCACGATTTTCGGGTCACGGGATGATTTCGATGCCCTGTGACCCCCGGTACACGACTCTAGCGGCATCATCAAAACTCGTGATTTCAAGCATTTCTGGCCGTTTTCGTGGTCTATAGTCCACGATTTCGGGTCCCAGGATGATTTCGATGCCCCGTGACCACCGGTACATGACTCTAGCGGCATCGTCAAAACTCGTGATTTCAAGCATTTCTGGCCGTTTTCGTGGGCTATAGTCCACGATTTTCGGGTCACAGGATGATTTCGATGCCCTGTGACCCCCGGTACCCGACTCTAGCGGCTTCATCAAAACTCGTGATTTCAAGCATTTCTGGCCGTTTTCGTGGGCTATAGTCCACGGTTTCGGGTCACAGGACGATTTCGATGCCCCATGACCCCCCGTACACGACTCTAGCGGCATCATCAAAACTCGTGATTTCGAGCATTTCTGGTCATTTTTTGTCGGCTATAGTCCACGGTTTCGGGTTCCGGAAGGATTTCGATGCCCCGTGACCCATGGTACACGACTCTAGCGGCATCGTCAAAATTCGTGATTTCGAGCATTTCTGGCTGTTTTCGTGGGCTATAGTCCATGTTTTCGTGTCCCGGGAGGATTTCGATGCCCCATGACCCCAGTACACGACTCTAGCGGCATCATCAAAACTCGTGATTTCAAGCATTTCTGGCCGTTTTCGTGGGCTATAGTCCACGGTTTCGGGTCCCAGGACGATTTCGATGCCCCGTGACCGCCGGTACATGGCTCTAGCGGCATCGTCATAACTTGTGATTTCAAGCATTTCTGGCCGTTTTCGTGGGCTATAGTCCACGGTTTCGGGTCCCAGGACGATTTCGATGCCCCGTGACCGCCGGTACACGACCCTAGCGACATCGTCAAAACTCGTGAGTTCGAGCATTTCTGGCCGTTTTCGTGGGCTATAGTCCACGATGTCGGGTCCCGGGAGGATTTCGATGCCCCGTGACCCACGGTACACGACTCTAGCGGCTTCGTCAAAACTCGTGATTTCGAGCATTTCTGGCCGTTTTCTTGGGCTATAGTCCACGTTCTCGGGTCCCGCCTGGATTTTGATGCCCCGTGACCCCCGGTACACGACTCTAGCGGCATCGCCAAAACTCGTGATTTCGAGCATTTCTGGTCGTTTTTTGTCGGCTATAGTCCACGGTTTCGGGTTCCGGAAGGATTTCGATGCCCCGTGACCCACGGTACATGACTCTAGCGGCATCGTCAAAATTCGTGATTTCGAGCATTTCTGGCTGTTTTCGTGGGCTATAGTCCATGTTTTTGTGTCCCGGGAGGATTTCGATGCCCCATGACCCCCAGTACACGACTCTAGCGGCATCATCAAAACTCGTGATTTCAAGCATTTCTAGCCATTTTCGTGGGCTATAGTCCACGATTTCGGGTCCCGGGAGTATTTCGATGCCCCGTGACACACGGTACAGGACTCTAGCAGCATCGTCAAAACTCGTGATTTCGAGCATTTCTGGCCGTTTTCGTGGGCTATAGTCGACGATTTTCGGGTCACGGGATGATTTCGATGCCCTGTGACCCCCGGTACACGACTCTAGCGGCATCATCAAAACTCGTGATTTCAAGCATTTCTGGCCGTTTTCGTGGTCTATAGTCCACGATTTCGGGTCCCAGGATGATTTCGATGCCCCGTGACCGCCGGTACATGACTCTAGCGGCATCGTCAAAACTCGTGATTTCAAGCATTTCTGGCCGTTTTCGTGGGCTATAGTCCACGATTTTCGGGTCACAGGATGATTTCGATGCCCTGTGACCCCCGGTACACGACTCTAGCGGAATCATCAAAACTCGTGATTTCAAGCATTTCTGGCCGTTTTCGTGGGCTATAGTCCACGGTTTCGGGTCCCAGGACGATTTCGATGCCCCGTGACCGCCGGTACATGGCTCTAGCGGCATCGTCAAAACTCGTGATTTCAAGCATTTCTGGCCATTTTCGTGGGCTATATTCCACGATTTCGGGTCCCGGGAGTATTTCGATGCCCCGTGACCCACGGTACAGGACTCTAGCAGCATCGTCAAAACTCGTGATTTCGAGCATTTCTGGCCGTTTTCGTGGGCTATAGTCCACGATTTTCGGGTCACGGGATGATTTCGATGTCCTGTGACCCCCGGTACCCGAATCTAGCGGCTTCATCAAAACTCGTGATTTCAAGCATTTCTGGCCGTTTTCGTGGGCTATAGTCCACGGTTTCGGGTCACAGGACGATTTCGATGCCCCATGACCCCCCGTACACGACTCTAGCGGCATCATCAAAACTCGTGATTTCAAGCATTTCTGGCCGTTTTCGTGGGCTATAGTCCACGATTTTCGGGTCACAGGATGATTTCGATGCCCTGTGACCCCCGGTACACGACTCTAGCGGCATCATCAAAACTCGTGATTTCAAGCATTTCTGGCCGTTTTCGTGGGCTATATAGTCCACGGTTTCGGGTCCCAGGACGATTTCGATGCCCCGTGACCGCCGGTACATGGCTCTAGCGGCATCGTCAAAACTTGTGATTTCAAGCATTTCTGGCCGTTTTCGTGGGCTATAGTCCACGGTTTCGGGTCCCAGGACGATTTCGATGCCCCGTGACCGCCGGTACACGACCCTAGCGACATCGTCAAAACTCGTGATTTCGAGCATTTCTGGCCGTTTTCGTGGGCTATAGTCCACGATGTCGGGTCCCGGGAGGATTTCGATGCCCCGTGACCCACGGTACACAACTCTAGCTGCATCGTCAAAACTCGTGATTTCGAGCATTTCTGGCCGTTTTCTTGGGCTATAGTCCACGTTCTCGGGTCCCGCCTGGATTTTGATGCCCCGTGACCCCCGGTACTGTTGATCGCCAAAACCCACCGGCGGGCAGCGGCATGTCAACACCGTAGAGCCGGGAAGAGCCTAGAGCTGCGGCTGGCTGAGACCCCTCCGAGCGACGGCCCGCAATGCTCTTCTGGTCACACGCGGCGATGCGAAGTGCAAGGGCGTGCCACCTGACCTATACCTGGTCAGGAAGGTGATGGGGATGCCTCGCTTAGTTCCTGCATGGCATACACGTAAACATTAAATACGAGCCTCGATCGGCTCTCAGGTTATCCTGTGAATCGGCTCAAAGAGCCGATCCACCCATGATCCGTACGGGGTGCACGAATACTTGGTGATCCTGCTTGATCAAGATAAAGCTAATGAGATCTACGACGATTTAGGGTTTTCACCGCATAATCGGATCATCCTACTCCAGGTTGGGCCTCGCGGCCACGCACGGTGCTCATAAGCCGATCCTAAACAAGGCCAAAGAACCAACAATGATGTTGATCCGCGGAACATCCTGTTTAGGACTTGCGAACGCCACCCTACGTGCCACTGAATCCTCCCCCCTTTGTAAGGCCTAACTATTGCAGATATTAAACTAATCCTTGCAGAGCAAGGAGCAATCGTAACGGATCAGATCTACTAAACGATGAACAAGCAGGGTGCCGCCCCCACGCCTGAGATAGGCGTGGGGACGGCTAGATATGCAAGGGTTGCACTACGTAAGCATGTTTATACGAAGAACAATGCTAACCCTAACACATCTATGATAACTACGTTGCCCGCCATCAAAGACGCTTCAGTACGGGCAACGCATGAACAACGTGGGGCTTGTGCTGCCTAGATCGCAAGATGCGATCTAGGCAGCATGTCGCTTACCTGATTGAAACCCTCGAGACGAAGGAGTTGGCGATGCGCCGAGATTGGTTTGTTTTTGGGGTGAACGTTGTGTTGTTGTTTATTCCATAAACCCTAGATACATATTTATAGTCCGTAGACTTTCTAATCGTGGGAATAGTCCCAACCGGGCACGGGCCAAACTCTACCTAATTGATACGTAATCTACTATATTACAGATACACGGGCAAACTAGCCCAATCTTTGCATATAAGGCCGATTCACATATATTCTTCGACGTATAATCTTTAAGCCCATCTTGATCGCGGCCCACCTCTGACTTGGTCAAATTCTGGTGATAACACATGCCCCCCTGGTTTTGGAATTTATAATTCCAAAATCACTCTGTCCTTCCTTCGTCGGGTCATGTCGTAGCAGAGCAGAACCATCGCAGTATCCTTCATCATGATGCCTTGCCTTCTCACCTTCTCTGTGTGACTTGGCAGTTTTATTTTTCTTTGGGCACTATCTCCTCGGGAACTGCTGTGGCATTGAATCTGTACCATATCCCCTTTACTTAACCGCACCGAGAGAATCATCTCAAATGCCATGGGTCCTAGCTTAGGAATGATCTGTTGACCTGCTCAATGAGCCGATGATAACGCACCGGTCGCTCACAATCCATCCTTCATCCTCCCAACTGACGACTTTGAGATCTGATGTACAACGGGTCAATGATGATGGATCCCCTTTTAGGTTCCTTCCGGCAGCTCTGATGGTCTTCTCCTGTAACAATCCGCCGCCTTTGAAGAAGGTTATGATGCCGGGCCAGCCGATGACCTTCCAATCGGCTTCCAAAACAGAGTGTCTACCAGATTAGCTGCCCCCCGAGCCTCAGTCAAGGCGAGGATAAAGATAAAGACGTTCAGATCGTCCACCATGCCGAGCCAGCTAAACTTGCCCCCATCGATCGTCTCTTCTTCCGTCAAAAGCCGATGTCATAGACGAATAACTGACGGCTTGATGAGCAAAGACCAACAGGCTTCTGACAGTACTGCTGGACTGGCGACCTTGCCAAAGGGTGTCGGAAATCCTCAAAGAGAAGGTTTGGGCACCAAGATCGGCTCATCGAAGAGATGGAAGCAGAAGGCCTTGAAGCTGAACTGAAGACCCAGGTAGACCCTGCTGTGTAATCTGTGCTAGAGTCGATGACTGTGCATCGGCTGTGTATCATGAAATAATTTTTTACGGGCCGATTTTCTATCGGCCCCCAATATGTTATTGCGCATGTATCGCACATGTTCATCCGATTAGGTGCCCCCCGAGCCGAATCTGCCAGGTTACTGCGGATATCGGCTCTGTAGTTAGCCAAGGCACTGTCTTTGAACGTCGGCTCCATTAGGACTAAAATTTACTCTCATCAGCCGACGTAAACCGCTGCCCATTAGATCAATGTTGACCACAGGCCGAACGTATGTTGAGGATAATTTTGGCCGATTGCTGGAATCGGCCTCCACGTTGATTGAAGCGCTCAATGAAGGCTTGCAATGTTCCTCCATAGCTCCTTGGGGCCGATCCCAAAAATCGGCCTCGCCACGTTTATTCATAGGCTTGCTCTTGCTATACCGTCAGGCCGGTGGCTAAAACCAGCCTAACCCCGTCCTTCGTGACGTCGATGCGCACGCAGTCGTGTTGAAGCAATTCAGTTAACAACTGAGCGATAAAAGAACTTTCACGAACACATTTGCTCATATGATGTATATATTCTCATGCTATGGCTAATACTTAGGCAGTTCATAATGAGATGCATGCAAATAAGATCATCTAACAGCTATGTCAATCATGGAGAGGTACCAACAATCAATAATAAGCATCATGAATCATGTATATAAGCAAGATTGCAATGTTCATCAGAGAGTATGATAAAGTGGTATCTCGCTTGCCTGTATTTGAATAGCAAAACATAAATGCTCAGGCACCTCTGAGGTTCATAGAAAGACTAGAAATAGAGATTGACAAAGATAAAAGCATCAAAGTTATACCACAATCAATAATATTTTGAGACAAGCATATTATACTAAGAAAGACAGTTGTGCTCTCAAGAAAGTGCTCAAAGAAAGGATGGAGACACAACATAAAAGATTGACCCTTCGCAGAGGGAAGCAGGGATTAACATGCGCTAGAGCTTTTCATTTTTTTTAAAACAAGAGTAAAATTATTTTGAGAGGTGTTTGTTGTTGTCAACGAATGGTAATGGGTACACTAACTACCTCGCCAACCGGACTCCCAAGAGCGGCTCCCATGAATTATTTGCATATTTATGTGGCACTCCTTCCAGCCTTTCTTACACAAACCATGGCTAACCGAATCCTCGGGTGCCTGCCAACAATCACATACCATGAAGGAGTGCCTTTTATTTTAGTTTTATTATGATGATGACACTCCCCCCAACCTTTGCTTACACAAGCCATGGCTAACCGAATCCTTCGGGTGCCGTCCATCAATCACAAACCATGGAGGAGTGTCTATTTAAGTTAATTAATTCGGGACTGGGAATCACATTGCCAGCTCTTTTTGCAAAATTATTGGATAAGCGGATGTGCCACTAGTCCATATGAGAGTCCGTCAAAAGTAAATGACAAGGTTGGAAGCTAAACACCACATACTTCCTCGTGAGCTATGAAACATAAACACAAATTGAGAAGCATTTTGAAGGTTTTAAAGGTAGCGCATGAGAATTTACTTGGAATGGTTTGAAATGCCATGCATAGGTATTTATGGTGGACACTTTTGGAACAACTTGGTTTTCAGGTATTTGGAAGCACGAGCAGTGTTCCCGCTCAGTACAAGTGAAGGCTAGCAATAGACTGGGGAGCGACAAATCAAGAGAGCAGTAACTGTCATAATCATGCTTGCGGCAAAATAAATTAACGGAGGCATAAAAGTGATACAAGAACTCTGAAGTAAATTAAATCATCGAGGCTTAGTTGACTTTTGTTCAGTCATATGCATGCGTGAGCATGTGCCAAGTCGATATAAATGAATTATTCAGAGGAGGATACCACAATGCCATACCTACTTATGAATAAAACAATGCAAGCCAACATCCATGACATGCTACTCATATTAATAGATTGGAGCTAAACATGAGAGATCATGAACTACTAGACTTTCTTTAAATGACATATACCTCACATGAACCAACTAAGCATGCTCACATGGATGAGTATATGTACAAAAATGAAAACAAATAGAGTTCATACCAGCCTCTCACCACAGTCGAATTGTCGAATTGTCCCACCGGGCGTGCCAGAATGTGTTGATCGCCAAAACCCACCGGCGGGCAGCGGCCTGTCAACACCGTAGAGCCGGGAAGAGCCTAGAGCTACGGCTGGCTGAGACCCCTCCGAGCGACGGCCCGCAATGCTCTTCTGGTCACACGCGGCGATGCGAAGTGCAAGGGCGTGCCACCTGACCTATACCTTGTCAGGAAGGTGATGGGGATGCCTCGCTTAGTTCCTGCATGGCATACACGTAAACATTAAATACGAGCCTCGATCGGCTCTCAGGTTATCCTGTGAATCGGCTCAAAGAGCCGATCCACCCATGATCCGTACGGGGTGCACGAATACTTGGTGATCCTGCTTGATCAAGATAAAGCTAATGAGATCTACGACGATTTAGGGTTTTCACCGCATAATCGGATCATCCTACTCCAGGTTGGGCCTCGCGGCCACGCACGGTGCTCATAAGCCGATCCTAAACAAGGCCAAAGAACCAACAATGATGTTGATCCGCGGAACATCCTGTTTAGGACTTGCGAACGCCACCCTACGTGCCACTGGATCCTCCCCCCCTTTGTAAGGCCTAACTATTGCAGATATTAAACTAATCCTTGCAGAGCAAGGAGCAATCGTAACGGATCAGATCTACTAAACGATGAACAAGCAGGGTGCCGCCCCCACGCCTGAGATAGGCGTGGGGACGGCTAGATATGCAAGGGTTGCACTACGTAAGCATGTTTATACGAAGAACAATGCTAACCCTAACACATCTATGATAACTACGTTGCCCGCCATCAAAGACGCTTCAGTACGGGCAACGCATGAACAACGTGGGGCTTGTGCTGCCTAGATCGCAAGATGCGATCTAGGCAGCATGTCGCTTACCTGATTGAAACCCTCGAGACGAAGGAGTTGGCGATGCGCCGAGATTGGTTTTTTTTTGGGGTGAACGTTGTGTTGTTGTTTATTCCATAAACCATAGATACATATTTATAGTCCGTAGACTTTCTAATCGTGGGAATAGTCCCAACCGGGCACGGGCCAAACTCTACCTAATTGATACGTAATCTACTATATTACAGATACACGGGCAAACTAGCCCAATCTTTGCATATAAGGCCGATTCACATATATTCTTCGACGTATAATCTTTAAGCCCATCTTGATCGCGGCCCACCTCTGACTTGGTCAAATTCTGGTGATAACAGGTACACGACTCTAGCGGCATCGTCAAAACTCGTGATTTCCAGCATTTCTGGCTGTTTTCGTGGGCTATAGTCCATGTTTTCGTGTCCCGGGAGGATTTCGATGCCCCATGACCCCCAGTACACGACTCTAGCGGCATCATCAAAACTCGTGATTTCAAGCATTTCTGGCCATTTTCGTGGGCTATAGTCCACGATTTCGGGTCCCGGGAGTATTTCGATGCCCCGTGACACACGGTACAGGACTCTAGCAGCATCGTCAAAACTCGTGATTTCGAGCATTTCTGGCCGTTTTCGTGGGCTATAGTCCACGATTTTCGGGTCACGGGATGATTTCGATGCCCTGTGACCCCCGGTACACGACTCTAGCGGCATCATCAAAACTCGTGATTTCAAGCATTTCTGGTCGTTTTCGTGGTCTATAGTCCACGATTTCGGGTCCCAGGATGATTTCGATGCCCCGTGACCGCCGGTACATGACTCTAGCGGCATCGTCAAAACTCGTGATTTCAAGCATTTCTGGCCGTTTTTGTGGGCTATAGTCCACGATTTTCGGGTCACAGGATGATTTCGATGCCCTGTGACCCCCGGTACCCGACTCTAGCGGCTTCATCAAAACTCGTGATTTCAAGCATTTCTGGCCATTTTCGTGGGCTATAGTCCACGATTTCGGGTCCCGGGAGTATTTCGATGCCCCGTGACACACGGTACAGGACTCTAGCAGCATCGTCAAAACTCGTGATTTCGAGCATTTCTGGCCGTTTTCGTGGGCTATAGTCCACGATTTTCGGGTCACGGGATGATTTCGATGCCCTGTGACCCCCGGTACACGACTCTAGCGGCATCATCAAAACTCGTGATTTCAAGCATTTCTGGCCGTTTTCGTGGTCTATAGTCCACGATTTCGGGTCCCAGGATGATTTCGATGCCCCGTGACCGCCGGTACACGACTCTAGCGGCATCGTCAAAACTCGTGATTTCAAGCATTTCTGGCCGTTTTCGTGGGCTATAGTCCACGGTTTCGGGTCACAGGACGATTTCGATGCCCCATGACCCCCCGTACACGACTCTAGCGGCATCATCAAAACTCGTGATTTCGAGCATTTCTGGTCATTTTTTGTCGGCTATAGTCCACGGTTTCGGGTTCCGGAAGGATTTCGATGCCCCGTGACCCATGGTACACGACTCTAGCGGCATCATCAAAATTCGTGATTTCGAGCATTTCTGGCTGTTTTCGTGGGCTATAGTCCATGTTTTCGTGTCCCGGGAGGATTTCGATGCCCCATGACCCCAGTACACGACTCTAGCGGCATCATCAAAACTCGTGATTTCAAGCATTTCTGGTCGTTTTCGTGGGCTATAGTCCACGGTTTCGGGTCCCAGGACGATTTCGATGCCCCGTGACCGCCGGTACACGACCCTAGCGACATCGTCAAAACTCGTGAGTTCGAGCATTTCTGGCCGTTTTCGTGGGCTATAGTCCACGATGTCGGGTCCCGGGAGGATTTCGATGCCCCGTGACCCACGGTACACGACTCTAGCGGCATCGTCAAAACTCGTGATTTCGAGCATTTCTGGCCGTTTTCTTGGGCTATAGTCCACGTTCTCGGGTCCCGCCTGGATTTTGATGCCCCGTGACCCCCGGTACACGACTCTAGCGGCATCGCCAAAACTCGTGATTTCGAGCATTTCTGGTCGTTTTTTGTCGGCTATAGTCCACGGTTTCGGGTTCCGGAAGGATTTCGATGCCCCGTGACCCACGGTACACGACTCTAGCGGCATCGTCAAAATTCGTGATTTCGAGCATTTCTGGCTGTTTTCGTGGGCTATAGTCCATGTTTTTGTGTCCCGGGAGGATTTCGATGCCCCATGACCCCCAGTACACGACTCTAGCGGCATCGTCAAAACTCGTGATTTCAAGCATTTCTGGCCATTTTCGTGGGCTATAGTCCACGATTTCGGGTCCCGGGAGTATTTCGATGCCCCGTGACACACGGTACAGGACTCTAGCAGCATCGTCAAAACTCGTGATTTCGAGCATTTCTGGCCGTTTTCGTGGGCTATAGTCCACGATTTTCGGGTCACGGGATGATTTCGATGCCCTGTGACCCCCGGTACACGACTCTAGCGGCATCATCAAAACTCGTGATTTCAAGCATTTCTGGCCGTTTTCGTGGTCTATAGTCCACGATTTCGGGTCCCAGGATGATTTCGATGCCCCGTGACCGCCGGTACATGACTCTAGCGGCATCGTCAAAACTCGTGATTTCAAGCATTTCTCGCCGTTTTCGTGGGCTATAGTCCACGATTTTCGGGTCACAGGATGATTTCGATGCCCTGTGACCCCCGGTACACGACTCTAGCGGCATCATCAAAACTCGTGATTTCAAGCATTTCTGGCCGTTTTCGTGGGCTATAGTCCACGGTTTCGGGTCCCAGGACGATTTCGATGCCCCGTGACCGCCGGTACATGGCTCTAGCGGCATCGTCAAAACTCGTGATTTCAAGCATTTCTGGCCATTTTCGTGGGCTATATTCCACGATTTCGGGTCCCGGGAGTATTTCGATGCCCCGTGACCCACGGTACAGGACTCTAGCAGCATCGTCAAAACTCGTGATTTCGAGCATTTCTGGCCGTTTTCGTGGGCTATAGTCCACGATTTTCGGGTCACGGGATGATTTCGATGCCCTGTGACCCCCGGTACCCGACTCTAGCGGCTTCATCAAAACTCGTGATTTCAAGCATTTCTGGCCGTTTTCGTGGGCTATAGTCCACGGTTTCGGGTCACAGGACGATTTCGATGCCCCATGACCCCCCGTACACGACTCTAGCGGCATTGTCAAAACTCGTGATTTCGAGCATTGCTGGTCATTTTTTGTCGGCTATAGTCCACGGTTTCGGGTTCCGGAAGGATTTCGATGCCCCGTGACCCATGGTACACGACTCTAGCGGCATCGTCAAAATTCGTGATTTCGAGCATTTCTGGCTGTTTTCGTGGGCTATAGTCCATGTTTTCGTGTCCCGGCAGGATTTCGATGCCCCATGACCCCATTACACGACTCTAGCGGCATCATCAAAACACCAGGGGATACATTGCCCCATCTACTACTACTGGCCCTATTCTAGAAGTCCTATCTATGGGCCATCACTGCCCTCGTCGTCGCCGTCGTCGCCGCTATCGGCGCTGCTCCCGGCGGGCTCGTCGTCGCTCCAATGGCCGCCGACCGGGCCCTCGTTGTCTTCATCTTCTTCGTCAGCGTCGTCCTCGTCGCTGTCGAAGTTGCTAAGATTGCCCGGCCAAGGGCAGAACCGCTTGGCCGGCGGCTCGTCGGAGGAGCTCTCGTCGTCGTCCTCCTCCTCCTCTTCCTGCTCCTCCTCCTCCTCGGAGGAGGTGAAGTCGCAGGAGAAGCTGTCGTCATCGCTCTCCTCCTCCGTTTCCCCAACGGCGAGGAAGCGGAGGTCGCTCTCCCCGTCGGTCAGGGACTTGTCGTCCTCTGACCAGATGGAGAAGTCGTGGCTAGACTCCTCCCCGGCCGCAATGGCGCGGCGGGTGTTGGCCGCGTGGTTCTCCGCCGGGTTGTACTCCGGCGTCGGCTCGCGGGACGTGGAGGACTGGCTGGCAAGATCCGATGGGGCAGAGGAGGAGGAAGACATGGTGGCGCAGGAGGGCTCTTGGAGTGCTAATGCGAAGGGGATGCAGAGGAGAACTGTTCATGGCGGTTAAATAAAAGGGGATATAGTGGAAATTCAATGCCACAGCAGTTTCCGAGGAAGTGGTGCCACGCGGAGAAGTTGAGAAGGCAAGGCATCATGATACTGCAACGGTTCTGCCACGACATGACCCGACAAAGGGAAACAGAGTGATTTTGGAATTACCAATTCCAAAACCAGGGGGGCATGTGTTATCACCAGAATTTGACCGAGTCAGAGGTGGGCCACGATTGAGAAAGACTTGAAGATATACATGGAAGGAAAAACAAGAATTGGCCTTATACACGAAATTGGGCTGAATTGCCCATTGTATCTGTAATATAGTAGATCGTATCTTTAGATTAAAAGTTAGAGTTTTACTCGTGCACGGTTAGGTGCACGTCCGAATTAGAAAGTCCGCTGGACTATAAATATGTATCTAGGGTTTATGGAATAAACAACAACACAACGTTTCGTCAAAACTCGTGATCTCGAGCATTTCTGACCGTTTTCGTGGGCTATAGTCCACGATTTCGGGTCCCGGGAGGATTTCGATGCCCTGTGACCCCCGGTACCTGACTCTAGCGGCATCGTCAAAACTCGTGATCTCGAGCATTTCTGACCGTTTTCGTGGGCTATAGTCCACGGTTTTCGGGTCACGGGATGATTTCGATGCCCTGTGACCCCCGGTACACGACTCTAGCGGCATCATCAAAACTTGTGATTTCAAGCATTTCTGGCTGTTTTCGTGGGCTATAGTCCACGATTTCGGGTCCCGGGAGTATTTTGATGCCCCGCGACCCACGGTACACGACTCTAGCGGCATCGTCAAAACTCGTGATTTCGAGCATTTCCGACTATTTTCGTGGGCTATAGTCCACGTTTTCGGGTCCCGGGAGGGATTTTGATGCCCCGTGACCCCCGGTACACGACTCTACCGGCATCGTCAAAACTCGTGATTTCGAGCATTTCTGGTCGTTTTCGTCGGAGTCCACGGTTTCGGGTCCCGGGAGAATTTCGATGCCCCGTGACCGTCGGTACATGACTCTAGCGGCATCGTCAAAACTCGTGATTTCGAGCATTTCTGGTTGTTTTCGTGGGCTATAGTCCACGTTTTCGGGTCCCGGGAGGATTTTAATGCCCCATGACCCCCGGTACACGACTCTAGCGGCATCGTCAAAACTCGTGATTTCGAGCATTTCTGGCCGTTTTCGTGGGCTATGTCCACGGTTTCGGGTCCTGAGAGGATTTGGATGCCCCGTGACCCCCCGGTACACGACTCTAGCGGCATCGTCAAAACTCGTGATTTCAAACATTTCTGGCCGTTTTCGTGGGCTATAGTCCACGGTTTCGGGTCCCAGGACGATTTTGATGCCCCGTGACCGCCGGTACATGACTCTAGCGGCATCGTCAAAACTAGTGATTTCGAGCATTTCTGGCCTTTTCCTTGGGCTATACTCCACGGTTTCGGGTCCCAAGAGGATTTCGATGCCCCGTGACCAGCGGCATCGTCGAAACTCATGATTTCGCGCATTTCTGGCCATTTTCGTGGGCTATAGTCCATGATTTTCGAGTCACGAGATGATTTCGATGCCCTGTGACCCCCCGGTACACGACTCTAGCGGCATCATCAAAACTCGTGATTTCGAGCATTTCTGGATGTTTTCGTGGGCTATAGTCCACGTTTTCGGGTCCTGGGAGGATTTTGGTGCCCCGTGACCCCCGGTACACGACTCTAGCGGCATCGTCAAAACTCGTGATTTCGAGCATTTCTGGTCGTTTTTGTCGGCTATAGTCCACGGTTTCGGGTCCCGGAAGGATTTCGATGCCCCGTGACCCACGGTACACGACTCTAGCGGCATCGTCAAAACTCGTGATTTCGAGCATTTTTGGCTGTTTTCGTGGGCTATAGTCCATGTTTTTGGGTCCCGGGAGGATTTTGATGCCCCGTGACCCCTGGTACACGACTCTAGCGGCATTGTCAAAACTCGTGATTTCGAGCATTTCTGGCCGTTTTCGTGAGCTATAGTCCACGGTTTTTGGGTCACGGGATGATTTTGATGCCCCATGACCCCCGGTACACGACTCTACCGGCATCATCAAAACTCGTGATTTCAAGCATTTCTGGCCGTTTTCGTGGGCTATAGTCCACGGTTTCGAGTCACGGGATGATTTCGATGCCCCGTGACCCACGGTACACGACTCTAGCGGCATCATCGAAAGTCGTGATTTCGCGCATTTCTGACCATTTTCGTGGGGTATTAGTCCACGCTTTTCGGGTCACGGGATGATTTCGATGCCCTGTGACCCCTGGTACACGACTCCAGCGGCATCATCAAAACTCCTGATTTCAAGCATTTCTGGCCGTTTTCGTGGGCTATAGTCCACGATTTTGGGTCCCGGGAGGATTTCGATGCCACATGACCCTCGGCATGACTCTAGCGGCATTGTCAAAACTCGTGATCTCGAGCATTTCTGGCCGTTTTCGTGGGCTATAGTCCACGATTTTCGGGTCACGGGATGATTTCGATGCCCTGTGACCCCTGGTACACGACTCCAGCGGCATCATCAAAACTCATGATTACAAGCATTTCTGGCCGTTTTCTTGGGCTATAGTCCACGATTTCGGGTCCCGGAAGGATTTCGATGCCCCGTGACCCCCGGTACATGACTCTAGCGGCATCGTCAAAACTCGTGATCTCGAGCATTTCTGGCCGTTTTCGTGGGCTATGTCCACGGTTTCGGGTCCTGAGAGGATTTGGATGCCCCGTGACCCACGGTACATGACTCTAGCGGCATCGTTAAAACTCGTGATCTCGAGCATTTCTGGCCGTTTTCGTGGGCTATAGTCCACGGTTTTCGGGTCACAGGATGATTTCGATGCCCCGTGACCCCCGGTACACGACTCTAGCGGCATCATCAAAACTCGTGATTTCAAGCATTTCTGGCCGTTTTCGTGGGCTATAGTCCACGTTTTCGGGTCCCGGGAGGATTTTGATGCCCCATGACCCCTGGTACACGACTCTAGCGGCATCGTCAAAACTCGTGATTTTTAGCATTTCTGGCCGTTTTCGTGGGCTATGTCCACGGTTTCGGGTCCTAAGAGGATTTGGATGCCCCGTGACCCCCGGTACACGACTCTAGCGGCATCGTCAAAACTCGTGATTTTTAGCATTCCTGGCCCTTTTCGTGGGCTATGTCCACGGTTTCGGGTCCTAAGAGGATTTGGATGCCCCGTGACCCGCCGGTACATGACTCTAGCGGCATCGTCAAAACTCGTGATTTCGAGCATTTCTGGCCGTTTTCGTGGGCTATAGTCCACGATTTTCGGGTCACGGGATGATTTCGATGCCCTGTGACCCCTGGTACACGACTCTAGCGGCATCATCAAAACTCGTGATTTCAAGCATTTATGGCTGTTTTCGTGGGCTATAGTCCACGATTTCGGGTCTCGGGAGGATTTCGATGCCCCGTGACCCCCGGTACATGACTCTACCGGCATCGTCAAAACTCGTGATCTCGAGCATTTCTGGCCGTTTTCGTGGGCTATAGTCCACGGTTTTCGGGTCACGAGATCATTTCGATGCCCTGTGACCCTGTTATCACCATAATTTGACCGAATCAGGAGGTGGGCCGTAAGAAAGATGGGCTTGAAAGATTACACGTGAAGGATCTCTGAAGCGACTTTGCACGAAGAATTTGGGCTAGATTGCCCGTGTATCTTTTATTATAGTAGATTATATCGTAGATTGAAAAGTAGAATTTTACCCGTGCACGGTTAGGTGCACGCTTGAATTAGAAAGTCCCCTGGACTATAAATATGTATCTAGGGTTTATGGAACAACAACAACTCACGTTCAACCCAAAACAAACCAATCTCGGCGCATCGCCAACTCCTTCGTCTCGAGGGTTTCTACCAGGTAAGCGACATGCTGCCTAGATCGCATCTTGCGATCTAGGCAGCACAAGCCCCATGTTGTTCATGCGTTGCTCGTACTGAAGCGTCTTTGATGGCGAGCAACGTAGTTATCATAGATGTGTTAGGGTTAGCATAGTTCTTCGTATAATATGCTTACGTAGTGCAACCCTTGCATGTCTAGCCGCCCTCACATCTATCTCAGGTGTGGGGGCGGCACCCTGCTTGGTCTTTATTTAGTAGATCTGATCCGTTACGATTGCTCCTTGTTCCGCAAGGATTAGTTTAATATCTGCAATAGTTAGGCCTTACAAAGGGGTGGAGGATCCAGCGGCACGTAGGGTGGCGTTCGCAAGTCCTAAACAGGATGTTCCGAGGATCAACTTCATGTTGGTTTTTAGGCCTTGTTTAGGGTCGGCTTACGATCACCGTGCGTGGCCGCGAGGCCCAACCTGGAGTAGGATGCTCCGATTATGCGGTGAAAACCCTAAATCGTCGTAGATCTCATTAGCTTTATCTTGATCAAGCAGGATCACCATATATTCGTACACCCCGTACGAATCATGGGTGAATCGGCTCTTTGAGCCGATTCGCAGGATAACCTGAGAGCCGATCGAGGCTCGTATTTAATGTTTATGTGTATGCCATGCAGGAAACTAAGCGAGGCATCCCCATCACCTTCCTGACCAGGTATAGGTCAGGTGGCACGCCCTTGCACTTCGCATCGGACGTGTGACCAGAAGAGCATTGCGGGCCGTCGCTCGGAGGGATCTCAGCCAGCCGCAGCTCTAGGCTCTTCCCGGCTCTACCGTGTTGACCGTCGCTGCCCGCCGGTGGGTTTTGGCAGTCAACACATTCTGGCACGCCCGGTGGGACAATCGTCTACATCAACCACATCGCCATCTACATCTGAGATGGCGGACGGCACGCCAGTCACCTACGAGGAGCTGCCTGACGAGCTCAAAAAACGAGACGCTACGAGCTGAAAGCCATCTATGAAGCCGGACTCATCGGCTCCTTTGAGGAGATCCGTTCGCACGGCATCAAGCTCAACGGGGACATGCGTCCGTTGCCTGGTATCAACATGGTGGATCTTAGCCACTGCATAAGGAAACCAGAGTTCTCCTTTGGTGTCAATATGGCAGGGCTCGCGAGCCACCATGACAAAGATAAAGCAGAAAGCAGCCACTCCCGTGGCGAGGATGAAGAGGAGGCCGTTCCACGCGACCGGCCCCAAGGCAATGAGAGACGGTACCTAACCAAAGAGGAGGTGAGAAGCATATGGTGTCAACGCCCACGCTCCGTACATCTCCTCAACAAGTATGAGCAGCAATATGACCAACGTCGGCGCCACGACGAAGACGATGAAAGATGTCATCGGTTTAATGCAAAGGACGGGAGGTACCGTCGGCATGACAGAGGCAACGACGGGTACGAACGTCACGCCAGAGGAAGGTCAGAGGAGCAAGACAAACACGATGCTCGACCTCCCGACGGAGCCTAGTGCTCCAGGATTATACGAGAGATATTACGAAAACTCCGTGGAGCGCTTCGGTCCAGCGAGTCGGCCAAGATTATTCTCACTACACGGGCTGCTTGGTTCCAACGGCGATCTACCGAACGGCGGCCACGTCGGCTACACGAATCCCAACGGAGCCGAGGTACGAGTATGGCGCATTTGGCATCATGCAAAGCCGATATCTGCAGTCACCTGTCAGATTCGGCTCGGGGGAAGCATATGGTTATCAGACAGACGCACGGGCAAGAAATGTCGGGAGCCGATGGAGAATCGGCCAGTAAAAAAAAACAAAAAAAAAGAAGAAAACAAAGAGTTCAATGAAACATCATATGTCTCTGAAGGCCCTACTGAAGAAACACACCAAGGGCGAGAATGGCGTCGATACGGACGCGATCCGCCTCAGCGATCTCAGCCTTGTCATCCTCGTCCTTACCCGCCACCAGCTGATTGCTCAAGGTACGGATTTCAGCCAGATCAGTCTTCAGATCGGCTGTGAGGCCTTTTGCTTCGTCTTGAGAACGGGCAACAAGGGCTTCCTTGTCCTGGATGAGCTGCTTGGTTACCCTTGCCCTCTCTTCAAGATCCTCCAACTCCTTGCGCAGCGCCTCGAGTTCAGCGCGAGTGGCAGAAGTATCCGTCTTGACGTCTAGAGCAGCCTTCTTCTCATTGAGCCGTCGACATTTTTCGGCAATGTCAGCCCTCAGCGGAAGTTGGGAGTGGCGAAGAGCAATCCTTTGGTAAGCCGATTGCACCCTCGACTTAAAGACCGGCAGGGTAACCGCGGGCCAGAGCTTCACTTGCAAGGTCATAGGAAGATGAAGCTGGATATCCTCGAGAATGCCTTTGGCCTCCTTGGAGTCTTCAATCAGAGTCTCAGTTGGGGCAGGAAGCAAGTCTTTAAGACGCTGGAGTGGACCACGGACCGTATCAGGGATCGGCTCCCCACCTGCCTTGGAAGAAGTTGGTTCGATGGTTTCTGGATCGAACGTAAGCAAGCTCGAGAGATCACAACCCTGGAAGGGTAAACAAAAGTGAGTTTAGCAGGCAATGGTGGAATTGATGGGGCCAAGGAGGAAAGACGTACCTCTCCCAAGGAAGGGGGAACAGCCGATGCAGTGACGATCGGCTCTTCGGTGGACTGAGATGGGTTAACCATGTGGTCAGCCGCCACCGCCGAGGTGGCCAAGTCCAGAGTGGCGGACGGTATTTGTATCTCCTCAACGTCTCCGCTAGAAGTTTCTCCGGCCTGCAAGGGAAAGTGATTAGTCGATCCATACGTAACGACGGGAAAGCGTGAAGTATGATCAAGAAGATGATTACATTAGAGACCTCCTGGCTTGATGAAGAGGTTCGTGGGTTCTTACGAGCCCTTTTGACGCAGCGGCGCTTCATGCGTGACCCCGATCTGCTCAGGGCTTGGGGGACAGGAGGGTCAGTGATCGACTTTTTCTGGAAAGCCGGCGTTACTGAAGCCGCCTGGCTTTGAGTGGTGGATCTCTCGGAATTACCCGAGCTTGAGTCCCCTTGACTAGTTTCTTCAGCCCCGCTGGAGGTTCCTTCAGTGGATGGCTGTAGGAAAGAACGCAAGCAAATTATAAACAAATGGTTGAAAGCGGACAAGTACCTGCGGAGTCTGAATCAACTTACACGCAAGCTTGCGTGAGCCGGAGCTTTACGCTTCAGGGTTTTTCTGGCAGCCACCTTCCTCACCACCGTCCTCGCCTGAGTCGGGGCTCGGGGGGCAACCGGCCCCGAAGATGCTTTGCCCGTGGGAGCCGATTTTGGTGAAATCGGCTGACTCTGCATTATGACTTTCTTCAGGGGTGGCGAGCTCTGGCAGAAGAGAACCACTGGTGCAGGGGGAAGGAATATGAAAGGGGAACCGTCAGCTTGAGTGGGAGCCGGACCATCTTGTTGCTGCCAGGAAAAAAAAAGGGGTTAGGTCACAGATAATCACCATAAGGCGGACACAGGAAATGCTTAATGGTACCTGGTCTGCAGGAATGTCATACTCGGCGTCGAGCTCTCTCAGCAACGGTCCTAGAGCCTTCCGGAAGACGTGGGTTTTCCACATGGACCACCAAGTTTCAAAACCATCGGTAGTGAAGGAGAAGCGGAGGTCGTGAGGAATTGGGATGACCAAAGCATCAAAGAAGGTATAACACCTTTGGGCGGTGATGATGTCAGGCAGGTCAGCTCTACTTTTTGTCAGATGGTGTAAGAAGAAGTGTGGAGGCACCTGTCCGAGACCAAGCTGTCGGGCTGCCACTACCGGTTGGTAACATTCATAACCGGGCTTGGTGATCCGGTTCGAGGTACTCATGCCAACAGGAAGGAAGCAAGGGCGAATCATGATGGAGTACAAATGCTGTGTGCTGGCGTCATCGGCAAGGTCATCCAATCGGAAAGAGACGGGGTTTTCAAAGTTTGCCGATTCAGTATAAGGATCGAACAGGGGGTTGGCCAGACCTTGGAAGAAAATCTTGAACCACCCTGCTGCTTCCTTGGGGATCAGCCTACTACCCGGGAGACCATATAGGGCTTGGCCGTAGCTGGTGCATCGAATTTCCTTTCCATTCACATCCGGAAAGGTGCAGGTGGTCAGTGGTGGGAAGTCTGGTATTTGGGTTTGGAAGTATAGTTGTGCCCACAGCTGAATGAACCACCAGGGGCCGCCAGTTTTAACTGTCTTGCGAGAGAACAGTTTGACAGACATCAGTTGAAGGGATCGATAAATCTCTCCAAGAAATAGTTTGCCTAGGCCGAGTTGGGTGCCTTTAGCAAGTTCATAGGCCAGAGAGAGATAATTCTTGGTGGGAGCAAGTGATGGGCCGCAGAATATGAAGTGCTCCAGCCAGAAATTCAGGAAGGCTGTGTGCTCCCTCTCTGTCACGGGGCCTTTGGTTTTCATATAACGATTGAGATAAGCGCCCCAGCTGGTACACTCTTTTTTAGAGGAGAGAGTAAAAGGGACTTTTGGCAGTTTAAATGCGGAAGGGCTGGGGGACGCAATGTCTAGCCCTGTGATCATGGCCACATCCAGCAGGGTCAGGGTCATAGGGCCATGACCAAACATGAAGCAGTTCAGTGCATCAGACCAGAAGTAGCCGATGGTTTTCAGGATGTTCTCATTCTTCTCAAGGGGAGATAATGATAATGACAGGGCATCGGCTATCCCAATGGTTTCCCAAGAGGCATAGTGGGATTTTGATACTCTATTGTACCATGCCACCCAACCCTCAGGAGGATTAGGCCAGGCTCGCAGGCAGTCGGCCCAGGAAGTCAGATCTAGGTTCTGGTTCACAAAGGGGATTCTGTTAGCTTCGCACGAAATTAACAGGGCAGGACTCTCAGAAGAACGAGGACCGAGGCACATCGAATTTGCGAGAGAAGGATGTGGCAGAAGAATGTCTGAAACCTAAATTGGTAGCGGAGCGAGACATTAATTCAGGTGTTTGCCATTAATCCCATGTCAAGTCAAACGGCGAGAGGAGGTTGAGGAGTACCTTCAGTCCGGAAGCCGTAGTATCGGTACTGGAGGATTCCGCCATGAGATGTGTTGAAGGAGTTGGGGGCGGCGCGGTCGAGATCTGTGTGGGTGGTTGTGGATTGAAATTGCTCAGGCGGCGATTTGGGGATCTGACTTTGCCTTTTCAGATGGAGGTCGCAGGTTACCGTTTGGAAGGGCGGCTAGGTCGACGTTACCAGTGTTTTTATGATAGAGACCGATGCGATGCCATCGGCTCTTTTTGAAGATTGTATGACTTTGACTATCGGCAAAACAATTGACTGGAGGTGATTCTTCATTAACAAAGGATGGTTTTTAATGAAGAGCCGATTACTCAAGGAGAGGCCTAATGGGGGATTCAAAGCCATTGCGGTTTCTAAGGAAATGGTGCTAAAGTTATCAAGTTGTGCAAAAAGGTGAGGAGGCAAGGCATCATGATAAAGGATACTGCAACGGTTCTGCCATGACATGACCCGACGAAAGAAAAGCGTAATGATTTTGGAAATATTATTTCCAAAACCAGGGGGGCATGTGTTATCACCATAATTTGACCGAATCAGGAGGTGGGCCGTAAGAAAGATGGGCTTGAAAGATTACACGTGAAGGATCTCTGAAGCGGCTTTGCACGAAGAATTTGGGCTAGATTGCCCGTGTATCTTTTATTATAGTAGATTATATCGTAGATTGAAAAGTAGAATTTTACCCGTGCACGGTTAGGTGCACGCTTGAATTAGAAAGTCCCCTGGACTATAAATATGTATCTAGGGTTTATGGAACAACAACAACTCACGTTCAACCCAAAACAAACCAATCTCGGCGCATCGCCAAATCCTTCGTCTCGAGGGTTTCTACCAGGTAAGCGACATGCTGCCTAGATCGCATCTTGCGATCTAGGCAGCACAAGCCCCACGTTGTTCATGCGTTGCTCGTACTGAAGCGTCTTTGATGGCGAGCAACGTAGTTATCATAGATGTGTTAGGGTTAGCATAGTTCTTCGTATAATATGCTTACGTAGTGCAACCCTTGCATGTCTAGCCGCCCTCACATCTATCTCAGGTGTGGGGGCGGCACCCTGCTTGGTCTTTATTTAGTAGATCTGATCCGTTACGATTGCTCCTTGTTCCGCAAGGATTAGGCCTTACAAAGGGGTGGAGGATCCAGCGGCACGTAGGGTGGCGTTCGCAAGTCCTAAACAGGATGTTCCGAGGATCAACTTCATGTTGGTTTTTAGGCCTTGTTTAGGGTCGGCTTACGATCACCGTGCGTGGCCGCGAGGCCCAACCTGGAGTAGGATGCTCCGATTATGCGGTGAAAACCCTAAATCGTCGTAGATCTCATTAGCTTTATCTTGATCAAGCAGGATCACCATATATTCGTACACCCCGTACGAATCATGGGTGAATCGGCTCTTTGAGCCGATTCGCAGGATAACCTGAGAGCCGATCGAGGCTCGTATTTAATGTTTACGTGTATGCCATGCAGGAAACTAAGCGAGGCATCCCCATCACCTTCCTGACCAGGTATAGGTCAGGTGGCACGCCCTTGCACTTCGCATCGGACGTGTGACCAGAAGAGCATTGCGGGCCGTCGCTCGGAGGGGTCTCAGCCAGCCGCAGCTCTAGGCTCTTCCCGGCTCTACCGTGTTGACCGTCGCTGCCCGCCGGTGGGTTTTGGCAGTCAACAGACCCCCGGTACACGACTCTAGCGGCATCATCAAAACTCGTGATTTCAAGAATTTCTGGCCGTTTTCGTGGGCTATAGTCCACGGTTTCGAGTCCTAGGAGGATTTCGATGCCCCGTAACCCACGGTACACGACTCTACGGCATCGTCAAAACTCGTGATTTCGAGCATTTTTGGCTGTTTTCGTGGGCTATAGTCCACGATTTCGGGTCCCGGGAGGATTTCGATGCCCTGTGACCCCTGGTACCTGACTCTAGCGGCATCGTCAAAACTCGTGATCTCGAGCATTTCTGACCGTTTTCGTGGGCTATAGTCCACGATTTCGGGTCCCGGGAGGATTTCGATGCCCTGTGACCCCCGGGGAAGACTCTAGCGGCATCGTCAAAACTCGTGATCTCGAGCATTTCTGACCGTTTTCGTGGGCTATAGTCCACGGTTTTCGGGTCACGGGATGATTTCGATGCCCTGTGACCCCCGGTACACGACTCTAGCGGCATCATCAAAACTTGTGATTTCAAGCATTTCTGGCTGTTTTCGTGGGCTATAGTCCACGATTTCGGGTCCCGGGAGTATTTCGATGCCCCGCGACCCACGGTACACGACTCTAGCGGCATCGTCAAAACTCGTGATTTCGAGCATTTCCGACTGTTTTCGTGGGCTATAGTCCACGTTTTCGGGTCCCGGGAGGGATTTTGATGCCCCGTGACCCCCGGTACACGACTCTACCGGCATCGTCAAAACTCGTGATTTCGAGCATTTCTGGTCGTTTTCGTCGGAGTCCACGGTTTCGGGTCCCGGGAGAATTTCGATGCCCCGTGATCGTCGGTACATGACTCTAGCGGCATCGTCAAAACTCGTGATTTCGAGCATTTCTGGCTGTTTTCGTGGGCTATAGTCCACGTTTTCGGGTCCCGGGAGGATTTTAATGCCCCATGACCCCCGGTACACGACTCTAGCGGCATCGTCAAAACTCGTGATTTCGAGCATTTCTGGCCGTTTTCGTGGGCTATGTCCACGGTTTCGGGTCCTGAGAGGATTTGGATGCCCCGTGACCCCCCGGTACACGACTCTAGCGGCATCGTCAAAACTCGTGATTTCGAGCATTTCTGGCACAGTGCGTGGGCTATAGTCCACGGTTTCGGGTCCCAGGACGATTTTGATGCCCCGTGACCGCCGGTACATGACTCTAGCGGCATCGTCAAAACTAGTGATTTCGAGCATTTCTGGCCGTTTCCTTGGGCTATACTCCACGGTTTCGGGTCCCAAGAGGATTTCGATGCCCCGTGACCAGCGGCATCGTCGAAACTCATGATTTCGCGCATTTCTGGCCATTTTCGTGGGCTATAGTCCACGCTTTTCGAGTCACGGGATGATTTCGATGCCCTGTGACCCCCCGGTACACGACTCTAGCGGCATCATCAAAACTCGTGATTTCGAGCATTTCTGGATGTTTTCGTGGGCTATAGTCCACGTTTTCGGGTCCTGGGAGGATTTTGATGCCCCGTGACCCCCGGTACACGACTCTAGCGGCATCGTCAAAACTCGTGATTTCGAGCATTTCTGGTCGTTTTTGTCGGCTATAGTCCACAGTTTCGGGTCCCGGAAGGATTTCGATGCCCCGTGACCCACGGTACACGACTCTAGCGGCATCGTCAAAACTCGTGATTTCGAGCATTTTTGGCTGTTTTCGTGGGCTATAGTCCATGTTTTTGGGTCCCGGGAGGATTTTGATGCCCCGTGACCCCTGGTACACGACTCTAGCGGCATTGTCAAAACTCGTGATTTCGAGCATTTCTGGCCGTTTTCGTGAGCTATAGTCCACGGTTTTTGGGTCACTCGATGATTTCGATGCCCCATGACCCCCGGTACACGACTCTACCGGCATCATCAAAACTCGTGATTTCAAGCATTTCTGGCCGTTTTCGTGGCCTATAGTCCACGGTTTCGAGTCACGGGATGATTTCGATGCCCCGTGACCCACGGTACACGACTCTAGCGGCATCGTCGAAACTCGTGATTTCGCGCATTTCTGGCCATTTTCGTGGGCTATTAGTCCACGCTTTTCGGGTCACGGGATGATTTCGATGCCCTGTGACCCCTGGTACACGACTCCAGCGGCATCATCAAAACTCCTGATTTCAAGCATTTCTGGCCGTTTTCGTGGGCTATAGTTGTGGACTGCCAAAACCCACCGGCGGGCAGCGACGGTCAACACGGTAGAGCCGGGAAGAGCCTAGAGCTGCGGCTGGCTGAGACCCCTCCGAGCGACGGCCCGCAATGCTCTTCTGGTCACACGTCCGATGCGAAGTGCAAGGGCGTGCCACCTGACCTATACCTGGTCAGGAAGGTGATGGGGATGCCTCGCTTAGTTTCCTGCATGGCATACACGTAAACATTAAATACGAGCCTCGATCGGCTCTCAGGTTATCCTGTGAATCGGCTCAAAGAGCCGATTCACCCATGATTCGTACGGGGTGCACGAATATATGGTTATCCTGCTTGATAAAGATAAAGCTAATGAGATCTACGACGATTTAGGGTTTTCACCGCATAATCGGAGCATCCTACTCCAGGTTGGGCCTCGCGGCCACGCACGGTGATCGTAAGCCGACCCTAAACAAGGCCTAAAAACCAACATGAAGTTGATCCTCGGAACATCCTGTTTAGGACTTGCGAACGCCACCCTACGTGCCGCTGGATCCTCCACCCCTTTGTAAGGCCTAACTATTGCAGATATTAAACTAATCCTTGCAGAACAAGGAGCAATCGTAACGGATCAGATCTACTAAATAAAGACCAAGCAGGGTGCCGCCCCCACATCTGGGATAGATGTGAGGGAGGCTAGACATGCAAGGGTTGCACTACGTAAGCATATTATACGAAGAACTATGCTAACCCTAACACATCTATGATAACTACGTTGCTCGCCATCAAAGACGCTTCAGCACGAGCAACGCATGAACAACGTGGGGCTTGTGCTGCCTAGATCGCAAGATGCGATCCAGGCAGCATGTCGCTTACCTGGTAGAAACCCTCGAGACGAAGGAGTTTGGCGATGCGCCGAGATTGGTTTGTTTTGGGTTGAACGTGAGTTGTTGTTTATTCCATAAACCCTAGATACATATTTATAGTCCAGCGGACTTTCTAATGTGGGAACAGTCCCAACCGGGCACGGGCCCAACTCTAACTATATCGACACATATCCTACTATGTTACAGATACAAGGGCAAACTAGCCCAAATTTGATATACAAGGCCGATTCACGTATAATCTTCAATAATAATCTTCAAGTCCATCTTGATCGCGGCCCACCTCTGACTTGGTCAAATTTCGGTGATAACACATGCCCCCCTGGTTTTGGAAATGATATTTCCAAAATCATTACGCCTTTCTTTCGTCGGGTCATGTCATGGCAGAGCAGGAACTGCCGTAGAATCTTTCATCATGACGATTTACCTTCCCAACTTCTCTGCACGATTTGACAGTCCTGGCTCCACCCCCTTGGAAACTGCTCGAGTAATAAATCCCTACTTCTTTTATTTAACCGTACCGAACAGTTCTCCTCCTCATCTTCTCCACATTAGCACTCCAAAAAAGCCCTTCTGCGTACCATGTCATCCTCTTCCTCCACCTCATCGGAGCTTTCCCTTGGGTCCTCCTCCTCCCGCGAGACGCCGCCGGACATTCGCGCACCGGAAGAATGGGACCTGGAAGACCACGCCTCCTCCATCTGGTCAGAGGATGACAAGTCCTTGACCAGTGGGGAGAGCGACCTCCGCTTCCTCGCCGACGGGGAATCGGAGGAGGAGAGCGACGACGATCGCTTCTCCTGGGATGACTTCACCACCTCTGAGGAGGTAGAGGAGGAAGAGGAGGACGACGACGACAGTCCTTCCGATGAGCCGCCGGCCAAGTGCCACTGCCCCTGGCCAGGGAATCTCAGTGGCTACGTCAGCGACGAAGACGACGACGACGAGGAGGAGGAGGACAAAGAAGGTTCCACCGCCGGCAGCCTCAGCAGCGATGACGAGCCCGCCGGGAGCAGCGCCAACAGCAGCGACGAGGGCGATAATGAGGGCAGTGACGGCCCGTAGATAGGACCCCCAGTGTAGGATCAGCAGTAGTAGACGGGGCAATGTATCCCCCTAGCACTCCTTTTGAGAGCAATCAGCTCTTCTATGTAAGAAATCTGGCTCATCAATGAAGAATCTTCCCCAATTTGATCTTGCCGAATTCCTCTGAACTTAATTTAGCCGATTTCCTTTTCTGCTGACCTTGCCGATTTGTCTCCTCTGCCAATATGTGATGAGCCGACAGCTATGCATCGGTCCTTAAAATTTACCCTTCTATTCTTCAACTAATGATTTTGAAAACTGGTTGATAATGCAGAATCTTCCGAGAAGCCTTTGAATTCTTTCAACCAAACCCAATGGTCCTTTTTACACTCATCATCTCGTGAAGAAGATTGTGATAAAAGACCAGCCGATTGGTACCCCAATCGGCCCTTCAACGGAGCATCCACCAATCCTGCTGCTCCCCGAGCCTTATTCGAGGCGAGAATGTTTAGAAAGGATGCTCCTAAAGCCGACTACCTTCCTCCCTTTGAAAATCGGTATACCTCTTCTGACTCCGTCGGCTGTCAGCTGAACCAAAGCCCAATAACTGTCTGCAACGCATTGGCCCCTGACGATAAATTCCAAGACAAAACCTGGGACTGTCGCTGAATCAGCTTGGAAGCTGAGACTGGTACTCCTGTAGTAAAAGCACCATTCTTCAGAGTAATTGTGATGTAGAACCAGCCGATTTCGACCAAATTGGGTTCCCAAGGCCAAGAATTTTCAGGGCAAGCTGCCACTGGTCACCCAGTTAGAACGCAGAACCAGCCGATTCTGACCAAATCGGCTCCTCAGTGCAAAGATGTTTTTAGGGCGAGCTGCCCCCCGAGCCTTAATCAAGGCGAAAAAAACCGGCGTGGATGCACATTTCATTGATCAGCTTCCTTCCACTGAACGCCGACGCCGTAGATGAAACACCAAACTGAAAACCATCCTTGCGAAAACGTGAGCCTTGAGCACATAGCCAGTAGGTCTTGGTCTTGTGTAACTGTACTAGAGTCGATGGCAGCGCATCGGCTTTGTTAAAAAAATTTGTTATTGGCCGATTTTTTCCTATCGGCCCCCAGTATTTTACTGCACGCATGTTTGCACATGTGTATCCGCACATGTCCATCTGGCTATATGCCCCCCGAGCCGAATCTGCCAGATGACTGCAGATATCGGCTTTCATGGGTAGCCAGGGAACTGCACCTGCACGTCGGCTTCGCAAGGATTAATGCTGTCCTTCATCTGCCGACGTGGCCGCCACCCAGTGGATCGTCGCTTGAACACAAGCAGAATATGTGCAGAGGATAATTTTGGCCGATTGCTGGAATCGGCCTCCACATTGCTTGTTCGATGAAGGTTTTGTAGTGTCCCTCCATAAAATTTTGGGGCCGATCCCAAGGATCAGCCTCGCCTTGTTTGCTCATTGGTCTAACCCTGCTACTCGGTCAGGCTGGATAAAACCAACCCAACCTCTGACTTGATGCGCCTGCTGTCTTCCACCTTGAGTGCATCGTATAACCGTGGAGCCCTCAGCTTTGTTGGAAGGACGAGCACCACGTTTGTACCAGCCGATGCTTCACCGTCGGCTTTCCTTTGCTTGGGACGCCACTCCATTTTCCGTGGACGACCCTCTTCATCCAGGGTTCGCTGAACTTTTGCAGCCAGATCAGGCCGTGCCTTCCTTAGCGTATGCAGGTATAACCTTTCGGCTTCCTCCAGGCCGCGCAACCGCTGAACCCTGCGTTTTTGTGAACGGCTGAGTCCGTCAGGGCACCACCTTGGACGGTGGTACCTGTCTTCTTCTTCTTCTAGTCCCTCGACCTCGGAATCTTCAAGATCTGCCTATCGAGGGGACTCAGCACGTTTGCTCTATGGCGGGAGAGGCCCTAAACGCTCGAACACAGACACGTTGGCTGCCTCCTTCTTCTTCTTGTTGCATTCTGGGCAATTGCCGATTGTGGGCAATCGGCTCATTCCTGAATCCCAGCAGTGTCTGAAGAAAGGGCAGTCCCAGTGTCTGGCGTTGTCATCTTGCTCCCTTGACTTGTCCGTGGCACGGCGCTCGTGCTCCTCCTCATCGCGATCATGCCGACGATGTCTTCTGGCTTCTCTAGCCAGACGATCTCCTTCATCATCATAGTTGGACCGTCGGCGTTGGTCGTACTGACTCACATATTTATTGAGGAGGTGATCAGAGAGAGGTCGTTGGTATCTTATATTCTTCACCTCTCCCTCTGTGACGTAGCGCTTGCCATCGTGATGGAGCCGATCGCGTGGAGCGGCCTCTTCTGTGTCCTTGCTATGAGAGCAGCTGCCCTCATCTCCATCCTTGCCAGAGTGGCTCCCAGGTCCTACCATGTTGATGCTGAACGAGGGACCTGGCTGGCAACCCTTAGGGTAGGCGACTTCCACCATGTTAACGGCGGGGAAGGGTTGGGTGTCGACCTTCATGGCGTACTGGTTGAAAATTAGCCGGCCCTTCTCTATCGCCGTTTGGATATGCTGACGCCACACCCTGCAGTCGTTGGTGGCATGGGAGAGCGAGTTGTGGTACTTGCAGTACGGCTTTCCGTTCAGCTCTTGCGCCGTGGGGAACTTGAGACCTTCAGGAATCGTCAACTGTTTCTCCTTGAGGAGGAGGTCGAAGATTTGTTCAGTCTTGGTCACGTCAAAATCAAATCCCCTGGGCGGCCCTGGTGGCTTTACCCATTTGCAGGACACGGGGGCTCCTCCCCGGGTCCACTCAGCCACTGCTACTTCTTGGTCTCCCGCAGGAACTTCGTCTTCCTCTGCATCGACCAGGACTACTGCACGCTTGAACTTGTCTTGGTACAGGTCCGGGTGGCGCTGTTCATATGCTGATAGTTTCTGAACCATGTGCGCCAGCGAGGGATAATCTGCTTGGGAGGCCATGTCCTTGATCTGTGAAGCAAGGCCCGCTGCTGCCAACTCGACTGCTTCCTTTTCGGTTACACGAACCGAATAACATCGGTTCCTCAGATTTCTGAAGCGCTGGATGTATTCTGCTACGGTTTCCCCACGCTTCTGACGTACTTGTGCTAGATCGGCAAGGCCAGACTCGGCAGCGTCTGAGTGATACTGCATGTGGAACTGTTCTTCCAACTGCTTCCAAGTCTGGATCGAATTCGGTGGCAACGAGGTGTACCACCCGAAAGCCGATCCCGTGAGGGACTGTGAGAAGTACCTCACGCGTAGTGGATCCGACACTGACGCCGTTCCAAGCTGTGCCAAGTATCGGCTTACATGCTCGATGGAGCTGGAGCCATCCGTTCCGCTGAATTTGGAGAAATCAGGGAGCCGATACTTAGGTGGTAGTGGGACCAATTCGTAGTCGTCGGGATACGGCTTGGAATAGCCGATCGTCCTTCTTTTCGGCACCATGACGAACTGGTCCCTCAGGATCGTGCTGATTTGATCCACGGTGCTGGCTGTAGGAGTGGAACTCTGAAGATTCGCCGGAGTGGCGTACTTAGCCAGCCACGCTTGCTTTTCTGATTCTGAGCCAACTGCAGGAGCTGCGCTCTGGAGGTTCGTCGGGGTGGCGTATTTTGTTAGCCACGTCTGCTTCTCAAGCTCTGTTGCTGACGTTCCTCCTGTCTTCGCCGGAGTCCCTGACGTCGTGGCCTGGTTTGAGAGAGCCCAGTTGCCACAATCTGGTACATACGTGCACGCGTAACCTTGAGGGATCTCCTTGGGCGCCTCAGCCAAGAACTGGTAGTCGCTAGGGTCACCACCGATCTTGTAGACGACGAATGCCGGTGCAGCCGGCACTTCAGCTGGTGCTGCCAACGCATATGGCAGCGGCGGACGGGACTGGAGTGGCAACTCTCCTTGATGCGTCCCGAGAGCTGGTCCTGACGGCGAGTACTGGTGGCTCATGATCTCCTGGATCACACGCAGAGCGACACGCTCCAACGTGTTGACCAAGTTTTCAGAGTGGCGGAATAGCGAGTGAGCCACCAAGTAGTTGATCTCCTGCCGCAGGCCCCTGGTGCGTTCCTCCGACGGGGCAGAGAGGTCTATCCCATCGAGTGCACCTTGTGGTGAGAATCCCTTCCATCTGATGCCATGGGAACGGGTCCTCTGAAAAGAGCCGATGAGGTCGGCTTCGAGGGTGACCTTGATCTCGTCATATCTCTTTTTGAGCTCGTCAGGCAGCTCCTCGTAGGTGACTGGCGTGCCGTCCGCCATCTCAGATGTAGATGGCGATGTGGTTGATGTAGACGATTGTCCCACCGGGCGTGCCAGAATGTGTTGACTGCCAAAACCCACCGGCGGGCAGCGACGGTCAACACGGTAGAGCCGGGAAGAGCCTAGAGCTGCGGCTGGCTGAGACCCCTCCGAGCGACGGCCCGCAATGCTCTTCTGGTCACACGTCCGATGCGAAGTGCAAGGGCGTGCCACCTGACCTATACCTGGTCAGGAAGGTGATGGGGATGCCTCGCTTAGTTTCCTGCATGGCATACACGTAAACATTAAATACGAGCCTCGATCGGCTCTCAGGTTATCCTGTGAATCGGCTCAAAGAGCCGATTCACCCATGATTCGTACGGGGTGCACGAATATATGGTGATCCTGCTTGATCAAGATAAAGCTAATGAGATCTACGACGATTTAGAGTTTTCACCGCATAATCGGAGCATCCTACTCTAGGTTGGGCCTCGCGGCCACGCACGGTGATCGTAAGCCGACCCTAAACAAGGCCTAAAAACCAACATGAAGTTGATCCTCGGAACATCCTGTTTAGGACTTGCGAACGCCACCCTACGTGCCGCTGGATCCTCCACCCCTTTGTAAGGCCTAACTATTGCAGATATTAAACTAATCCTTGCAGAACAAGGAGCAATCATAACGGATCAGATCTACTAAATAAAGACCAAGCAGGGTGCCGCCCCCACATCTGGGATAGGTGTGAGGGCGGCTAGACATGCAAGGGTTGCACTACGTAAGCATATTATACGAAGAACTATGCTAACCCTAACACATCTATGATAACTACGTTCCTCGCCATCAAAGACGCTTCAGCACGAGCAACGCATGAACAACGTGGGGCTTGTGCTGCCTAGATCGCAAGATGCGATCTAGGCAGCATGTCGCTTACCTGGTAGAAACCCTCGAGACGAAGGAGTTTGGCGATGCGCCGAGATTGGTTTGTTTTGGGTTGAACGTGAGTTGTTGTTTATTCCATAAACCCTAGATACATATTTATAGTCCAGCGGACTTTCTAATGTGGGAACAGTCCCAACCGGGCACGGGCCCAACTCTAACTATATCGACACATATCCTACTATGTTACAGATACAAGGGCAAACTAGCCCAAATTTGATATACAAAGCCGATTCACGTATAATCTTCAATAATAATCTTCAAGTCCATCTTGATCGCGGCCCACCTCTGACTTGGTCAAATTTCGGTGATAACAATAGTCCACGATTTCGGGTCCCGGGAGGATTTCGATGCCACGTGACCCTCGGCATGACTCTAGCGGCATTGTCAAAACTCGTGATCTCGAGCATTTCTGGCCGTTTTCGTGGGCTATAGTCCACGATTTTCGGGTCACGGGATGATTTCGATGCCCTGTGACCCCTGGTACACGACTCCAGCGGCATCATCAAAACTCATGATTACAAGCATTTCTGGCCGTTTTCTTGGGCTATAGTCCACGATTTCGGGTCCCGGAAGGATTTCGATGCCCCGTGACCCCCGGTACATGACTCTAGCGGCATCGTCAAAACTCGTGATCTCGAGCATTTCTGGCCGTTTTCGTGGGCTATGTCCACGGTTTCGGGTCCTGAGAGGATTTGGATGCCCCGTGACCCACGGTACATGACTCTAGCGGCATCGTCAAAACTCGTGATCTCGAGCATTTCTGGCCGTTTTCGTGGGCTATAGTCCACGGTTTTCGGCTCACAGGATGATTTCGATGCCCCGTGACCCCCGGTACACGACTCTAGCGGCATCATCAAAACTCGTGATTTCAAGCATTTCTGGCCGTTTTCGTGGGCTATAGTCCACGTTTTCGGGTCCCGGGAGGATTTTGATGCCCCATGACCCCTGGTACACGACTCTAGCGGCATCGTCAAAACTCGTGATTTTTAGCATTTCTGGCCGTTTTCGTGGGCTATGTCCACGGTTTCGGGTCCTAAGAGGATTTGGATGCCCCGTGACCCCCGGTACACGACTCTAGCGGCATCGTCAAAACTCGTGATTTTTAGCATTCCTGGCCCTTTTCGTGGGCTATGTCCACGGTTTCGGGTCCTAAGAGGATTTGGATGCCCCGTGACCCGCCGGTACATGACTCTAGCGGCATCGTCAAAACTCGTGATTTCGAGCATTTCTGGCCGTTTTCGTGGGCTATAGTCCACGATTTTCGGGTCACGGGATGATTTCGATGCCCTGTGACCCCTGGTACACGACTCTAGCGGCATCATCAAAACTCGTGATTTGAAGCATTTATGGCTGTTTTCGTGGGCTATAGTCCACGGTTTCGAGTCCTAGGAGGATTTCGATGCCCCGTAACCCACGGTACACGACTCTACGGCATCGTCAAAACTCGTGATTTCAAGCATTTTTGGCTGTTTTCGTGGGCTATAGTCCACGATTTTCGGGTCACGGGATGATTTCGATGCCCCGTGACCCCTGGTACCTGACTCTAGTGGCATCATCAAAACTCGTGATCTCGAGCATTTCTGACCGTTTTCGTGGGCTATAGTCCACGATTTCGGGTCCCGGGAGGATTTCGATGCCCTGTGACCCCCGGTACCTGACTCTAGCGGCATCGTCAAAACTCGTGATCTCGAGCATTTCTGACCGTTTTCGTGGGCTATAGTCCACGGTTTTCGGGTCACGGGATGATTTCGATGCCCTGTGACCCCCGGTACACGACTCTAGCGGCATCATCAAAACTTGTGATTTCAAGCATTTCTGGCTGTTTTCGTGGGCTATAGTCCACGATTTCGGGTCCCGGGAGTATTTTGATGCCCCGCGACCCACGGTACACGACTCTAGCGGCATCGTCAAAACTCGTGATTTCGAGCATTTCCGACTGTTTTCGTGGGCTATAGTCCACGTTTTCGGGTCCCGGGAGGGATTTTGATGCCCCGTGACCCCCGGTACACGACTCTACCGGCATCGTCAAAACTCGTGATTTCGAGCATTTCTGGTCGTTTTCGTCGGAGTCCACGGTTTCGGGTCCCGGGAGAATTTCGATGCCCCGTGACCGTCGGTACATGACTCTAGCGGCATCGTCAAAACTCGTGATTTCGAGCATTTCTGGCTGTTTTCGTGGGCTATAGTCCACGTTTTCGGGTCCCGGGAGGATTTTAATGCCCCATGACCCCCGGTACACGACTCTAGCGGCATCGTCAAAACTCGTGATTTCGAGCATTTCTGGCCGTTTTCGTGGGCTATGTCCACGGTTTCGAATCCCGAGAGGATTTGGATGCCCCGTGACCCCCGGTACACGACTCTAGCGGCATCGTCAAAACTCGTGATTTCAAGCATTTCTGGCCGTTTTCGTGGGCTATAGTCCACGGTTTCGGGTCCCAGGACGATTTTGATGCCCCGTGACCGCCGGTACATGACTCTAGCGGCATCGTCAAAACTAGTGATTTCGAGCATTTCTGGCCGTTTCCTTGGGCTATACTTCACGGTTTCGGGTCCCAAGAGGATTTCGATGCCCCGTGACCAGCGGCATCGTCGAAACTCATGATTTCGCGCATTTCTGGCCATTTTCGTGGGCTATAGTCCACGCTTTTCGAGTCACGGGATGATTTCGATGCCCTGTGACCCCTCGGTACACGACTCTAGCGGCATCATCAAAACTCGTGATTTCGAGCATTTCTGGATGTTTTCGTGGGCTATAGTCCACGTTTTCGGGTCCTGGGAGGATTTTGATGCCCCGTGACCCCCGGTACACGACTCTAGCGGCATCGTCAAAACTCGTGATTTCGAGCATTTCTGGTCGTTTTTGTCGGCTATAGTCCACGGTTTCGGGTCCCGGAAGGATTTCGATGCCCCGTGACCCACGGTACACGACTCTAGCGGCATCGTCAAAACTCGTGATTTCGAGCATTTTTGGCTGTTTTCGTGGGCTATAGTCCATGTTTTTGGGTCCCGGGAGGATTTTGAAGCCCCGTGACCCCTGGTACACGACTCTAGCGGCATTGTCAAAACTCGTGATTTCGAGCATTTCTGGCCGTTTTCGTGAGCTATAGTCCACGGTTTTTGGGTCACGGGATGATTTTGATGCCTCATGACCCCGGTACACGACTCTACCGGCATCATCAAAACTCGTGATTTCAAGCATTTCTGGCCGTTTTCGTGGGCTATAGTCCACGGTTTCGAGTCACGGGATGATTTCGATGCCCCGTGACCCACGGTACACGACTCTAGCGGCATCGTCGAAACTCGTGATTTCGCGCATTTCTGGCCATTTTCGTGGGCTATTAGTCCACGCTTTTCGGGTCACGGGATGATTTCGATGCCCTGTGACCCCTGGTACACGACTCCAGCGGCATCATCAAAACTCCTGATTTCAAGCATTTCTGGCCGTTTTCGTGGGCTATAGTCCACGATTTCGGGTCCCGGGAGGATTTCGATGCCACGTGACCCTCGGCATGACTCTAGCGGCATTGTCAAAACTCGTGATCTCGAGCATTTCTGGCCGTTTTCGTGGGCTATAGTCCACGATTTTCGGGTCACGGGATGATTTCGATGCCCAGTGACCCCTGGTACACGACTCCAGCGGCATCATCAAAACTCATGATTACAAGCATTTCTGGCCGTTTTCTTGGGCTATAGTCCACGATTTCGGGTCCCGGAAGGATTTCGATGCCCCGTGACCCCCGGTACATGACTCTAGCGGCATCGTCAAAACTCGTGATCTCGAGCATTTCTGGCCGTTTTCGTGGATTATGTCCACGGTTTCGGGTCCTGAGAGGATTTGGATGCCCCATGACCCACGGTACATGACTCTAGCGGCATCGTCAAAACTCGTGATCTCGAGCATTTCTGGCCGTTTTCGTGGGCTATAGTCCACGGTTTTCGGGTCACAGGATGATTTCGATGCCCCGTGACCCCCGGTACACGACTCTAGCGGCATCATCAAAACTCGTGATTTCAAGCATTTCTGGCCGTTTTCGTGGGCTATAGTCCACGTTTTCGGGTCCCGGGAGGATTTTGATGCCCCATGACCCCTGGTACACGACTCTAGCGGCATCGTCAAAACTCGTGATTTTTAGCATTTCTGGCCGTTTTCGTGGGCTATGTCCACGGTTTCGGGTCCTAAGAGGATTTGGATGCCCCGTGACTCCCGGTACACGACTCTAGCGGCATCGTCAAAACTCGTGATTTTTAGCATTCCTGGCCCTTTTCGTGGGCTATGTCCACGGTTTCGGGTCCTAAGAGGATTTGGATGCCCCGTGACCCGCCGGTACATGACTCTAGCGGCATCGTCAAAACTCGTGATTTCGAGCATTTCTGGCCATTTTCGTGGGCTATAGTCCACGATTTTCGGGTCACGGGATGACTTCGATGCCCTGTGACCCCTGGTACACGACTCTAGCGGCATCATCAAAACTCGTGATTTCAAGCATTTATGGCTGTTTTCGTGGGCTATAGTCCACGATTTCGGGTCTCGGGAGGATTTCGATGCCCCGTGACCCCCGGTACATGACTCTACCGGCATCGTCAAAACTCGTGATCTCGAGCATTTCTGGCCGTTTTCGTGGGCTATAGTCCACGGTTTTCGGGTCACGAGATCATTTCGATGCCCTGTGACCCCCGGTACACGACTCTAGCGGCATCATCAAAACTCGTGATTTCAAGAATTTCTGGCCGTTTTCGTGGGCTATAGTCCACGGTTTCGAGTCCTAGGAGGATTTCGATGCCCCGTAACCAACGGTACACGACTCTACGGCATCGTCAAAACTCGTGATTTCGAGCATTTTTGGCTGTTTTCGTGGGCTATAGTCCACGATTTTCGGGTCACGGGATGATTTCGATGCCCCGTGACCCCTGGTACCTGACTCTAGCGGCATCGTCAAAACTCGTGATCTCGAGCATTTCTGACCGTTTTCGTGGGCTATAGTCCACGATTTCGGGTCCCGGGAGGATTTCGAGGCCCTGTGACCCCCGGTACCTGACTCTAGCGGCATCGTCAAAACTCGTGATATCGAGCATTTCTGACCGTTTTCGTGGGCTATAGTCCACGGTTTTCGGGTCACGGGATGATTTCGATGCCCTGTGACCCCCGGTACACGACTCTAGCGGCATCATCAAAACTTGTGATTTCAAGCATTTCTGGCTGTTTTCGTGGGCTATAGTCCACGATTTCGGGTCCCGGGAGTATTTCGATGCCCCGCGACCCACGGTACACGACTCTAGCGGCATCGTCAAAACTCGTGATTTCGAGCATTTCCGACTGTTTTCGTGGGCTATAGTCCACGTTTTCGGGTCCCGGGAGGGATTTTGATGCCCCGTGACCCCCGGTACACGACTCTACCGGCATCGTCAAAACTCGTGATTTCGAGCATTTCTGGTCGTTTTCGTCGGAGTCCACGGTTTCGGGTCCCGGGAGAATTTCGATGCCCCGTGACCGTCGGTACATGACTCTAGCGGCATCGTCAAAACTCGTGATTTCGAGCATTTCTGGCTGTTTTCGTGGGCTATAGTCCACGTTTTCGGGTCCCGGGAGGATTTTAATGCCCCATGACCCCCGGTACACGACTCTAGCGGCATCGTCAAAACTCGTGATTTCGAGCATTTCTGGCCGTTTTCGTGGGCTATGTCCACGGTTTCGGGTCCTGAGAGGATTTGGATGCCCCGTGACCCCCCGGTACACGACTCTAGCGGCATCGTCAAAACTCGTGATTTCAAGCATTTCTGGCCGTTTTCGTGGGCTATAGTCCACGGTTTCGGGTCCCAGGACGATTTTGATGCCCCGTGACCGCCGGTACATGACTCTAGCGGCATCGTCAAAACTAGTGATTTCGAGCATTTCTGGCCGTTTTCTTGGGCTATACTCCACGGTTACGGGTCCCAAGAGGATTTCGATGCCCCGTGACCAGCGGCATCGTCGAAACTCATGATTTCGCGCATTTCTGGCCATTTTCGTGGGCTATAGTCCACGCTTTTCGAGTCACGGGATGATTTCAATGCCCTGTGACCCCCGGTACACGACTCTAGCGGCATCATCAAAACTCGTGATTTCGAGCATTTCTGGATGTTTTCGTGGGCTATAGTCCACGTTTTCGGGTCCTGGGAGGATTTTGATGCCCCGTGACCCCCGGTACACGACTCTAGCGGCATCGTCAAAACTCGTGATTTCGAGCATTTCTGGTCGTTTTTGTCGGCTATAGTCCACGGTTTCGGGTCCCGGAAGGATTTCGATGCCCCGTGACCCACGGTACACGACTCTAGCGGCATCGTCAAAACTCGTGATTTCGAGCATTTTTGGCTGTTTTCGTGGGCTATAGTCCATGTTTTTGGGTCCCTGGAGGATTTTGATGCCCCGTGACCCCTGGTACACGACTCTAGCGGCATTGTCAAAACTCGTGATTTCGAGCATTTCTCGCCGTTTTCGTGAGCTATAGTCCACGGTTTTTGGGTCACGGGATGATTTTGATGCCCCATGACCCCCGGTACACGACTCTACCGGCATCATCAAAACTCGTGATTTCAAGCATTTCTGGCCGTTTTCGTGGGCTATAGTCCACGGTTTCGAGTCACGGGATGATTTCGATGCCCCGTGACCCACGGTACACGACTCTAGCGGCATCGTCGAAACTCGTGATTTCGCGCATTTCTGGCCATTTTCGTGGGCTATTAGTCCACGCTTTTCGGGTCACGGGATGATTTCGATGCCCTGTGACCCCTGGTACACGACTCCAGCGGCATCATCAAAACTCCTGATTACAAGCATTTTACGGCTGTTTTCGTGGGCTATAGTCCACGATTTCGGGTCCCGGGAGGATTTCGATGCCACGTGACCCACGGCATGACGCTAGCGGCATTGTCAAAACTCGTGAGCTCGAGCATTTCTGGCCGTGTTCGTGGGCTAAAGTCCACGATTTTCGGGACACGGGATGATTTCGATGCCCAGTGACCCCTGCAACACCACGCCAGCGGCATCATCAAAACTCATGATTACAAGCAGAGCAGGCCGTTTTCTTGGGCTATAGTCCACGATTTCGGGTCCCGGAAGGATTTCGATGCCCCGTGACCCCCGGTACATGACTCTAGCGGCATCGTCAAAACTCGTGATCTCGAGCATTTCTGGCCGTTTTCGTGGGCTATGTCCACGGTTTCGGGTCCTGAGAGGATTTGGATGCCCCGTGACCCACGGTACATGACTAGCGGCATCGTCAAAACTCGTGATCTCGAGCATTTCTGGCCGTTTTCGTGGGCTATAGTCCACGGTTTTCGGGTCACAGGATGATTTCGATGCCCCGTGACCCCCGGTACACGACTCTAGCGGCATCATCAAAACTCGTGATTTCAAGAATTTCTGGCCGTTTTCGTGGGCTATAGTCCACGGTTTCGAGTCCTAGGAGGATTTCGATGCCCCGTGACTCCCGGTACACGACTCTAGCGGCATCGTCAAAACTCGTGATTTTTAGCATTCCTGGCCCTTTTCGTGGGCTATGTCCACGGTTTCGGGTCCTAAGAGGATTTGGATGCCCCGTGACCCGCCGGTACATGACTCTAGCGGCATCGTCAAAACTCGTGATTTCGAGCATTTCTGGCCATTTTCGTGGGCTATAGTCCACGATTTTCGGGTCACGGGATGACTTCGATGCCCTGTGACCCCTGGTACACGACTCTAGCGGCATCATCAAAACTCGTGATTTCAAGCATTTATGGCTGTTTTCGTGGGCTATAGTCCACGATTTCGGGTCTCGGGAGGATTTCGATGCCCCGTGACCCCCGGTACATGACTCTACCGGCATCGTCAAAACTCGTGATCTCGAGCATTTCTGGCCGTTTTCGTGGGCTATAGTCCACGGTTTTCGGGTCACGAGATCATTTCGATGCCCTGTGACCCCCGGTACACGACTCTAGCGGCATCATCAAAACTCGTGATTTCAAGAATTTCTGGCCGTTTTCGTGGGCTATAGTCCACGGTTTCGAGTCCTAGGAGGATTTCGATGCCCCGTAACCAACGGTACACGACTCTACGGCATCGTCAAAACTCGTGATTTCGAGCATTTTTGGCTGTTTTCGTGGGCTATAGTCCACGATTTTCGGGTCACGGGATGATTTCGATGCCCCGTGACCCCTGGTACCTGACTCTAGCGGCATCGTCAAAACTCGTGATCTCGAGCATTTCTGACCGTTTTCGTGGGCTATAGTCCACGATTTCGGGTCCCGGGAGGATTTCGATGCCCCGTGACCCCCGGTACACGACTCTAGCGGCATCGTCAAAACTCGTGATATCGAGCATTTCTGCCCTATTTCGTGGGGTATTGTCCACGGTTTTCGGGTCACGGGATGATTTCGATGCCCTGTGACCCCCGGTACACGACTCTAGCGGCATCATCAAAACTTGTGATTTCAAGCATTTCTGGCCGTTTTCGTGGGCTATAGTCCACGTTTTGGGGTCCCGGGAGTTTTTCGAGGCCCCGCGACCCACGGTACACGACTCTAGCGGCATCGTCAAAACTCGTGATTTCGAGCATTTCCGAGTTTTTTCGTGGGCTATAGTCCACGTTTTCGGGTCCCGGGAGGGATTTTGATGCCCCGTGACCCCCGGTACACGACTCTACCGGCATCGTCAAAACTCGTGATTTCGAGCATTTCTGGTCGTTTTCGTCGGAGTCCACGGTTTCGGGTCCCGGGAGAATTTCGATGCCCCGTGACCGTCGGTACATGACTCTAGCGGCATCGTCAAAACTCGTGATTTCGAGCATTTCTGGCTGTTTTCGTGGGCTATAGTCCACGTTTTCGGGTCCCGGGAGGATTTTAATGCCCCATGACCCCCGGTACACGACTCTAGCGGCATCGTCAAAACTCGTGATTTCGAGCATTTCTGGCCGTTTTCGTGGGCTATGTCCACGGTTTCGGGTCCTGAGAGGATTTGGATGCCCCGTGACCCCCCCGGTACACGACTCTAGCGGCATCGTCAAAACTCGTGATTTCAAGCATTTCTGGCCGTTTTCGTGGGCTATAGTCCACGGTTTCGGGTCCCAGGACGATTTTGATGCCCCGTGACCGCCGGTACATGACTCTAGCGGCATCGTCAAAACTAGTGATTTCGAGCATTTCTGGCCGTTTTCTTGGGCTATACTCCACGGTTACGGGTCCCAAGAGGATTTCGATGCCCCGTGACCAGCGGCATCGTCGAAACTCATGATTTCGCGCATTTCTGGCCATTTTCGTGGGCTATAGTCCACGCTTTTCGAGTCACGGGATGATTTCAATGCCCTGTGACCCCCGGTACACGACTCTAGCGGCATCATCAAAACTCGTGATTTCGAGCATTTCTGGATGTTTTCGTGGGCTATAGTCCACGTTTTCGGGTCCTGGGAGGATTTTGATGCCCCGTGACCCCCGGTACACGACTCTAGCGGCATCGTCAAAACTCGTGATTTCGAGCATTTCTGGTAGTTTTTGTCGGCTATAGTCCACGGTTTCGGGTCCCGGAAGGATTTCGATGCCCCGTGACCCACGGTACACGACTCTAGCGGCATCGTCAAAACTCGTGATTTCGAGCATTTTTGGCTGTTTTCGTGGGCTATAGTCCATGTTTTTGGGTCCCTGGAGGATTTTGATGCCCCGTGACCCCTGGTACACGACTCTAGCGGCATTGTCAAAACTCGTGATTTCGAGCATTTCTCGCCGTTTTCGTGAGCTATAGTCCACGGTTTTTGGGTCACGGGATGATTTTGATGCCCCATGACCCCCGGTACACGACTCTACCGGCATCATCAAAACTCGTGATTTCAAGCATTTCTGGCCGTTTTCGTGGGCTATAGTCCACGGTTTCGAGTCACGGGATGATTTCGATGCCCCGTGACCCACGGTACACGACTCTAGCGGCATCGTCGAAACTCGTGATTTCGCGCATTTCTGGCCATTTTCGTGGGCTATTAGTCCACGCTTTTCGGGTCACGGGATGATTTCGATGCCCTGTGACCCCTGGTACACGACTCCAGCGGCATCATCAAAACTCCTGATTTCAAGCATTTCTGGCTGTTTTCGTGGGCTATAGTCCACGATTTCGGGTCCCGGGAGGATTTCGATGCCACGTGACCCTCGGCATGACTCTAGCGGCATTGTCAAAACTCGTGATCTCGAGCATTTCTGGCCGTTTTCGTGGGCTATAGTCCACGATTTTCGGGTCACGGGATGATTTCGATGCCCAGTGACCCCTGGTACACGACTCCAGCGGCATCATCAAAACTCATGATTACAAGCATTTCTGGCCGTTTTCTTGGGCTATAGTCCACGATTTCGGGTCCCGGAAGGATTTCGATGCCCCGTGACCCCCGGTACATGACTCTAGCGGCATCGTCAAAACTCGTGATCTCGAGCATTTCTGGCCGTTTTCGTGGGCTATGTCCACGGTTTCGGGTCCTGAGAGGATTTGGATGCCCCGTGACCCACGGTACATGACTAGCGGCATCGTCAAAACTCGTGATCTCGAGCATTTCTGGCCGTTTTCGTGGGCTATAGTCCACGGTTTTCGGGTCACAGGATGATTTCGATGCCCCGTGACCCCCGGTCCACGACTCTAGCGGCATCATCAAAACTCGTGATTTCAAGCATTTCTGGCCGTTTTCGTGGGCTATAGTCCACGTTTTCGGGTCCCGGGAGGATTTTGATGCCCCATGACCCCTGGTACACGACTCTAGCGGCATCGTCAAAACTCGTGATTTTTAGCATTTCTGGCCGTTTTTGTGGGCTATGTCCACGGTTTCGGGTCCTAAGAGGATTTGGATGCCCCGTGACCCCCGGTACACGACTCTAGCGGCATCGTCAAAACTCGTGATTTTTAGCATTCCTGGCCCTTATCGTGGGCTATGTCCACGATTTCGGGTCTCGGGAGGATTTCGATGCCCCGTGACCCCCGGTACATGACTCTAGCGGCATCGTCAAAACTCGTGATTTCGAGCATTTCTGGCCGTTTTCGTGGGCTATAGTCCACGATTTTCGGGTCACGAGATCATTTCGATGCCCTGTGACCCCTGGTACACGACTCTAGCGGCATCATCAAAACTCGTGATTTCAAGAATTTCTGGCCGTTTTCGTGGGCTATAGTCCACGGTTTCGAGTCCTAGGAGGATTTCGATGCCCCGTAACCCACGGTACACGACTCTACGGCATCGTCAAAACTCGTGATTTCCTGCATTTTTGGCTGTTTTCGTGGGCCATAGTACAAGAATTTCGGGTCTCGGGATGATTTCGCTCCCCCGTGACCCCCGGTACCTGACTCTAGCGGCATCGTCAAAACTCGTGATCTCGAGCATTTCTGACCGTTTTCGTGGGCTATAGTCCACGATTTCGGGTCCCGGGAGGATTTCGATGCCCCATGACCCCCGGTACCTGACTCTAGCGGCATCGTCAAAACTCGTGATCTCGAGCATTTCTGACCGTTTTCGTGTGCTATAGTCCACGGTTTTCGGGTCACGGGATGATTTCGATGCCCTGTGACCCCCGGTACACGACTCTAGCGGCATCATCAAAACTCGTGATTTCAAGCATTTCTGGCCGTTTTCTTGGGAGTCCACGGTTTCGGGTCCCGGGAGAATTTCGATGCCCCGTGACCGTCGGTGCATGACTCTAGCGGCATCGTCAAAACTCGTGATTTCGAGCATTTCTGGCTGTTTTCGTGGGCTATAGTCCACGTTTTCGGGTCCCGGGAGGATTTTAATGCCCCATGACCCCCGGTACACAACTCTAGCGGCATCGTCAAAACTCGTGATTTCGAGCATTTCTGGCCGTTTTCGTGGGCTATGTCCACGGTTTCGGGTCCTGAGAGGATTTGGATGCCCCGTGACCCCCCGGTACACGACTCTAGCGGCATCGTCAAAACTCGTGATTTCAAGCATTTCTGGCCGTTTTCGTGGGCTATAGTCCACGGTTTCGGGTCCCAGGACGATTTTGATGCCCCGTGACCGCCGGTACATGACTCTAGCGGCATCGTCAAAACTAGTGATTTCGAGCATTTCTGGCCGTTTTCTTGGGCTATACTCCACGGTTTCGGGTCCCAAGAGGATTTCGATGCCCCGTGACCAGCGGCATCGTCGAAACTCATGATTTCGCGCATTTCTGGCCATTTTCGTGGGCTATAGTCCACGCTTTTCGAGTCACGGGATGATTTCAATGCCCTGTGACCCCCGGTACACGACTCTAGCGGCATCATCAAAACTCGTGATTTCGAGCATTTCTAGATGTTTTCGTGGGCTATAGTCCACGTTTTCGGGTCCTGGGAGGATTTTGATGCCCCGTGACCCCCGGTACACGACTCTAGCGGCATCGTCAAAACTCGTGATTTCGAGCATTTCTGGTCGTTTTTGTCGGCTATAGTCCACGGTTTCGGGTCCCGGAAGGATTTCGATGCCCCGTGACCCACGGTACACGACTCTAGTGGCATCGTCAAAACTCGTGATTTCGAGCATTTTTGGCTGTTTTCGTGGGCTATAGTCCATGTTTTTGGGTCCCGGGAGGATTTTGATGCCCCGTGACCCCTGGTACACGACTCTAGCGGCATTGTCAAAACTCGTGATTTCGAGCATTTCTGGCCGTTTTCGTGGGCTATGTCCACGGTTTCGGGTCCTGAGAGGATTTGGATGCCCCGTGACCCCCCGGTACACGACTCTAGCGGCATCGTCAAAACTCGTGATTTCAAGCATTTCTGGCCGTTTTCGTGGGCTATAGTCCACGGTTTCGGGTCCCAGGACGATTTTGATGCCCCGTGACCGCCGGTACATGACTCTAGCGGCATCGTCAAAACTAGTGATTTCGAGCATTTCTGGCCGTTTTCTTGGGCTATACTCCACGGTTTCGGGTCCCAAGAGGATTTCGATGCCCCGTGACCAGCGGCATCGTCGAAACTCATGATTTCGCGCATTTCTGGCCATTTTCGTGGGCTATAGTCCACGCTTTTCGAGTCACGGGATGATTTCAATGCCCTGTGACCCCCGGTACACGACTCTAGCGGCATCATCAAAACTCGTGATTTCGAGCATTTCTAGATGTTTTCGTGGGCTATAGTCCACGTTTTCGGGTCCTGGGAGGATTTTGATGCCCCGTGACCCCCGGTACACGACTCTAGCGGCATCGTCAAAACTCGTGATTTCGAGCATTTCTGGTCGTTTTTGTCGGCTATAGTCCACGGTTTCGGGTCCCGGAAGGATTTCGATGCCCCGTGACCCACGGTACACGACTCTAGCGGCATCGTCAAAACTCGTGATTTCGAGCATTTCTAGTGGTTTTCGTCGGAGTCCACGGTTTCGGGTCCCGGGAGAATTTCGATGCCCCGTGACCGCCGGTACATGACTCTAGCGGCATCGTCAAAACTCGTGATCTCGAGCATTTCTGGCCGTTTTCGTGGGCTATGTCCACGGTTTCGGGTCCTGAGAGGATTTGGATGCCCCGTGACCCACGGTACATGACTAGCGGCATCGTCAAAACTCGTGATCTCGAGCATTTCTGGCCGTTTTCGTGGGCTATAGTCCACGGTTTTCGGGTCACAGGATGATTTCGATGCCCCGTGACCCCCGGTACACGACTCTAGCGGCATCATCAAAACTCGTGATTTCAAGCATTTCTGGCCGTTTTCGTGGGCTATAGTCCACGTTTTCGGGTCCCGGGAGGATTTTGATGCCCCATGACCCCTGGTACACGACTCTAGCGGCATCGTCAAAACTCGTGATTTTTAGCATTTCTGGCCGTTTTTGTGGGCTATGTCCACGGTTTCGGGTCCTAAGAGGATTTGGATGCCCCGTGACCCCCGGTACACGACTCTAGCGGCATCGTCAAAACTCGTGATTTTTAGCATTCCTGGCCCTTATCGTGGGCTATGTCCACGATTTCGGGTCTCGGGAGGATTTCGATGCCCCGTGACCCCCGGTACATGACTCTAGCGGCATCGTCAAAACTCGTGATTTCGAGCATTTCTGGTCGTTTTCGTGGGCTATAGTCCACGATTTTCGGGTCACGAGATCATTTCGATGCCCTGTGACCCCTGGTACACGACTCTAGCGGCATCATCAAAACTCGTGATTTCAAGAATTTCTGGCCGTTCTCGTGGGCTATAGTCCACGGTTTCGAGTCCTAGGAGGATTTCGATGCCCCGTAACCCACGGTACACGACTCTACGGCATCGTCAAAACTCGTGATTTCCTGCATTTTTGGCTGTTTTCGTGGGCTATAGTCCACGATTTTCGGGTCACGGGATGATTTCGATCCCCCGTGACCCCTGGTACCTGACTCTAGCGGCATCGTCAAAACTCGTGATCTCGAGCATTTCTGACCGTTTTCGTGGGCTATAGTCCACGATTTCGGGTCCCGGGAGGATTTCGATGCCCCATGACCCCCGGTACCTGACTCTAGCGGCATCGTCAAAACTCGTGATCTCGAGCATTTCTGACCGTTTTCGTGTGCTATAGACCACGGTTTTCGGGTCACGGGATGATTTCGATGCCCTGTGACCCCCGGTACACGACTCTAGCGGCATCATCAAAACTCGTGATTTCAAGCATTTCTGGCCGTTTTCTTGGGAGTCCACGGTTTCGGGTCCCGGGAGAATTTCGATGCCCCGTGACCGTCGGTGCATGACTCTAGCGGCATCGTCAAAACTCGTGATTTCGAGCATTTCTGGCTGTTTTCGTGGGCTATAGTCCACGTTTTCGGGTCCCGGGAGGATTTTAATGCCCCATGACCCCCGGTACACAACTCTAGCGGCATCGTCAAAACTCGTGATTTCGAGCATTTCTGGCCGTTTTCGTGGGCTATGTCCACGGTTTCGGGTCCTGAGAGGATTTGGATGCCCCGTGACCCCCCGGTACACGACTCTAGCGGCATCGTCAAAACTCGTGATTTCAAGCATTTCTGGCCGTTTTCGTGGGCTATAGTCCACGGTTTCGGGTCCCAGGACGATTTTGATGCCCCGTGACCGCCGGTACATGACTCTAGCGGCATCGTCAAAACTAGTGATTTCGAGCATTTCTGGCCGTTTTCTTGGGCTATACTCCACGGTTTCGGGTCCCAAGAGGATTTCGATGCCCCGTGACCAGCGGCATCGTCGAAACTCATGATTTCGCGCATTTCTGGCCATTTTCGTGGGCTATAGTCCACGCTTTTCGAGTCACGGGATGATTTCAATGCCCTGTGACCCCCGGTACACGACTCTAGCGGCATCATCAAAACTCGTGATTTCGAGCATTTCTAGATGTTTTCGTGGGCTATAGTCCACGTTTTCGGGTCCTGGGAGGATTTTGATGCCCCGTGACCCCCGGTACACGACTCTAGCGGCATCGTCAAAACTCGTGATTTCGAGCATTTCTGGTCGTTTTTGTCGGCTATAGTCCACGGTTTCGGGTCCCGGAAGGATTTCGATGCCCCGTGACCCACGGTACACGACTCTAGTGGCATCGTCAAAACTCGTGATTTCGAGCATTTTTGGCTGTTTTCGTGGGCTATAGTCCATGTTTTTGGGTCCCGGGAGGATTTTGATGCCCCGTGACCCCTGGTACACGACTCTAGCGGCATTGTCAAAACTCGTGATTTCGAGCATTTCTGGCCGTTTTCGTGGGCTATGTCCACGGTTTCGGGTCCTGAGAGGATTTGGATGCCCCGTGACCCCCCGGTACACGACTCTAGCGGCATCGTCAAAACTCGTGATTTCAAGCATTTCTGGCCGTTTTCGTGGGCTATAGTCCACGATTTTCGGGTCACGGGATGATTTCGATGCCCAGTGACCCCTGGTACACGACTCCAGCGGCATCATCAAAACTCATGATTACAAGCATTTCTGGCCGTTTTCTTGGGCTATAGTCCACGATTTCGGGTCCCGGAAGGATTTCGATGCCCCGTGACCCCCGGTACATGACTCTAGCGGCATCGTCAAAACTCGTGATCTCGAGCATTTCTGGCCGTTTTCGTGGATTATGTCCACGGTTTCGGGTCCTGAGAGGATTTGGATGCCCCATGACCCACGGTACATGACTCTAGCGGCATCGTCAAAACTCGTGATCTCGAGCATTTCTGGCCGTTTTCGTGGGCTATAGTCCACGGTTTTCGGGTCACAGGATGATTTCGATGCCCCGTGACCCCCGGTACACGACTCTAGCGGCATCATCAAAACTCGTGATTTCAAGCATTTCTGGCCGTTTTCGTGGGCTATAGTCCACGTTTTCGGGTCCCGGGAGGATTTTGATGCCCCATGACCCCTGGTACACGACTCTAGCGGCATCGTCAAAACTCGTGATTTTTAGCATTTCTGGCCGTTTTCGTGGGCTATGTCCACGGTTTCGGGTCCTAAGAGGATTTGGATGCCCCGTGACTCCCGGTACACGACTCTAGCGGCATCGTCAAAACTCGTGATTTTTAGCATTCCTGGCCCTTTTCGTGGGCTATGTCCACGGTTTCGGGTCCTAAGAGGATTTGGATGCCCCGTGACCCGCCGGTACATGACTCTAGCGGCATCGTCAAAACTCGTGATTTCGAGCATTTCTGGCCATTTTCGTGGGCTATAGTCCACGTTTTTCGGGTCACGGGATGATTTCGATGCCCTGTGACCCCTGGTACACGACTCTAGCGGCATCATCAAAACTCGTGATTTCAAGCATTTATGGCTGTTTTCGTGGGCTATAGTCCACGATTTCGGGTCTCGGGAGGATTTCGATGCCCCGTGACCCCCGGTACATGACTCTACCGGCATCGTCAAAACTCGTGATCTCGAGCATTTCTGGCCGTTTTCGTGGGCTATAGTCCACGGTTTTCGGGTCACGAGATCATTTCGATGCCCTGTGACCCCCGGTACACGACTCTAGCGGCATCATCAAAACTCGTGATTTCAAGAATTTCTGGCCGTTTTCGTGGGCTATAGTCCACGATTTCGGGTCCCGGGAGTATTTCGATGCCCCTTAACCAAGGGTACACGACTCTACGGCATCGTCAAAACTCGTGATTTCGAGCATTTTTGGCTGTTTTCGTGGGCTATAGTCCACGATTTTCGGGTCACGGGATGATTTCGATGCCCCGTGACCCCTGGTACCTGACTCTAGCGGCATCGTCAAAACTCGTGATCTCGAGCATTTCTGACCGTTTTCGTGGGCTATAGTCCACGATTTCGGGTCCCGGGAGGATTTCGAGGCCCTGTGACCCCCGGTACCTGACTCTAGCGGCATCGTCAAAACTCGTGATATCGAGCATTTCTGACCGTTTTCGTGGGCTATAGTCCACGGTTTCGGGTCACGGGATGATTTCGATGCCCTGTGACCCCCGGTACACGACTCTAGCGGCATCATCAAAACTTGTGATTTCAAGCATTTCTGGCTGTTTTCGTGGGCTATAGTCCACGATTTCGGGTCCCGGGAGTATTTCGATGCCCCGCGACCCACGGTACACGACTCTAGCGGCATCGTCAAAACTCGTGATTTCGAGCATTTCCGACTGTTTTCGTGGGCTATAGTCCACGGTTTCGGGTCCCGGGAGGGATTTTGATGCCCCGTCACCCCCGGTACACCACACTACCGGCAACGACAAAACTCGTGATTTCGAGCATTTCTGGTCGTTTCGTCGGAGTCCACGGTTTCGGGTCCCGGAGAATTTCGATGCCCCGTGACCGTCGGTACATGACTCTAGCGGCATCGTCAAAACTCGTGATTTCGAGCATTTCTGGCTGTTTTCGTGGGCTATAGTCCACGTTTTCGGGTCCCGGGAGGATTTTAATGCCCCATGACCCCCGGTACACGACTCTAGCGGCATCGTCAAAACTCGTGATTTCGAGCATTTCTGGCCGTTTTCGTGGGCTATGTCCACGGTTTCGGGTCCTGAGAGGATTTGGATGCCCCGTGACCCCCGGTACACGACTCTAGCGGCATCGTCAAAACTCGTGATTTCAAGCATTTCTGGCCGTTTTCGTGGGCTATAGTCCACGGTTTCGGGTCCCAGGACGATTTTGATGCCCCGTGACCGCCGGTACATGACTCTAGCGGCATCGTCAAAACTAGTGATTTCGAGCATTTCTGGCCGTTTTCTTGGGCTATACTCCACGGTTACGGGTCCCAAGAGGATTTCGATGCCCCGTGACCAGCGGCATCGTCGAAACTCATGATTTCGCGCATTTCTGGCCATTTTCGTGGGCTATAGTCCACGCTTTTCGAGTCACGGGATGATTTCAATGCCCTGTGACCCCCGGTACACGACTCTAGCGGCATCATCAAAACTCGTGATTTCGAGCATTTCTGGATGTTTTCGTGGGCTATAGTCCACGTTTTCGGGTCCTGGGAGGATTTTGATGCCCCGTGACCCCCGGTACACGACTCTAGCGGCATCGTCAAAACTAGTGATTTCGAGCATTTCTGGCCGTTTTCTTGGGCTATACTCCACGGTTTCGGGTCCCAAGAGGATTTCGATGCCCCGTGACCAGCGGCATCGTCGAAACTCATGATTTCGCGCATTTCTGGCCATTTTCGTGGGCTATAGTCCACGCTTTTCGAGTCACGGGATGATTTTGATGCCCCGTGACCCCTGGTACACGACTCTAGCGGCATTGTCAAAACTCGTGATTTCGAGCATTTCTGGCCGTTTTCGTGAGCTATAGTCCACGGTTTTTGGGTCACGGGATGATTTTGATGCCCCGTGACCCCCGGTACACGACTCTAGCGGCATCGTCAAAACTCGTGATTTCGAGCATTTCTGGCCGTTTTCGTGGGCTATAGTCCACGATTTTCGGGTCACGAGATCATTTCGATGCCCTGTGACCCCTGGTACACGACTCTAGCGGCATCGTCGAAACTCGTGATTTCAAGAATTTCTGGCCGTTTTCGTGGGCTATAGTCCACGGTTTCGAGTCCTAGGAGGATTTCGATGCCACGTAACCCACGGTACACGACTCTACGGCATCGTCAAAACTCGTGATTTCCTGCATTTTTGGCTGTTTTCGTGGGCTATAGTCCACGATTTTCGGGTCACGGGATGATTTCGATCCCCCGTGACCCCTGGTACCTGACTCTAGCGGCATCGTCAAAACTCGTGATCTCGAGCATTTCTGACCGTTTTCGTGGGCTATAGTCCACGATTTCGGGTCCCGGGAGGATTTCGATGCCCCATGACCCCCGGTACCTGACTCTAGCGGCATCGTCAAAACTCGTGATCTCGAGCATTTCTGACCGTTTTCGTGTGCTATAGTCCACGGTTTTCGGGTCACGGGATGATTTCGATGCCCTGTGACCCCCGGTACACGACTCTAGCGGCATCATCAAAACTTGTGATTTCAAGCATTTCTGGCTGTTTTCGTGGGCTATAGTCCACGATTTCGGGTCCCGGGAGTATTTCGATGCCCCGCGACCCACGGTACACGACTCTAGCGGCATCGTCAAAACTCGTGATTTCGAGCATTTCCGACTGTTTTCGTGGGCTATAGTCCACGTTTTCGGGTCCCGGGAGGGATTTTGATGCCCCGTGACCCCCGGTACACGACTCTACCGGCATCGTCAAAACTCGTGATTTCGAGCATTTCTAGTGGTTTTCGTCGGAGTCCACGGTTTCGGGTCCCGGGAGAATTTCGATGCCCCGTGACCGTCGGTACATGACTCTAGCGGCATCGTCAAAACTCGTGATTTTGAGCATTTCTGGCCGTTTCCTTGGGCTATACTCCACGGTTTCGGGTCCCAAGAGGATTTCGATGCCCCGTGACCAGCGGCATCGTCGAAACTCATGATTTCGCGCATTTCTGGCCGTTTTCGTGGGCTATGTCCACGGTTTCGGGTCCTGAGAGGATTTGGATGCCCCGTGACCCCCCGGTACACGACTCTAGCGGCATCGTCAAAACTCGTGATTTCAAGCATTTCTGGCCGTTTTCGTGGGCTATAGTCCACGGTTTCGGGTCCCAGGACGATTTTGATGCCCCGTGACCGCCGGTACATGACTCTAGCGGCATCGTCAAAACTAGTGATTTCGAGCATTTCTGGCCGTTTTCTTGGGCTATACTCCACGGTTTCGGGTCCCAAGAGGATTTCGATGCCCCGTGACCAGCGGCATCGTCGAAACTCATGATTTCGCGCATTTCTGGCCATTTTCGTGGGCTATAGTCCACGCTTTTCGAGTCACGGGATGATTTCAATGCCCTGTGACCCCCGGTACACGACTCTAGCGGCATCATCAAAACTCGTGATTTCGAGCATTTCTGGATGTTTTCGTGGGCTATAGTCCACGTTTTCGGGTCCTGGGAGGATTTTGATGCCCCTTGACCCCCGGTACACGACTCTAGCGGCATCGTCAAAACTCGTGATTTCGAGCATTTCTGGTCGTTTTTGTCGGCTATAGTCCACGGTTTCGGGTCCCGGAAGGATTTCGATGCCCCGTGACCCACGGTACACGACTCTAGCGGCATCGTCAAAACTCGTGATTTTTAGCATTTCTGGCCGTTTTCGTGGGTTATTTCCACGGTTTCGGGTCCTAAGAGGATTTGGATGCCCCGTGACCCCCGGTACACGACTCTAGCGGCATCGTCAAAACTCGTGATTTTTAGAATTCCTGGCCCTTTTCGTGGGTTATTTCCACGGTTTCGGGTCCTAAGAGGATTTGGATGCCCCGTGACCCGCCGGTACATGACTCTAGCGGCATCGTCAAAACTCGTGATTTCGAGCATTTCTGGCCGTTTTCGTGGGCTATAGTCCACGATTTTCGGGTCACGGGATGATTTCGATGCCATGTGACCCCTGGTACACGACTCTAGCGGCATCATCAAAACTCGTGATTTCAAGCATTTATGGCTGTTTTCGTGGGCTATAGTCCACGATTTCGGGTCTCGGGAGGATTTCGATGCCCCGTGACCCCCGGTACATGACTCTAGCGGCATCGTCAAAACTCGTGATCTCGAGCATTTCTGGCCGTTTTCGTGGGCTATAGTCCACGGTTTTCGGGTCACGAGATCATTTCGATGCCCTGTGACGCTCGGTACACGACTCTAGCGGCATCATCAAAACTCGTGATTTCAAGAATTTCTGGCCGTTTTCGTGGGCTATAGTCCACGGTTTCGAGTCCTAGGAGGATTTCGATGCCCCGTAACCCACGGTACACGACTCTACGGCATCGTCAAAACTCGTGATTTCGAGCATTTTTGGCTGTTTTCGTGGGCTATAGTCCACGATTTTCGGGTCACGGCATGATTTCGATGCCCCGTGACCCCTGGTACCTGACTCTAGCGGCATCGTCAAAACTCGTGATCTCGAGCATTTCTGACCGTTTTCGTGGGCTATAGTCCACGATTTCGGGTCCCGGGAGGATTTCGATGCCCCGTGACCCCCGGTACCTGACTCTAGCGGCATCGTCAAAACTCGTGATCTCGAGCATTTCTGACCGTTTTCGTGGGCTATAGTCCACGGTTTTCGGGTCACGGGATGATTTCGATGCCCTGTGACCCCCGGTACACGACTCTAGCGGCATCATCAAAACTCGTGATTTCAAGCATTTATGGCTGTTTTCGTGGGCTATAGTCCACGATTTCGGGTCTCGGGAGGATTTCGATGCCCCGTGACCCCCGGTACATGACTCTAGCGGCATCGTCAAAACTCGTGATCTCGAGCATTTCTGGCCGTTTTCGTGGGCTATAGTCCACGGTTTTCGGGTCACGAGATCATTTCGATGCCCTGTGACGCTCGGTACACGACTCTAGCGGCATCATCAAAACTCGTGATTTCAAGAATTTCTGGCCGTTTTCGTGGGCTATAGTCCACGGTTTCGAGTCCTAGGAGGATTTCGATGCCCCGTAACCCACGGTACACGACTCTACGGCATCGTCAAACTCGTCATTTCGAGCATTTTTGGCTGTTTTCGTGGGCTATAGTCCACGATTTTCGGGTCACGGGATGATTTCGATGCCCCGTGACCCCTGGTACCTGACTCTAGCGGCATCGTCAAAACTCGTGATCTCGAGCATTTCTGACCGTTTTCGTGGGCTATAGTCCACGATTTCGGGTCCCGGGAGGATTTCGATGCCCCGTGACCCCCGGTACCTGACTCTAGCGGCATCGTCAAAACTCGTGATCTCGAGCATTTCTGACCGTTTTCGTGGGCTATAGTCCACGGTTTTCGGGTCACGGGATGATTTCGATGCCCTGTGGCCCCCGGTACACGACTCTAGCGGCATCATCAAAACTTGTGATTTCAAGCATTTCTGGCTGTTTTCGTGGGCTATAGTCCACGATTTCGGGTCTCGGGAGTATTTCGATGCCCCGCGACCCACGGTACACGACTCTAGCGGCATCAACAAAACTCGTGATTTCGAGCATTTCCGACTGTTTTCGTGGGCTATAGTCCACGTTTTCGGGTCCCGGGAGGGATTTTGATGCCCCGTGACCCCCGGTACACGACTCTACCGGCATCGTCAAAACTCGTGATTTCGAGCATTTCTGGTCGTTTTCGTCGGAGTCCACGGTTTCGGGTCCCGGGAGAATTTCGATGCCCCGTGACCGTCGGTACATGACTCTAGCGGCATCGTCAAAACTCGTGATTTCGAGCATTTCTGGCTGTTTTCGTGGCCTATAGTCCACGGTTTCGGGTCCCGGGAGGATTTCGATGCCACGTGACCCTCGGCATGACTCTAGCGGCATTGTCAAAACTCGTGATCTCGAGCATTTCTGGCCGTTTTCGTGGGCTATAGTCCACGATTTTCGGGTCACGGGATGATTTCGATGCCATCTGACAAGAGGTACACGACTCCAGCGGCATCATCAAAACTCATGATTACAAGCATTTCTGGCCGTTTTCTTGGGCTATAGTCCACGATTTCGGGTCCCGGAAGGATTTCGATGCCCCGTGACCCCCGGTACATGACTCTAGCGGCATCGTCAAAACTCGTGATCTCGAGCATTTCTGGCTGTTTTCGTGGGCTATGTCCACGGTTTCGGGTCCTGAGAGGATTTGGATGCCCCGTGACCCACGGTACACGACTCTAGCGGCATCATCAAAACTCGTGATCTCGAGCATTTCTGGCCGTTTTCGTGGGCGTCCACGTTTTCGGGTCCCGGGAGGATTTTGATGCCCCATGACCCCTGGTACACGACTCTAGAGGCATCGTCAAAACTCGTGATTTTTAGCATTTCTGGCCGTTTTCGTGGGTTATGTCCACGGTTTCGGGTCCTAAGAGGATTTGGATGCCCCGTGACCCCCGGTACACGACTCTAGCGGCATCGTCAAAACTCGTGATTTTTAGAATTCCTGGCCCTTTTCGTGGGCTATTTCCACGGTTTCGGGTCCTAAGAGGATTTGGATGCCCCGTGACCCGCCGGTACATGACTCTAGCGGCATTGTCAAAACTCGTGATTTCGAGCATTTCTGGCCTTTTTCGTGGGCTATAGTCCACGATTTTCGGGTCACGGGATGATTTCGATGCCCTGTGACCCCTGGTACACGACTCTAGCGGCATCATCAAAACTCGTGATTTCAAGCATTTATGGCTGTTTTCGTGGGCTATAGTCCACGATTTCGGGTCTCGGGAGGATTTCGATGCCCCGTGACCCCCGGTACATGACTCTAGCAGCATCGTCAAAACTCGTGATCTCGAGCATTTCTGGCCGTTTTCGTGGGCTATAGTCCACGGTTTTCGGGTCACGAGATCATTTCGATGCCTTGTGACGCTCGGTACACGACTCTAGCGGCATCATCAAAACTCGTGATTTCAAGAATTTCTGGCCGTTTTCGTGGGCTATAGTCCACGGTTTCGAGTCCTAGGAGGATTTCGATGCCCCGTAACCCACGGTACACGACTCTACGGCATCGTCAAAACTCGTGATTTCGAGCATTTTTGGCTGTTTTCGTGGGCTATAGTCCACGATTTTCGGGTCACGGGATGATTTCGATGCCCCGTGACCCCTGGTACCTGACTCTAGCGGCATCGTCAAAACTCGTGATCTCGAGCATTTCTGACCGTTTTCGTGGGCTATAGTCCACGATTTCGGGTCCCGGGAGGATTTCGATGCCCCGTGACCCCCGGTACCTGACTCTAGCGGCATCGTCAAAACTCGTGATCGCGAGCATTTCTGACCGTTTTCGTGGGCTATAGTCCACGGTTTTCGGGTCACGGGATGATTTCGATGCCCTGTGGCCCCCGGTACACGACTCTAGCGGCATCATCAAAACTTGTGATTTCAAGCATTTCTGGCTGTTTTCGTGGGCTATAGTCCACGATTTCGGGTCCCGGGAGTATTTCGATGCCCCGCGATCCACGGTACACGACTCTAGCGGCATCATCAAAACTCGTGATTTCGAGCATTTCCGACTGTTTTCGTGGGCTATAGTCCACGTTTTCGGGTCCCGGGAGGGATTTTGATGCCCCGTGACCCCCGGTACACGACTCTACCGGCATCGTCAAAACTCGTGATTTCGAGCATTTCTGGTCGTTTTCGTCGGAGTCCACGGTTTCGGGTCCCGGGAGAATTTCGATGCCCCGTGACCGTCGGTACATGACTCTAGCGGCATCGTCAAAACTCGTGATTTCGAGGATTTCTGGCTGTTTTCATGGCCTATAGTCCACGGTTTCGGGTCCCGGGAGGATTTCGATGCCACGTGACCCTCGGCATGACTCTAGCGGCATTGTCAAAACTCGTGATCTCGAGCATTTCTGGCCGTTTTCGTGGGCTATAGTCCACGATTTTCGGGTCACGGGATGATTTCGATGCCCTGTGACCCCTGGTACACGACTCCAGCGGCATCATCAAAACTCATGATTACAAGCATTTCTGGCCGTTTTCTTGGGCTATAGTCCACGATTTCGGGTCCCGGAAGGATTTCGATGCCCCGTGACCCCCGGTACATGACTCTAGCGGCATCGTCAAAACTCGTGTTCTCGAGCATTTCTGGCTGTTTTCGTGGGCTATGTCCACGGTTTCGGGTCCTGAGAGGATTTGGATGCCCCGTGACCCACGGTACATGACTCTAGCGGCATCGTCAAAACTCGTGATCTCGAGCATTTCTGGCCGTTTTCGTGGGCTATAGTCCACGTTTTCGGGTCCCGGGAGGATTTTGATGCCCCATGACCCCTGGTACACGACTCTAGCGGCATCGTCAAAACTCGTGATTTTTTGCATTTCTGGCCGTTTTCGTGGGTTATGTCCACGGTTTCGGGTCCTAAGAGGATTTGGATGCCCCGTGACCCCCGGTACACGACTCTAGCGGCATCGTCAAAACTCGTGATTTTTAGCATTCCTGGCCCTTTTCGTGGGCTATGTCCACGGTTTCGGGTCCTAAGAGGATTTGGATGCCCCGTGACCCGCCGGTACATGACTCTAGCGGCATCGTCAAAACTCGTGATTTCGAGCATTTATGGCTGTTTTCGTGGGCTATAGTCCACGATTTCGGGTCTCAGGAGGATTTCGATGCCCCGTGACCCCCGGTACATGACTCTAGCGGCATCGTCAAAACTCGTGATCTCGAGCATTTCTGGCCGTTTTCGTGGGCTATAGTCCACGGTTTTCGGGTCACGAGATCATTTCGATGCCCTGCGACCCTCGGTACACGACTCTAGCGGCATCATCAAAACTCGTGATTTCAAGAATTTCTGGCCGTTTTCGTGGGCTATAGTCCACGGTTTCGAGTCCTAGGAGGATTTCGATGCCCCGCAACCCACGGTACACGACTCTACGGCATCGTCAAAACTCGTGATTTCGAGCATTTTTGGCTGTTTTCGTGGGCTATAGTCCACGATTTTCGGGTCACGGGATGATTTCCATGCCCCGTGACCCCTGGTACCTGACTCTAGCGGCATCGTCAAAACTCGTGATCTCGAGCATTTCTGACCGTTTTCGTGGGCTATAGTCCACGATTTCGGGTCCCGGGAGGATTTCGATGCCCCGTGACCCCCGGTACCTGACTCTAGCGGCATCGTCAAAACTCGTGATCTCGAGCATTTCTGACCGTTTTCGTGGGCTATAGTCCACGATTTCGGGTCCCGGGAGGATTTCGATGCCCCGTGACCCCCGGTACCTGACTCTAGCGGCATCGTCAAAACTCGTGATCTCGAGCATTTCTGACCGTTTTCGTGGGCTATAGTCCACGGTTTTCGGGTCACGGGAGGGGATTTCGATGCCCTGTGACCCCCGGTACACGACTCTAGCGGCATCATCAAAACTCGTGATTTCAAGCATTTATGGCTGTTTTCGTGGGCTATAGTCCACGATTTCGGGTCTCGGGAGGATTTCGATGCCCCGTGACCCCCGGTACATGACTCTAGCGGCATCGTCAAAACTCGTGATCTCGAGCATTTCTGGCCGTTTTCGTGGGCTATAGTCCACGGTTTTCGGGTCACGAGATCATTTCGATGCCCTGTGACGCTCGGTACACGACTCTAGCGGCATCATCAAAACTCGTGATTTCAAGAATTTCTGGCCGTTTTCGTGGGCTATAGTCCACGGTTTCGAGTCCTAGGAGGATTTCGATGCCCCGTAACCCACGGTACACGACTCTACGGCATCGTCAAAACTCGTGATTTCGAGCATTTGTGGCTGTTTTCGTGGGCTATAGTCCACGATTTTCGGGTCACGGGATGATTTCGATGCCCCGTGACCCCTGGTACCTGACTCTAGCGGCATCGTCAAAACTCGTGATCTCGAGCATTTCTGACCGTTTTCGTGGGCTATAGTCCACGATTTCGGGTCCCGGGAGGATTTCGATGCCCCGTGACCCCCGGTACCTGACTCTAGCGGCATCGTCAAAACTCGTGATCGCGAGCATTTCTGACCGTTTTCGTGGGCTATAGTCCACGGTTTTCGGGTCACGGGATGATTTCGATGCCCTGTGGCCCCCGGTACACGACTCTAGCGGCATCATCAAAACTTGTGATTTCAAGCATTTCTGGCTGTTTTCGTGGGCTATAGTCCACGATTTCGGGTCCCGGGAGTATTTCGATGCCCCGCGACCCACGGTACACGACTCTAGCGGCATCATCAAAACTCGTGATTTCGAGCATTTCCGACTGTTTTCGTGGGCTATAGTCCACGTTTTCGGGTCCCGGGAGGGATTTTGATGCCCCGTGACCCCCGGTACACGACTCTACCGGCATCGTCAAAACTCGTGATTTCGAGCATTTCTGGTCGTTTTCGTCGGAGTCCACGGTTTCGGGTCCCGGGAGAATTTCGATGCCCCGTGACCGTCGGTACATGACTCTAGCGGCATCGTCAAAACTCGTGATTTCGAGGATTTCTGGCTGTTTTCGTGGCCTATAGTCCACGGTTTCGGGTCCCGGGAGGATTTCGATGCCACGTGACCCTCGGCATGACTCTAGCGGCATTGTCAAAACTCGTGATCTCGAGCATTTCTGGCCGTTTTCGTGGGCTATAGTCCACGATTTTCGGGTCACGGGATGATTTCGATGCCCTGTGACCCCTGGTACACGACTCCAGCGGCATCATCAAAACTCATGATTACAAGCATTTCTGGCCGTTTTCTTGGGCTATAGTCCACGATTTCGGGTCCCGGAAGGATTTCGATGCCCCGTGACCCCCGGTACATGACTCTAGCGGCATCGTCAAAACTCGTGATCTCGAGCATTTCTGGCTGTTTTCGTGGGCTATGTCCACGGTTTCGGGTCCTGAGAGGATTTGGATGCCCCGTGACCCACGGTATATGACTCTAGCGGCATCGTCAAAACTCGTGATCTCGAGCATTTCTGGCCGTTTTCGTGGGCTATAGTCCACGTTTTCGGGTCCCGGGAGGATTTTGATGCCCCATGACCCCTGGTACACGACTCTAGCGGCATCGTCAAAACTCGTGATTTTTTGCATTTCTGGCCGTTTTCGTGGGTTATGTCCACGGTTTCGGGTCCTAAGAGGATTTGGATGCCCCGTGACCCCCGGTACACGACTCTAGCGGCATCGTCAAAACTCGTGATTTTTAGCATTCCTGGCCCTTTTCGTGGGCTATGTCCACGGTTTCGGGTCCTAAGAGGATTTGGATGCCCCGTGACCCGCCGGTACATGACTCTAGCGGCATCGTCAAAACTCGTGATTTCGAGCATTTATGGCTGTTTTCGTGGGCTATAGTCCACGATTTCGGGTCCCGGGAGTATTTCGATGCCCCGCGACCCACGGTACACGACTCTAGCGGCATCATCAAAACTCGTGATTTCGAGCATTTCCGACTGTTTTCGTGGGCTATAGTCCACGTTTTCGGGTCCCGGGAGGGATTTTGATGCCCCGTGACCCCCGGTACACGACTCTACCGGCATCGTCAAAACTCGTGATTTCGAGCATTTCTGGTCGTTTTCGTCGGAGTCCACGGTTTCGGGTCCCGGGAGAATTTCGATGCCCCGTGACCGTCGGTACATGACTCTAGCGGCATCGTCAAAACTCGTGATTTCGAGGATTTCTGGCTGTTTTCGTGGCCTATAGTCCACGGTTTCGGGTCCCGGGAGGATTTCGATGCCACGTGACCCTCGGCATGACTCTAGCGGCATTGTCAAAACTCGTGATCTCGAGCATTTCTGGCCGTTTTCGTGGGCTATAGTCCACGATTTTCGGGTCACGGGATGATTTCGATGCCCTGTGACCCCTGGTACACGACTCCAGCGGCATCATCAAAACTCATGATTACAAGCATTTCTGGCCGTTTTCTTGGGCTATAGTCCACGATTTCGGGTCCCGGAAGGATTTCGATGCCCCGTGACCCCCGGTACATGACTCTAGCGGCATCGTCAAAACTCGTGATCTCGAGCATTTCTGGCTGTTTTCGTGGGCTATGTCCACGGTTTCGGGTCCTGAGAGGATTTGGATGCCCCGTGACCCACGGTATATGACTCTAGCGGCATCGTCAAAACTCGTGATCTCGAGCATTTCTGGCCGTTTTCGTGGGCTATAGTCCACGTTTTCGGGTCCCGGGAGGATTTTGATGCCCCATGACCCCTGGTACACGACTCTAGCGGCATCGTCAAAACTCGTGATTTTTTGCATTTCTGGCCGTTTTCGTGGGTTATGTCCACGGTTTCGGGTCCTAAGAGGATTTGGATGCCCCGTGACCCCCGGTACACGACTCTAGCGGCATCGTCAAAACTCGTGATTTTTAGCATTCCTGGCCCTTTTCGTGGGCTATGTCCACGGTTTCGGGTCCTAAGAGGATTTGGATGCCCCGTGACCCGCCGGTACATGACTCTAGCGGCATCGTCAAAACTCGTGATTTCGAGCATTTATGGCTGTTTTCGTGGGCTATAGTCCACGATTTCGGGTCTCAGGAGGATTTCGATGCCCCGTGACCCCCGGTACATGACTCTAGCGGCATCGTCAAAACTCGTGATCTCGAGCATTTCTGGCCGTTTTCGTGGGCTATAGTCCACGGTTTTCGGGTCACGAGATCATTTCGATGCCCTGCGACCCTCGGTACACGACTCTAGCGGCATCATCAAAACTCGTGATTTCAAGAATTTCTGGCCGTTTTCGTGGGCTATAGTCCACGGTTTCGAGTCCTAGGAGGATTTCGATGCCCCGTAACCCACGGTACACGACTCTACGGCATCGTCAAAACTCGTGATTTCGAGCATTTTTGGCTGTTTTCGTGGGCTATAGTCCACGATTTCGGGTCCCGGGAGGATTTCGATGCCCCGTGACCCCCGGTACCTGACTCTAGCGGCATCGTCAAAACTCGTGATCTTGAGCATTTCTGACCGTTTTCGTGGGCTATAGTCCACGGTTTTCGGGTCACGGGATGATTTCGATGCCCTGTGAACCCCGGTACACGACTCTAGCGGCATCATCAAAACTTGTGATTTCAAGCATTTATGGCTGTTTTCGTGGGCTATAGTCCACGATTTCGGGTCTCGGGAGGATTTCGATGCCCCGCGACCCACGGTACACGACTCTAGCGGCATCGTCAAAACTCGTGATTTCGAGCATTTCCGACTGTTTTCGTGGGCTATAGTCCACGTTTTCGGGTCCCGGGAGGGATTTTGATGCCCCGTGACCCCCGGTACACGACTCTACCGGCATCGTCAAAACTCGTGATTTCGAGCATTTCTGGCCGTTTTCTTGGGCTATACTCCACGGTTTCGGGTCCCAAGAGGATTTCGATGCCCCGTGACCAGCGGCATCGTCGAAACTCATGATTTCGCGCATTTCTGGCCATTTTCGTGGGCTATAGTCCACGCTTTTCGAGTCACGGGATGATTTCGATGCCCTGTGACCCCCGGTACACGACTCTAGCGGCATCATCAAAACTCGTGATTTCGAGCATTTCTGGATGTTTTCGTGGGCTATAGTCCACGTTTTCGGGTCACGGGATGATTTTGATGCCCCGTGACCCCCGGTACACGACTCTAGCGGCATCGTCAAAACTCGTGATTTTGAGCATTTCTGGTCGTTTTTGTCGGCTATAGTCCACGGTTTCGGGTCCCGGAAGGATTTCGATGCCCCGTGACCCACGGTACACGACTCTAGCGGCATCGTCAAAACTCGTGATTTCGAGCATTTCTGGCTGTTTCCGTGGGCTATAGTCCATGTTTTTGGGTCCCGGGAGGATTTTGATGCCCCGTGACCCCTGGTACACGACTCTAGCGGCATTGTCAAAACTCGTGATTTCGAGCATTTCTGGCCGTTTTCGTGAGCTATAGTCCACGGTTTTTGGGTCACGGGATGATTTCGATGCCCCATGACCCCCGGTACACGACTCTACCGGCATCATCAAAACTCGTGATTTCAAGCATTTCTGGCCGTTTTCGTGGCCTATAGTCCACGGTTTCGGGTCACGGGATGATTTCGATGCCCCGTGACCCACGGTACACGATTCTAGCGGCATCGTCGAAACTCATGATTTCGCGCATTTCTGGCCATTTTCGTGGGCTATTAGTCCATGCTTTTCGGGTCACGGGATGATTTCGATGCCCCGTGACCCCCGGTACACGACTCTAGCGGCATCTTCAAAACTCGTGATTTTTAGCATTCCTGGCCCTTTTCGTGGGCTATGTCCACGGTTTCGGGTCCTAAGAGGATTTCGATGCCACGTGACCCGCCGGTACATGACTCTAGCGGCATCGTCAAAACTCGTGATTTCGAGCATTTCTGGCCGTTTTCGTGGGCTATAGTCCACGATTTTCGGGTCACGGGATGATTTCGATGCCCTGTGACCCCCGGTACACGACTCTAGCGGCATCATCAAAACTCGTGATTTCAAGCATTTCTGGTTATTTTCGTGGGCTATAGTCCATGATTTCGGGTCCCGGGAGGATTTCGATGCCCCGTGACCCACGGTACACGACTCTAGCGGCATCGTCAAAACTCGTGATTTTTAGCATTCCTGGCCCTTTTCGTGGGCTATGTCCACGGTTTCGGGTCCTAAGAGGATTTGGATGCCCCGTGACCCGCCGGTACATGACTCTAGCGGCATCGTCAAAACTCGTGATTTCGAGCATTTCTGGCCGTTTTCGTGGGCTATAGTCCACGATTTTCGGGTCACGGGATGATTTCGATGCCCTGTGACCCCTGGTACACGACTCTAGCGGCATCATCAAAACTCGTGATTTCAAGCATTTATGGCTGTTTTCGTGGGCTATAGTCCACGATTTCGGGTCTCGGGAGGATTTCGATGCCCCGTGACCCCTGGTACATGACTCTAGCGGCATCGTCAAAACTCGTGATCTCGAGCATTTCTGGCTGTTTTCGTGGGCTATAGTCCACAGTTTTCGGGTCACGAGATCATTTCGATGCCCTGTGACCCTCGGTACACGACTCTAGCGGCATCATCAAAACTCGTGATTTCAAGAATTTCTGGCCGTTTTCGTGGGCTATAGTCCACGGTGTTGAGTCCTAGGAGGATTTCGATGCCCCGTAACCCACGGTACACGACTCTACGGCATCGTCAAAACTCGTGATTTCGAGCATTTTTGGCTGTTTTCGTGGGCTATAGTCTACGATTTTCGGGTCACGGGATGATTTCGATGCCCCGTGACCCCTGGTACCTGACTCTAGCGGCATCGTCAAAACTCGTGATCTCGAGCATTTCTGACCGTTTTCGTGGGATATAGTCCACGATTTCGGGTCCCGGGAGGATTTCGATGCCCCGTGACCCCCGGTACCTGACTCTAGCGGCATCGTCAAAACTCGTGATCTCGAGCATTTCTGGCCGTTTTCGTGGGCTATAGTCCACGGTTTCGGGTCCCAGGACGATTTCGATGCCCCGTGACCGCCGGTACATGAGTCTAGCGGCATCGTCAAAACTCGTGATTTCGAGCATTTCTGGCCGTTTTCTTGGGCTATACTCCACGGTTTCGGGTCCCAAGAGGATTTCGATGCCCCGTGACCAGCGGCATCGTCGAAACTCATGATTTCGCGCATTTCTGGCCATTTTCGTGGGCTATAGTCCACGCTTTTCGAGTCACGGGATGATTTCGATGCCCTGTGACCCCCGGTACACGACTCTAGCGGCATCATCAAAACTCGTGATTTCGAGCATTTCTGGATGTTTTCGTGGGCTATAGTCCACGTTTTCGGGTCCTGGGAGGATTTTGATGCCCCGTGACCCACGGTACACGACTCTAGCGGCATCGTCAAAACTCGTGATTTCGAGCATTTCTGGCTGTTTTCGTGGGCTATAGTCCATGTTTTTGGGTCCCGGGAGGATTTCGATGCCCCGTGACCCCTGGTACCTGACTCTAGCGGCATCGTCAAAACTCGTGATCTCGAGCATTTCTGACCGTTTTCGTGGGCTATAGTCCACGATTTCGGGTCCCGGGAGGATTTCGATGCCCCGTGACCCCCGGTACCTGACTCTAGCGGCATCGTCAAAACTCGTGATCTCGAGCATTTCTGACCGTTTTCGTGGGCTATAGTCCACGGTTTTCGGGTCACGGGATGATTTCGATGCCCTGTGGCCCCCGGTACACGACTCTAGCGGCATCATCAAAACTTGTGATTTCAAGCATTTCTGGCTGTTTTCGTGGGCTATAGTCCACGATTTCGGGTCCCGGGAGTATTTCGATGCCCCGCGACCCACGGTACACGACTCTAGCGGCATCATCAAAACTCGTGATTTTGAGCATTTCCGACTGTTTTCGTGGGCTATAGTCCACGTTTTCGGGTCCCGGGAGGGATTTTGATGCCCCGTGACCCCCGGTACACGACTCTACCGGCATCGTCAAAACTCGTGATTTCGAGCATTTCTGGCCGTTTTCGTCGGAGTCCACGGTTTCGGGTCCCGGGAGAATTTCGATGCCCCGTGACCGTCGGTACATGACTCTAGCGGCATCGTCAAAACTCGTGATTTCGAGGATTTCTGGGTGTTTTCGTGGCCTATAGTCCACGGTTTCGGGTCCCGGGAGGATTTCGATGCCACGTGACCCTCGGCATGACTCTAGCGGCATTGTCAAAACTCGTGATCTCGAGCATTTCTGGCCGTTTTCGTGGGCTATAGTCCACGATTTTCGGGTCACGGGATGATTTCGATGCCCTGTGACCCCTGGTACACGACTCCAGCGGCATCATCAAAACTCATGATTACAAGCATTTCTGGCCGTTTTCTTGGGCTATAGTCCACGATTTCGGGTCCCGGAAGGATTTCGATGCCCCGTGACCCCCGGTACATGACTCTAGCGGCATCGTCAAAACTCGTGATCTCGAGCATTTCTGGCTGTTTTCGTGGGCTATGTCCACGGTTTCGGGTCCTGAGAGGATTTGGATGCCCCGTGACCCACGGTACATGACTCTAGCGGCATCGTCAAAACTCGTGATCTCGAGCATTTCTGGCCGTTTTCGTGGGCTATAGTCCACGTTTTCGGGTCCCGGGAGGATTTTGATGCCCCATGACCCCTGGTACACGACTCTAGCGGCATCGTCAAAACTCGTGATTTTTTGCATTTCTGGCCGTTTTCGTGGGTTATGTCCACGGTTTCGGGTCCTAAGAGGATTTGGATGCCCCGTGACCCCCGGTACACGACTCTAGCGGCATCGTCAAAACTCGTGATTTTTAGCATTCCTGGCCCTTTTCGTGGGCCATGTCCACGGTTTCGGGTCCTAAGAGGATTTGGATGCCCCGTGACCCGCCGGTACATGACTCTAGCGGCATCGTCAAAACTCGTGATTTCGAGCATTTATGGCTGTTTTCGTGGGCTATAGTCCACGATTTCGGGTCTCAGGAGGATTTCGATGCCCCGTGACCCCCGGTACATGACTCTAGCGGCATCGTCAAAACTCGTGATCTCGAGCATTTCTGGCCGTTTTCGTGGGCTATAGTCCACGGTTTTCGGGTCACGAGATCATTTCGATGCCCTGCGACCCTCGGTACACGACTCTAGCGGCATCATCAAAACTCGTGATTTCAAGAATTTCTGGCCGTTTTCGTGGGCTATAGTCCACGTTTTCGAGTCCTAGGAGGATTTCGATGCCCCGTAACCCACGGTACACGACTCTACGGCATCGTCAAAACTCGTGATTTCGAGCATTTTTGGCTGTTTTCGTGGGCTATAGTCCACTATTTTCGGGTCACGGGATGATTTCGATGCCCCGTGACCCCTGGTACCTGACTCTAGCGGCATCGTCAAAACTCGTGATCTCGAGCATTTCTGACCGTTTTCGTGGGATATAGTCCACGATTTCGGGTCCCGGGAGGATTTCGATGCCCCGTGACCCCCGGTACCTGACTCTAGCGGCATCGTCAAAACTCGTGATCTTGAGCATTTCTGACCGTTTTCGTGGGCTATAGTCCACGGTTTTCGGGTCACGGGATGATTTCGATGCCCTGTGAACCCCGGTACACGACTCTAGCGGCATCATCAAAACTTGTGATTTCAAGCATTTCTGGCTGTTTTCGTGGGCTATAGTCCACGATTTCGGGTCCCAAGAGGATTTCGATGCCCCGCGACCCACGGTACACGACTCTAGCGGCATCGTCAAAACTCGTGATTTCGAGCATTTCCGACTGTTTTCGTGGGCTATAGTCCACGTTTTCGGGTCCCGGGAGGGATTTTGATGCCCCGTGACCCCCGGTACACAACTCTACCGGCATCGTCAAAACTCGTGATTTCGAGCATTTCTGGCCGTTTTCGTGGGCTATGTCCATGGTTTCGGGTCCTGAGAGGATTTGGATGCCCCGTGACCCCCCGGTACACGACTCTAGCGGCATCGTCAAAACTCGTGATTTCAAGCATTTCTGGCCGTTTTCGTGGGCTATAGTCCACGGTTTCGGGTCCCAGGACGATTTCGATGCCCCGTGACCGCCGGTACATGACTCTAGCGGCATCGTCAAAACTCGTGATTTCGAGCATTTCTGGCCGTTTTCTTGGGCTATACTCCACGGTTTCGGGTCCCAAGAGGATTTCGATGCCCCGTGACCAGCGGCATCGTCGAAACTCATGATTTCGCGCATTTCTAGCCATTTTCGTGGGCTATAGTCCACGCTTTTCGAGTCACGGGATGATTTCGATGCCCTGTGACCCCCGGTACACGACTCTAGCGGCATCATCAAAACTCGTGATTTCGAGCATTTCTGGATGTTTTCGTGGGCTATAGTCCACGTTTTCGGGTCACGGGATGATTTTGATGCCCCGTGACCCCCGGTACACGACTCTAGCGGCATCGTCAAAACTCGTGATTTTGAGCATTTCTGGTCGTTTTTGTCGGCTATAGTCCACGGTTTCGGGTCCCGGAAGGATTTCGATGCCCCGTGACCCACGGTACACGACTCTAGCGGCATCGTCAAAACTCGTGATTTCGAGCATTTCTGGCTGTTTCCGTGGGCTATAGTCCATGTTTTTGGGTCCCGGGAGGATTTTGATGCCCCGTGACCCCTGGTACACGACTCTAGCGGCATTGTCAAAACTCGTGATTTCGAGCATTTCTGGCCGTTTTCGTGAGCTATAGTCCACGGTTTTTGGGTCACGGGATGATTTCGATGCCCCATGACCCCCGGTACACGACTCTACCGGCATCATCAAAACTCGTGATTTCAAGCATTTCTGGCCGTTTTCGTGGCCTATAGTCCACGGTTTTGGGTCACGGGATGATTTCGATGCCCCGTGACCCACGGTACACGATTCTAGCGGCATCGTCGAAACTCATGATTTCGCGCATTTCTGGCCATTTTCGTGGGCTATTAGTCCACGCTTTTCGGGTCACGGGATGATTTCGATGCCCCGTGACCCCCGGTACACGACTCTAGCGGCATCTTCAAAACTCGTGATTTTTAGCATTCCTGGCCCTTTTCGTGGGCTATGTCCACGGTTTCGGGTCCTAAGAGGATTTCGATGCCACGTGACCCGCCGGTACATGACTCTAGCGGCATCGTCAAAACTCGTGATTTCGAGCATTTCTGGCCGTTTTCGTGGGCTATAGTCCACGATTTTCGGGTCACGGGATGATTTCGATGCCCTGTGACCCCTGGTACACGACTCTAGCGGCATCATCAAAACTCGTGATTTCAAGCATTTCTGGTTATTTTCGTGGGCTATAGTCCATGATTTCGGGTCCCGGGAGGATTTCGATGCCCCGTGACCCACGGTACACGACTCTAGCGGCATCGTCAAAACTCGTGATTTTTAGCATTCCTGGCCCTTTTCGTGGGCTATGTCCACGGTTTCGGGTCCTAAGAGGATTTGGATGCCCCGTGACCCGCCGGTACATGACTCTAGCGGCATCGTCAAAACTCGTGATTTCGAGCATTTCTGGCCGTTTTCGTGGGCTATAGTCCACGATTTTCGGGTCACGGGATGATTTCGATGCCCTGTGACCCCTGGTACACGACTCTAGCGGCATCATCAAAACTCGTGATTTCAAGCATTTATGGCTGTTTTCGTGGGCTATAGTCCACGATTTCGGGTCTCGGGAGGATTTCGATGCCCCGTGACCCCCGGTACATGACTCTAGCGGCATCGTCAAAACTCGTGATCTCGAGCATTTCTGGCTGTTTTCGTGGGCTATAGTCCACAGTTTTCGGGTCACGAGATCATTTCGATGCCCTGTGACCCTCGGTACACGACTCTAGCGGCATCATCAAAACTCGTGATTTCAAGAATTTCTGGCCGTTTTCGTGGGCTATAGTCCACGGTGTTGAGTCCTAGGAGGATTTCGATGCCCCGTAACCCACGGTACACGACTCTACGGCATCGTCAAAACTCGTGATTTCGAGCATTTTTGGCTGTTTTCGTGGGCTATAGTCTACGATTTTCGGGTCACGGGATGATTTCGATGCCCCGTGACCCCTGGTACCTGACTCTAGCGGCATCGTCAAAACTCGTGATCTCGAGCATTTCTGACCGTTTTCGTGGGATATAGTCCACGATTTCGGGTCCCGGGAGGATTTCGATGCCCCGTGACCCCCGGTACCTGACTCTAGCGGCATCATCAAAACTCGTGATCTCGAGCATTTCTGGCCGTTTTCGTGGGCTATAGTCCACGGTTTCGGGTCCCAGGACGATTTCGATGCCCCGTGACCGCCGGTACATGACTCTAGCGGCATCGTCAAAACTCGTGATTTCGAGCATTTCTGGCCGTTTTCTTGGGCTATACTCCACGGTTTCGGGTCCCAAGAGGATTTCGATGCCCCGTGACCAGCGGCATCGTCGAAACTCATGATTTCGCGCATTTCTGGCCATTTTCGTGGGCTATAGTCCACGCTTTTCGAGTCACGGGATGATTTCGATGCCCTGTGACCCCCGGTACATGACTCTAGCGGCATCATCAAAACTCGTGATTTCGAGCATTTCTGGATGTTTTCGTGGGCTATAGTCCACGTTTTCGGGTCCTGGGAGGATTTTGATGCCCCGTGACCCACGGTACACGACTCTAGCGGCATCGTCAAAACTCGTGATTTCGAGCATTTCTGGCTGTTTTCGTGGGCTATAGTCCATGTTTTTGGGTCCCGGGAGGATTTTGATGCCCCGTGACCGCCGGTACATGACTCTAGCGGCATCACAAAACTCGTGATTTCGAGCATTTCGGGTCACGGGATGATTTCGATGCCCCGTGACCCCTGGTACCTGACTCTAGCGGCATCATCAAAACTCGTGATCTCGAGCATTTCTGACCGTTTTCGTGGGCTATAGTCCACGATTTCGGGTCCCGGGAGGATTTCGATGCCCCGTGACCCCCGGTACCTGACTCTAGCGGCATCGTCAAAACTCGTGATCTCGAGCATTTCTGGCCGTTTTCGTGGGCTATAGTCCACGGTTTCGGGTCCCAGGAAGATTTCGATGCCCCGTGACCGCCGGTACATGACTCTAGCGGCATCATCAAAACTTGTGATTTCAAGCATTTATGGCTGTTTTCGTGGGCTATAGTCCACGATTTCGGGTCTCGGGAGGATTTCGATGCCCCGTGACCCCCGGTACATGACTCTAGCGGCATCGTCAAAACTCGTGATCTCGAGCATTTCTGGCCGTTTTCGTGGGCTATAGTCCACGGTTTACGGGTCACGAGATCATTTCGATGCCATGTGACCCTCGGTACACGACTCTAGCGGCATCATCAAAACTCGTGATTTCAAGAATTTCTGGCCGTTTTCGTGGGCTATAGTCCACGGGTTCGAGTCCTAGGAGGATTTCGATGCCCCGTAACCCACGGTACACGACTCTACGGCATCGTCAAAACTCGTGATTTCGAGCATTTTTGGCTGTTTTCGTGGGCTATAGTCTACGATTTTCGGGTCACGGGATGATTTCGATGCCCCGTGACCCCTGGTACCTGACTCTAGCGGCATCGTCAAAACTCGTGATCTCGAGCATTTCTGACCGTTTTCGTGGGCTATAGTCCACGATTTCGGGTCCCGGGAGGATTTCGATGCCCCGTGACCCCCGGTACCTGACTCTAGCGGCATCGTCAAAACTCGTGATCTCGAGCATTTCTGACCGTTTTCGTGGGCTATAGTCCACGGTTTTCGGGTCACGGGATGATTTCGATGCCCTGTGACCCCCGGTACACGACTCTAGCGGCATCATCAAAACTTGTGATTTCAAATATTTCTGGCTGTTTTCGTGGGCTATAGTCCACGATTTCGGGTCCCGGGAGTATTTCGATGCCCCGCGACCCACGGTACACGACTCTAGCGGCATCGTCAAAACTCGTGATTTCGAGCATTTCGACTGTTTTCGTGGGCTATAGTCCACGTTTTCGGGTCCCGGGAGGGATTTTGATGCCCCGTGACCCCCGGTACACGACTCTACCGGCATCGTCAAAACTCGTGATTTCCAGCATTTCTGGTCGTTTTCGTCGGAGTCCACGGTTTCGGGTCCCGGGAGAATTTCGATGCCCCGTGACCGTCGGTACATGACTCTAGCGGCATCGTCAAAACTCGTGATTTCGAGCATTTCTGGCCGTTTTCGTGGGCTATGTCCACGGTTTCGGGTCCTGAGAGGATTTGGATGCCCCGTGACCCCCCGGTACACGACTCTAGCGGCATCGTCAAAACTCGTGATTTCAAGCATTTCTGGCCGTTTTCGTGGGCTATAGTCCACGGTTTCGGGTCCCAGGACGATTTCGATGCCCCGTGACCGCCGGTACATGACTCTAGCGGCATCGTCAAAACTCGTGATTTCGAGCATTTCTGGCCGTTTTCTTGGGCTCTACTCCACGGTTTCGAGCATTATGGGAGAACTTTCATCGGTATCTACAGGTCTATGGTTAGTTATCTATTTTTGGCTGCCTTCAGAAAAGTACAAGATTGTGTTCTGGAAGAACAAAAAAATTGAAGACCTCGAAGAAAAAAATTGAAGACCTCGAAGAAAAAAATTGAAGACCTAAGGTGGGTCGCTTTTGTAACTACTGATTGCATATTCGACTCTTCTGCAGACCGAAAGATTTTTAGAGTGACTAAGAATGATTCATGCTTAGCTTTCCATTTTCATGTTTTAAACTTGTTTAAATCTTGCTCAAACCTAGGATTTGACCAAGATTCAAATGGGTTTAACAATTAAAAAAATCAGAAAAATGAAAAAACCAAAGCACATAGTATTCTTATGTCATATAGTAAGCATTCAAGTTGATAAACAAGGTCTAGACATATTCAAACCACACAAAACATGTATCTACCCCCTAACCCTAAACTCTGTCTTATGAAGTTAAGTATGAGGAGAAGTGATTTTGGGTTTCAAACATGGAAATTTCACAAGCCTCCCAAAAGCTTCATTTTAGAGTGACTAAGAAGGATCCATGCTTACCTTTTCATTGCCATGTTTTAAACTTGTTTTAACCTTGGTCAAACCTAGGATTTGACCAAGATTCAAACGGGCGTAAAAATTCAAAAAAATTAAAAAAAAATGAAAAACCAAAGCACATATATAGCCTTCTTATGTCATATAGTAAGCATTCAAGTTGATAAACAAGGTCTAGACATATTCAAACCAGAAATATCATGTACTACGTATCATATCTACCCCTAACCCTAAACTCTGTCTTATGAAGTCAAACATATGAAGAGAACTGGGGTTTTGTGTTTCAAACATAAAAATTTCAAGTACCTTCATTTTAGAGTGACTAAGAAAGGATTCATTCTTACCTTTTCATTGTCATGTTTTAAACTTGATTAAACCTTGGTCAAACCTAGGATTTGACCAATATTTAAATGGCCATAAAAAATCGAAAAAAATGAAAAAAATGGAAAACCAAAGAACATATATAGCCTTCTTATGTCATAAGCATTCAAGTTGATAAACAAGGTCTAGACATATTCAAACAAGAAAAATCATGTATCTACACCTATACTTTTGTCTTATGAAGACGTCAAGGATGAAGAGAAGTGGATTTGGGTTTCAAACATGGAAATTTCAAAAACCTCCCAAAACATGTATATATCTACCCCTAAACCCTAATCTTTGTCTTATGAAGCCAAGCATATGAAGAGAAGTGATTTTGGGTTTCAAACATGGAAACTTCAAAAACCTCCCAAAAGCTTAATTTTAGAGAGACTAAGAATGATCCATGCTTACCTTTTCATTGCCATGTTTTAAACTCGTTTTAACCTTGGTCAAACCTAGGATTTGACCAAGATTCAAATGGGAGTAAAAATTCAGAAAAATTCAAAAAAAAATGAAAAACCAAAGCACATATATAGCCTTCTTATGTCATATAGTAAGCATTCAAGTTGATAAACAAGGTCTAGACATATTCAAAGCAGAAATATCATGTATCATATCTACCCCTAACCCTAAACTCTGTCTTATGAAGTCAAACATATGAAGAGAATTGGGGTTTTGGGTTTCAAACATAAAATTTTCAAGTACCTTCATTTTAGAGTGAGTAAGGAAGGATTCATGCTTACCGTTTCATTTTCATGTTTTAAACTTGTTTAAACGTAGGATTTGACCAAGATTTAAATAGGCATAAAAAATTCGAAAGAAATCAAAAAATGAAAAACCAAAGCACATATATAGCCTTCTTATATCATATAGTAAAAAATTCAAGTTGATAAACAAGGTCTAGACATATTCAAACAAGAAAAATCATGTATCTACACCTAACCATAAACTCTGTCTTGAGTGGTTTTGGGTTTCAAACATGGAAATTTCACAAACCTCCCAAAAGCTTCATTTTATAGTGACTAAGGAGGATCCATGCTTACCTTTTGGCTTAAACGTTTGAAACCAAAAACCACTTCTCTTCATGCATGCTTGACTTCATAAGACAGAGTTTAGCTAGGGTTAGGGGGTAGATACATGATTTTCCTGGTTTGAATATGTCTAGACCTTGTTTATCAACTTAATTGATTGCTTACTATATGACATAAGAAGACTATGTGCCTTGGTTTTCATTTTTTTTTTGTTTTTTTTGAATTTATGCTCATATATTTGAATCTTGGTCAAATCTTAGGTTTGACCAAGATTTAAACAAGTTTAAAACATGAAAATGAAAAGGGAAGCATATGTATCCTTCTTAGTCACTCTAAAATGAAGCTTTTGGGATGTTCTTGAAATTTCCATGTTTGAAACCCAAAACGACTTCTCTTCATGCTAGACTTCATAAGATCAACAGGGGGTAGATACATGATTTGTCTGGTTTGGATATACCTAGACCTCGTTTAACTTGAATGCATACGATATGACATAAGAAGACTACGTGCTTTTGTTTTTCATTATTCTGATTTCTTTGAATTTTGTGCCCACCCATTTGTATCTTGGTCAAATCCTAGGCTTGATAATGATTTAAACAAGATTAAAATATGAAAATGCAAAGGTAAGCATGGATCCTTCTTAGTCACTCTAAAATGAAGCTTTTGGGAGCAAAACCACTTCTCTTCATATGCTTGACTTCATAAGACGGAGTTTAGGGGTTAGGGGGTATAGATACATGATTTGTCTAGTTTGAATATGTCTAGACCTTGTTTATCAACTTAATTGGCTTACTATATGACATAAGAAAACTATTTGCTTTGGTTTTTCTTTTTCCTGATTTTTTTCAATTTTGATGCCCATTTGAATCTTGTCAAATCCTAGGTTTGACCGAGATAATTTAAACAAGCTTAAAACATGAATATGAAAAGGGAAGCATGTATCCTTCTTTGTCACTCTAAAATGAAGTTTTTGGGAGGTTTTTCAAATTTCCATGTTTGAAACCCAAAACCACTTCTCTTCATATGCTTGACTTCATAAGACAAAGTTCAGGGGTTAGGGGGTATAGATACATGATTTGTCTAGTTTGAATATGTCTAGACCTTGTTTATCAACTTTAATGCTTACTATATGACATAAGAAAACTATTTGCTTTGGTTTTCTTTTTTCTAACTTTTTTTTCAATTTTGATGCCCATTTGAATCTTGTCAAATCCTAGGTTTGACCAAGATAACACGCAGCTTTGGCATTGCAGCTCAAAAAATTATGGGAGAACTTTCATCGGTATCTACAGGTCTATGGTTAGTTATCTATTTTTGGCTGCCTTCAGAAAAGTACAAGATTGTGTTCTGGAAGAAGAAAAAAATTGAAGACCTCGAAGAAAAAAAGTACTATCTTTTAGACTTTATTTTGTAATAGTTGGAGTCAGTTCATGTATCTCTACCATGTACTATTTGTTGCTATGAATATATGTTGTATTGATTGTCAAAAAAAAACCCAAGATCCTGAAAAACTGTTGGTCTATCCCGAGAAACGAGGAGGTTTAAGGAAACAAGGAGTCCAGCGCGTGCGGAAGGAGCTTTAATCGTGCAAGCATGCAGGGGCAAAATGAGGAAACTAGCGATTACTTTCTCTCCTGCCAGTCTTATACTTTAATAAATGGGCAAACTGAGCACGTTGTAGCTAATCCTTTTATTAATTAAGCAGCTATATTAGTCAATAAGATTGCCTTATGTTTTTCCTCAGTTTTCGCCAAGCCCTTATTTGTAACCCGCAGAAGGAGCTCAGACGGGAGGATTCCAGTTTAGTTGACCGTTCCGTGCTGACGTGTGGGGCTAGTAGAAAGGGCCCGCGTGGGACAGGACGAGACCGCGTTTGGTTGTACGTGAGCAGGAGCTGGGTTCTGTCTCTCTCGGCGCGAATTGGCATTTTTAAGAGCACCTTTTCCCCCTCTGTCTCTTTGTCTTTATTAACCAAATTAGTATCAAATCTAGAGAAGCTTGCATTTCTGTCTTTCTTCAATTATTTGTTCCTTTTGGCCCTCGTTGTTTGCCCAATATGGCAGCAAATCTAGTACTCCCTCTGGTCCATAATCTAGAAGCAAATCTCCAGGGTAATGTACGACAAATTCACAGTCATAGTAAATCGAGAAACAAAAGTAGGGCCAACAAAATATAGTAGAATAGGGATAGATTAATAGGGATCCCTCCCTAGATAATAAGCTGCACACACAGCAGCCAACATAGTAACAGGTTCGAGGTTCTTCGCAACACCATCATACTAACAACATAACACCAAGGGATCCCTAGCTAACAACAAAATAGAAGCTGCTTTGCAGCAGCAGCACACGTCCAGGACTCCGCCTACCCAATCTTCCTCTGCCTCCACTTGTTGCTCCCCTTGGGAGCCTTGGGCTTGAGCGGAGGCATGCGCCCGGCGGAGATCTCCACCCGCTGGATGCTGCGGAGGTGCATGCCGAGCGCCCTGTGCTTGGAGCGGAAGGAGTAGGGGTTCACCGTCGAGCCGACCTTGGGGAAGGTGTTGCCGATGTTCTCGGCATGCGTGAGGACGCAGTTGAAGTCAGTGCCGTAGAGTCTCCGAGTGCAGAAGGGGCACCTGTAGACACCATTGGCGAAGTAGGAGACGTACTGGCCGACCTGCAGCCTCCGCAGCACCTGGCGAGTCTTGACGTGCTGGTCCTCTTCGTCGCTGCCAACGTCGCTGCCAGACAGCTGATCCATATCAAACGGGAACTATTAGTGAATGAGATGCAACGATGACTAACGTGGATGATAACAAAGTAAGGAAAAACAGAGCCAGCCTCAGTTAGAGTGGACACGATTATATGTCTACAGGGATGGTGTTAGCGAACCATAGCTCATGCACAACAGATTTGTACACAGCAATGGTTCGCTGAACCCACTCTGTAAAAATTTGTGCCCAACGATTCATCATAGGCAAAGAAACAGATTCCAGATCTGATTTTGAACAGATTCCAGAGTATTTGCAAAATTAAACGGTTGATATCTTTTGATTCGTGCATAAAATAACTGACTGAGATCCCATAAATTAACTGATTGAGATCCCATTATTACTTGCATAAATTAACCGAACGGCCGAACTCCAAATCTTAAACGAAATCAAGAAGGGATCAAAGCAAAATGGAATAAAATCGGCGCAAATATTAACCCAATACTCAACCATCTACAGATCGGCACTAATAGTTACTAGGGAACCAGCAAAAGGGCCACTTCTTTTCGGCTTCTCCGTTGGCTTCTGGAAGAAGCTTCTCCCCACCACCTTCTCCTAGAAGCTCGAATCCAAAATTTGTTTTGGCTTATAATCTAGTTTGATCTAAACTCGAGTATAAGCCAGAACAAATTTGGCATCAGAGCTTCTGGGAGAAGTAGGTAGGAAGAAGCTTCCCCCATAAGCCATCGTAGAAGCCGAAAAGAAGTGGCCTAAAATAGGGTTCAAAAAGGAATGGGGAACAAAAAAGGGAGCAAACCATAGTTACCTCGTTCCATGGGTCGTCCATGCAGGTGTCGTAGGGGTTCGGAGGCGAGATGTACGGCACCGGCTCATAGGGGTCCCATCCCGGCGGGATACGACCGCCACCGGCGGCGGCGACGGGCTTTGAGGGGACGACGTCGAAGAGGGAGGCGTCGCGCTTGGAGACGACGGCGTCATGGACGATGGGATTCGCATTCTCCATGTCCATCTCGCCGGCAGAGAGGGAGAGGGTTTTTTGCTTTGGAGAAGATGATGGGACGTGAGAGGCGGCGTTGCATGAGCGAGTGTGAGTGACAGAGAGAGTGCGAGGAGGCGTCTATAAAGGCGAGGGCTGGTTAATGCGACCCGCGTGCTACGCGTCCACCATTTAACGTCTGCACGTCTTGGGCTTCTGCAACGCGACACGCGTCCACGATTGCACGTCTTCGACTTCTGCGCCGTGACTCGCGTCAGTACCCGTCAACAATTGCACGTCTTCCACTTCTGCACCGCAACACGCGTACTCGAGTCTAACCCTGGAAATTTAGATATACTCTCGAGTCTTATACTGTAGCATTTTTTGTGTGCTCATTTTTCCCCTTGAGTACTAATACTGGCTAGTGCAATATACTCAGTTTTACCTCAACTGCCTGGTCAACAGAGATTCAACAAATGGGATTAACTAGTTAAATGAGTCAACAAATGGGATTATCACTTCGTTTTCACGTGTTAAACTTGTCTAAATATTGGTCAAACCTAGGATTTGACCAAGATTCAAATGGGCAGAAAATTAAAAAAAAACAGAAAAATGAAAAACCAAAGCACATAGTCTTCTTATGTCATATAGTAAGCATTAAAGGTGATAAACAAGGTCTAGACATATTCAAACCATACAAATCATGTATCTACCCCTAACCCCTAAACTCTGTCTAATGAAGTCAGGCATGAAGAGAAGTGGTTTTGGGTTTCAAACATGGAAATTTCAAAAACCTCCCAAAAACTTCATTTTAGAGTGACTAAGAAGGATACATGCTTCCCTTTTCATTTTCATGTTTTAAACTTGTTTAAATCTTTGTCAAACCTAGGATTTGACCAAGATTCAAATGGGCATTAAAATTTAAAAATCAGAAAAATGAAAAACCAAAGCACATAGTGTTCTTAAGTCATATAGTAAGCATTAAAGTTGATAAACAAGGTCTAGACATATTCAAACCATACAAATCATGTATCTACCCCCTAACCCCTAAACTCTGTCTTGTGAAGTCAAGCATGAAGAGAACTGGTTTTGGGTTTCAAACATGGAAATTTCAAAAACCTCCCAAAAACTTCATTTTAGAGTGACTAAGAAGGATACATGCTTCCCTTTTCATTTTCATGTTTTAAACTTGTTTAAATCTTGGTCAAACCTAGGATTTGACCAAGATTCAAATGGGCATCAAAATTTAAAAAAATCAGAAAAATGAAAAACCAAAGCACATAGTTTTCTTATGCCATATAGTAAGCATTCAAGTTGATAAACAAGGTCTATACATATTTAAACCAGACAAATCATGTATCTATACCCCTAAACCTTAAACTCTGTCTTATGAAGTCTAGCATGAAGAGAAGTCGTTTTGGGTTTCAAACATGGAAATTTCAAGAACATCCCAAAAGCTTCATTTTAGTGTGACTAAGAAGGATCAAGGCTTACCTTTTCATTTTCATGTTTTAAACTTGTTTAAATCCTGGTCAAATATAGGTTTGACCAAGATTCAAATGGGCATAAAATAAAAATATAGAAAAATGAAAAACCAAAGCACATAGTCTTCTTATGTCATATAGTAAGCATTAAAGTTGATAAACAAGGTCTAGTCTTAATCAAACTAGACAAATCATGTATCTACCCGCTAACCCCTAAACTCTGTCTTATGAAGTCTAGCATGAAGAGAAGTCGTTTTGGGTTCAAAGATGGAAATTTCAAGAACATCCCAAAAGCTTCATTTTAGTGTGACTAAGAAGGATCAAGGCTTACCTTTTCATTTTCATGTTTTAAACTTGTTTAAATCCTGGTTAAATCTAGGATTTGACCAAGATTCAAATGGGCATAAAATAAAAAAATAGAAAAATGAAAAACCAAAGCACATAGTCTTCTTATGTCATATAGTAAGCATTAAAGTTGATAAACAAGGTCTAGACTTATTCAAACTAGACAAATCATGTATCTATCCGCAAACCCCTAAACTCTATCTTATGAAGTCAAGCATGAAGAGAAGTGCATGGTTTTGGGTTTCAAACATGGAAATTTCAAAAAACTCCCAAAAATTCGAGTGACTAAGAAGGATACATGCTTCCCTTTTCATTTTCATGTTATATACTTGTTTAAATCTTGGTCAAACCTAGGATTTTACCAAGATTCAAATGTGCATCAAAATTCCAAAAAAATCAGAAAAATGAAAAAACAAAGCACATAGTTTTCTTATGTCATATAGTAAGCATTAAAGTTGTTAAACAAGGTCTAGACATATTCAAACAAGAAAAATCATGTATCTACCCCCTAACCCTAAACTTTGTCTTATGTAGTCAAGCATGAAGAGAAGTGCTTTTGGGTTTCAAACATGGAAATTTCAAAAACCACCCAAAAGCTTTATTTTAGAGTGACTAAGAAGGATCCATGCTTATCTTTTCATTTTCATATTTTAAACTTGTTTAAATCATTGTCAAACCTAGGATTTGACCAAGATTCAAATGGGCATAAAATTAAAAAAATCAGAAAAATGAAAAACTAAAGAACATAGTCTTCTTATGTCATATATATAGTAAGCATTTAAAAGATGATAAATAAGGTCTAGACAATTCAAATAATACAAATCATGTATCTACCCCTAACCCTAAACTCTATCTTATGAAGTCAAGCATGAAGAGAAGTGGTTTTTGGTTTCAAACACGAAAATTTCAAAAACCTCCCAAAAGCTTCATTTTAATTAGATTAACTTATTAATTATGAAGGATCCAGGATTGATTACCTTTTCATTGTCATGTTTTAAACTTGTTTAAATCTTGGTCAAACCTAGGATTTGACCAAGATTCGAATGGGCATAAAAATTAAGAAAAAAATCGTAAGAATGAAAAACCAAAGCACATAGCCTTCTTATGTCATATAGTAAGCATTCAAATTGATAAACAAGGTCTAGACATGTTCAAACCAGAAAAATCATGTATCTACCCCTAACCCTAAACTATGTCTTATGAAGTCAAGCATGCATGAAGAGAAGTGGTTTTGGGTTTCAAACATGAAAATTTCAAAAACCTCCCAAAAGCTTCATTTTAGAGCGACTAATAAGGATCGATGCTTACCTTTTCATTTTCATGTTTTTACTTATTTGAATCTTGGTCAAATCCTAGGTTTGACCAAGATTTAAACAAGTTTAAAACATGAAAATGAAATGGGAAGTGTGTATCCTTCTTAGTCGATCTAAAATGAAGCTTTTGGGATGTTCTTGAAATTTCCATGTTTGAAACCCAAAACCACTTAAGACAGAGTTTTTGGTTAGGTGTAGATACATGATTTTTCTTGTTTGAATATGTCTAGACCTTGTTTATCAACTTGAATGCTTATGACATAAGAAGGCTATATATGTGCTTTGGTTTTCCATTTTTTCATTTTTTTCGATTTTTTTATGGCCATTTAAATATTGGTCAAATCCTAGGTTTGACCAAGGTTTAATCAAGTTTAAAACATGACAATGAAAAGGTAAGAATGAATCCTTTCTTAGTCACTCTAAAATGAAGGTACTTGAAATTTTTATGTTTGAAACACAAAACCCCGATTCTCTTCATATGTTTGACTTCATAAGACGAGTTTAGGGTTAGGGGTAGATATGATACGTAGTACATGATATTTCTGGTTTGAATATGTCTAGACCTTGTTTATCAACTTGAATGCTTACTATATGACATAAGAAGGCTATATATGTGCTTTGGTTTTTCATTTTTTTTATTTTTTTTTAATTTTTACGCCCGTTTGAATCTTGGTCAAATCCTAGGTTTGACCAAGGTTAAAACAAGTTTAAAACATGGCAATGAAAAGGTAAGCATGGATCCTTCTTAGTCACTCTAAAATGAAGCTTTTGGGAGGTTTGTGAAATTTCCATGTTTGAAACCCAAAATCACTTCTCCTCATACTTAACTTCATAAGACAGAGTTTAGGGTTAGGGGGTAGATACATGTTTTGTGTGGTTTGAATATGTCTAGACCTTGTTTATCAACTTGAATGCTTACTATATGACATAAGAATACTATGTGCTTTGGTTTTTTCATTTTCTGATTTTTTTAATTGTTAAACCCATTTGAATCTTGGTCAAATCCTAGGTTTGAGCAAGATTTAAACAAGTTTAAAACATGAAAATGGAAAGCTAAGCATGAATCATTCTTAGTCACTCTAAAAATCTTTCGGTCTGCAGAAGAGTCGAATCTGCAATCAGTAGTTACAAAAGCGACCCACCTTAGGGATGGATAATAAGACTTGGGCAATATAAACGTTGATACTTACTTTGTGATACTAAAATATATGTATCTAGACATATTTCAGTTGTAGATACATCCATTTTAACATCAAGTAATATGGATCGGAGGACTAGCTAAAGAACAATGAGAGGCAGTGTTTCTCTCCCCCAGCCTACTTGGCGGAGTGGCCCTCCATCAGGACAGGTGGTGATTCCACTTCTCTCGTTGGAATTCCTTATCCCCCAGCCTACTCGGTGACGTGCGCTCCTCAGTGACCTGCGCGAGGGCGCCTCGGCGACCTACGCAAAGGTGGCTGGACTCGGAGCGCATCGACTTCCTTCTGCGGTGCCTGGATTGGATCGACCATCCCGCGCGTGTCCTCCACCATATTGTTTTTCTTCAAGATGCTGTCATCCATCATCTTCTTCACCGCATCATGTTGGGTGTTGATGCTCCCGTTGAGAGCTTGAACGCACCTGTTTGATAGCTCGACGTTTTCTTCGTGAAGAAAGCCGCACTCGATCTTAAGCATCAAATTCTCGCCCTTGAGCTTCTTGATGACAGAGTTCGTTTCCTCACTTGATGGAACGCTCACATCATGCAGCTTGCCCCGGCCGGTGACCACGTCCTTCAAAGTATCGACATCATCGCGAAAGTTGGAGGCGAGTTTCACGAGAGTTTTAAGCTCAGCTCTGAAACACGCCGATGCTTCCTGCATGGCAATATCATCAGTACCGAAACAAAGTGACGAGAGGAAGACGAAAATGTCCAATCAGTGGTAACCTCTAAGCGCAGGAGACAGGGGTTGAAGTCGTCACGAGAAGATGTCAGGGTGCGTCGTGGGGCACTGAGATATGTATAAAAAGGATTAATACGGAATAAAGAGTTGGGACCTCCGGGCCAGGAAGAATCAAGAAACATGGCGATGGAAACCAACCAGGAATCTTCGACCACACGGCGACGCCGTTCCGAGACGAGCGCGAAGCAGGGCCTTCGTTTTCTGGCGGGCCCTTTCTCGCGGCCAGCATCTGGATAGACCGCCGGCGGGAACTCTCCGCGTCCTTGGTCAACACTAGATGGTGCTTCTTCAAGCGAGATGGTGGCCTTGACTTCGGAGGCATCGCTGGAAGTGGAAGGAGACTGGAAGAGAAGCAAGAAGGGGATGGAAGAAGTACTCCCCCTATTAAAACCAGACAACCGTCTCATGCCCTCGCTTCGAGCAACCTGGTCCGCCCATCCTAAATCAACGGCCGAGAGGGGGCTCCCTTGCGAACTGAGATCCAGTGACTTTACCCAACAGAAGTTACCATGAACTTTACCTATACGAGCCATCAGGTTAAGATCCAACGAACATGGTCGATCTAAAATTTGAAATTAAAATTTATGTAGCTCAGAAAAAAACAGAAAAACTTTACATTAAGACGTATTCTCGGAAAGTTCCAGTCCATTTAAAATATTAGTTTAGTTTAAGTTCGAAATTTGGATCAACCGCGAGCGTTGGATCTTGATCGAATGGCTCACGTGTGTAAAGTCGCATGGTGACTTCTCTTAGGGTGTGTTCGGTTCTGGAACGGCGTGGGATGGAATGGAATGGTTCCGTTCAAGAGGAATGGAATGGTTCCATCCCCGCGTTCGGTTTGGACAAAAAGGAGGAACGGAATGGTTCTGTTTTTTGTTCGGTTGGAGGAATTGGAGAGCATAACGGAATGTGGTTAAACTAAACTTTTGTCTAAAAATCGTAATTAACAATGGCAAATAGCCTTTTAAATCTTAAAATCGTAATTAACAGCGCCTAATGGCCTTTTTAATCTTAAAATCTTAATTAAAGTTATTTTTGTACGGTTGGGGAATTTGGGGAGTAGAACGGAATGAAGTTAAAGTTTAATCTTTTATCTGAAAATCGTAATTAATAGTGGCAAATGGCCTTTTTAAAGTCACTGGATCTCAGTCCGCGAAGGGTCAGGACGCGGGAGCAGAAGCAAATGAATCGAGAGCGGTCCGGAGTATCCTGTCCGTCCACCGTAAATCAACGGGACAGAGCGGCTACCTTCTCTTCGAAGGCTCTGGCGCGCAAACCGAGGAATGGACATCTGTCGGCTAGTATAGAATTTTATAGCACGCCATTAATCGAGCTAGCAGTACTGTACTACTGACTACAACTCTGATGGACGTCCAAAGCTCTGAATAGTCAGGGGAAACAATGAATGCGAGCCAGGGTAGTACTATTGTAGTAGTGAAGCAATGGGGATTATCTGGAGCAAGTACGGAGTACCGAGTACAGTACTACAAAAGTGTTGTTCGTTGTTTTCGCAGTTCATTTTAGCGTAACGTCCAGGTTGTTGTCGAACCAGCTGTTAGATTTTGGGTAATTATTGTTAAGTTGCTGCTTCTTAATTAAAATTTATCAAAGTCATGTAGACTAGATCGATTTGTGAGAACATCCCAAAAGCTTCATTCATTTTAGAATGACTAAGAAGGATCCATTCTTACCTTTTCTTTTCATGTTTTAAACTTGTTTAAACCTTGGTCAAACCTAGGATTTGACCAAGATTTAAATGGGCATAAAAATTCAGAAAAAATCAAAAAATGAAAAACCAAAGCACATATATAGCCTTCTTATGTCATATAGTAAGCACTGGAGTTGATAAAAACTCTGTCTTATGAAGTCAAACATATGAAGAGAACTGGTTTTGGGTTTCAAACATGGAAATTTCACAAACCTCCCAAAAGCTTCATTCTACAGTGACTAAGAAGGATCCAGGCTTACCTTTTTCATTTTCAATTTCTTAACTTGTTTAAATCTTGGTCAAACCTAGGATTTGACCAAGATTCAAATGGGTATAACAATTCAAAAAAAACGGAAAAAAACCAAAGAACATAGTCTTCTGATGTCATATAGTAAGCATTCAAGTTGATAAACAAGGTCTAGACATATTCAAACCAAACAAATCATGTATCTACCCCCTAACCCTAAACTCTTCCTTATGAAGTCAAGCATGAAGAGAAGTGATTTTGGGTTTGAAACATGGAAATTTCAAAAACCTCCCAAAAGCTTCATTTTAGAGTGACTAAGAAGGATCCATGCTTACCTTTTCATTGCCATGTTTTAAACTTGTTTTAACCTTGGTCAAACCTAGGATTTGACCAAGATTCAAATGGGAGTAAAAATTCAGAAAAATTCAAAAAAAAATGAAAAACCAAAGAACATATATAGCCTTCTTATGTCATATAGTAAGCATTCAAGTTGATAAACAAGGTCTAGACATATTCAAAGCAGAAATATCATGTATCATATCTACCCCTAACCCTAAACTCTGTCTTATGAAGTCAAACATATGAAGAGAATTGGGGTTTTGGGTTTCAAACATAAAATTTTCAAGTACCTTCATTTTAGAGTGAGTAAGGAAGGATTCATGCTTACCGTTTCATTTTCATGTTTTAAACTTGTTTAAACCTAGGATTTGACCAAGATTTAAATAGGCATAAAATATTCGAAAGAAATCAAAAAATCAAAAGCCAAAGCACATATATAGCCTTCTTATATCATATAGTAAAAAATTCAAGTTGATAAACAAGGTCTAGACATATTCAAACAAGAAAAATCATGTATCTACACCTAACCATAAACTCTGTCTTAAGTGGTTTTGGGTTTCAAACATGGAAATTTCACAAACCTCCCAAAAGCTTCATTTTACAGTGACTAAGGAGGATCCATGCTTACCTTTTGGCTTAAACGTTTGAAACCAAAAACCACTTCTCTTCATGCATGCTTGACTTCATAAGACAGAGTTTAGCTAGGGTTAGGGGGTAGATACATGATTTTCCTGGTTTGAATATGTCTAGACCTTGTTTATCAACTTAATTGATTGCTTACTATATGACATAAGAAGACTATGTGCCTTGGTTTTCATTTTTTTTTGTTTTTTTTGAATTTTATGCTCATATATTTGAATCTTGGTCAAATCTTAGGTTTGACCAAGATTTAAACAAGTTTAAAACATGAAAATGAAAAGGGAAGCATGTATCCTTCTTAGTCACTCTAAAATGAAGCTTTTGGGATGTTCTTGAAATTTCCATGTTTGAAACCCAAAACGACTTCTCTTCATGCTAGACTTCATAAGATCAACAGGGGGTAGATACATGATTTGTCTCGTTTGGATATACCTAGACCTCGTTTAACTTGAATGCATACGATATGACATAAGAAGACTACGTGCTTTTGTTTTTCATTATTCTGATTTTTTTGAATTTTGTGCCCACCCATTTGTATCTTGGTCAAATCCTAGGCTTGATAATGATTTAAACAAGATTAAAATATGAAAATGCAAAGGTAAGCATTGATCCTTCTTAGTCACTCTAAAATGAAGCTTTTGGGAGCAAAACCACTTCTCTTCATATGCGCTTGACTTCATAAGACGGAGTTTAGGGGTTAGGGGGTATAGATACATGATTTGTCTAGTTTGAATATGTCTAGACCTTGTTTATCAACTTAATTGGCTTACTATATGACATAAGAAAACTATTTGCTTTGGTTTTTCTTTTTCCTGATTTTTTTTCAATTTTGATGCCCATAAGAATCTTGTCAAATCCTAGGTTTGACCGAGATAATTTAAACAAGCTTAAAACATGAATATGAAAAGGGAAGCATGTATCCTTCTTTGTCACTCTAAAATTAAGTTTTTGGGAGGTTTTTCAAATTTCCATGTTTGAAACCCAAAACCACTTCTCTTCATATGCTTGACTTCATAAGATAGAGTTCAGGGGTTAGGGGGTATAGATACATGATTTGTCTAGTTTGAATATGTCTAGACCTTGTATATCAACTTTAATGCTTACTATATGACATAAGAAAACTATTTGCTTTGGTTTTCTTTTTTCTGACTTTTTTTTCAATTTTGATGCCCATTTGAATCTTGTCAAATCCTAGGTTTGACCAAGATAATTTAAACAAGCTTAAAACATGAATATGAAAAGGGGAGCATGTATCCTTCTTAGTCACTCTAAAATGTAGTTTAATTTTGGGAGGTTTTTGAAATTTCCATGTTTGAAACCCAAAACCACTTCTCTTCATGCTAGACTTCATAAGACAATTTAATTAGGGGTTAGGGGGTAGATACATGATTTGTCTGGTTTGAATATGTCCAAACCTTGCTTGTTTATCAACTTGAATGCTTGCTATATGACATAAGAATACTTACCATATGTTTGAATTTTAAAAGCATTTAGTCTTCTTATGTCTTATAGTAAGCATTCAAAAGTTTTTCTTTGAGAGAGTAGCATGCATTCAAAAGTTGATAAATAAGATTTGTACATATTCAAACCAGACAAATCATGTATCTACACCCAGCCCCTAACCCTAAACTCTGTCTTATGAAGTCAAGCATGAAGAGAAGTGCTTTTGGGTTTCAAACATGGAAATTTCACAAACCTCCCAAAAGCTTCATTTTACACTGACTAAGAAGGATCCAGGCTTACCTTTTCATTTTCATTTTTTAAACTGCTTGTTTAAATCTTGATCAAACCTAGGATTTGACCAAGATTCAAATGGGCATAAAAAATCAGGAAAAAATGAAAAAATGAAAAAACAAAGCACATATATAGCCTTCTTATGTCATATATATAGTAAGCATTCAATTAAGTTGATAATTTTAAACAAGGTCTATACATATTCAAACCAGAAAAAAGCATGTATCTACCCATGCATATATATATATATATAACCCTATACTTTTGTCTTATGAAGACGTCAAGGATGAAGAGAAGTGGATTTGGGTTTCAAACATGGAAATTTAAAAAACCTCCCAAAACATGTATATATCTACCCCTAAACCCTAATCTTTGTCTTATGAAGCCAAGCATATGAAGAGAAGTGATTTTGGGTTTCAAACATGGAAACTTCAAAAACCTCCCAAAAGCTTAATTTTAGAGAGACTAAGAATGATCCATGCTTACCTTTTCATTGCCATGTTTTAAACTTGTTTTAACCTTGGTCAAACCTAGGATTTGACCAAGATTCAAATGGGAGTAAAAATTCAGAAAAATTCAAAAAAAAATGAAAAACCAAAGCACATATATAGCCTTCTTATGTCATATATAGTAAGCATTCAAGTTGATAAACAAGGTCTAGACATATTCAAAGCAGAAATATCATGTATCATATCTACCCCTAACCCTAAACTCTGTCTTATGAAGTCAAACATATGAAGAGAATTGGGGTTTTGGGTTTCAAACATAAAATTTTCAAGTACCTTCAGTTTAGAGTGAGTAAGGAAGGATTCATGCTTACCGTTTCATTTTCATGTTTTAAACTTGTTTAAACCTAGGATTTGACCAAGATTTAAATAGGCATAAAAAATTCGAAAGAAATCAAAAAAAGAAAAACCAAAGCACATATATATAGCCTTCTTATATCATATAGTAAAAAATTCAAGTTGATAAACAAGGTCTAGACATATTCAAACAAGAAAAATCATGTATCTACACCTAACCATAAACTCTGTCTTAAGTGGTTTTGGGTTTCAAACATGGAAATTTCACAAACCTCCCAAAAGCTTCATTTTACAGTGACTAAGGAGGATCCATGCTTACCTTTTGGCTTAAACGTTTGAAACCAAAAACCACTTCTCTTCATGCATGCTTGACTTCATAAGACAGAGTTTAGCTAGGGTTAGGGGGTAGATACATGATTTTCCTGGTTTGAATATGTCTAGACCTTGTTTATCAACTTAATTGATTGCTTACTATATGACATAAGAAGACTATGTGCCTTGGTTTTCATTTTTTTCTGTTTTTTTTTTGAATTTTATGCTCATATATTTGAATCTTGGTCAAATCTTAGGTTTGACCAAGATTTAAACAAGTTTAAAACATGAAAATGAAAAGGGAAGCATATGTATCCTTCTTAGTCACTCTAAAATGAAGCTTTTGGGATGTTCTTGAAATTTCCATGTTTGAAACCCAAAACGACTTCTCTCTTCATGCTAGACTTCATAAGATCAACAGGGGGTAGATACATGATTTGTCTGGTTTGGATATACCTAGACCTCGTTTAACTTGAATGCATACGATATGACATAAGAAGACTACGTGCTTTTGTTTTTCATTATTCTGATTTTTTTGAATTTTGTGCCCACCCATTTGTATCTTGGTCAAATCCTAGGCTTGATAATGATTTAAACAAGATTAAAATATGAAAATGCAAAGGTAAGCATGGATCCTTCTTAGTCACTCTAAAATGAAGCTTTTGGGAGCAAAACCACTTCTCTTCATATGCTTGACTTCATAAGACGGAGTTTAGGGGTTAGGGGGTATAGATACATGATTTGTCTAGTTTGAATATGTCTAGACCTTGTTTATCAACTTAATTGGCTTACTATATGACATAAGAAAACTATTTGCTTTGGTTTTTCTTTTTCCTGATTTTTTTCAATTTTGATGCCCATTTGAATCTTGTCAAATCCTAGGTTTGACCGAGATAATTTAAACAAGCTTAAAACATGAATATGAAAAGGGAAGCATGTATCCTTCTTTGTCACTCTAAAATGAAGTTTTTGGGAGGTTTTTCAAATTTCCATGTTTGAAACCCAAAACCACTTCTCTTCATATGCTTGACTTCATAAGACAAAGTTCAGGGGTTAGGGGGTATAGATACATGATTTGTCTAGTTTGAATATGTCTAGACCTTGTTTATCAACTTTAATGCTTACTATATGACATAAGAAAACTATTTGCTTTGGTTTTCTTTTTTCTAACTTTTTTTTCAATTTTGATGCCCATTTGAATCTTGTCAAATCCTAGGTTTGACCAAGATAATTTAAACAAGCTTAAAACATGAATATGAAAAGGGGAGCATGTATCCTTCTTAGTCACTCTAAAATGTAGTTTAATTTTGGGAGGTTTTTGAAATTTCCATGTTTGAAACCCAAAACCACTTCTCTTCACATGCTTGACTTCATAAGACAGAGTTTAGGGGTTAGGGGTATAGATACATGATTTGTCTGGTTTAATATGTCTAGACCTTGTTTATCAACTTTAATGCTTACTATATGACATAAGAAGACTATGTGATTTGGTTTTTCATTTTTCTGTTTTTATTTTTCTGCCCATTTGAATCTTGGTCAAATCCTAGGTTTGACCAAGATTTAGACAAGTTTAACACGTAAATGAGTTAACTTGGATTTCCTACCCTTGAATCCATAGGAAACTTTGTTCTAATGCACTATTATAATCAACCGAGTTTTTACACCAACAGGTCTGTCACTTACGTGTGGTGCCCACGCTTGAGGTCCCACACTTCAGTGAGCACAAGTCACGTGCTATAGGTACGCAAACTCCCAGCCATCTTCTTTGTCAAGAGAAGACGCATCAGGATGCGTATTGGAAGTCTGTGGGTCCTTCTGGATCCTTCCGTTGTCCCTCTCACAAAAAAAACAAATCTCTCTCATTCTCGGTCTCGCTCGCTCGCTCGCACCTCCTGCTCACTGACAAACCCTGCACAAAAGTCAACATCATCACCCGAAAAAGGGGAGACACCATAATGCTCTCCCTTCTTCTCTCCTTCCGACTGATCCCTCTTCCTCCGAGTTTCACTCGACGGGCAAACACCCATGTGCTGCATAGTAATAGTAATAATAAAAAGGTAGTACTCGTTGAAAAATCGATATACGAATCTGTAATTAAATAGGTTAAACTAGGGTTTTGCCCAGTTCTACAGATCAAGGGTTCAAAAAAATCCAACTACGGGGTTCGAACAACACGATTCTAATCCAAGAACTTTTTCGACCTAGGTCACCCAAATGGCCTCAAACTATAGGGTTAGCATCTAGTGCAGTATGTGTGAAAATGTATGCACTATGTGTGCTATAACTTGTATGTCTATCAAATTTGAACCAAATTTGAATAAGTTTGAAATATTTGAAAAGGGGCTTTTGGCTTAAACGTTTGAAACCAAATTAACCACTTCTCTTCATGCATGCTTGACTTCATAAAACAGAGTTTACCTAGGGTTAGGGGGTAGATGCATGATTTTCCTGGTTTGAATATATGTCTAGACCTTGTTTATCAACTTAATTGAATGCTTACTATATGACATAAGAATACTATGTGCCTTGTTTTTTTATTTTTTTGATTTTTTTAAAATTTTATGCCCATTTGAATCTTGGTCAAATCCTAGGTTTGAACATGGTTTTTAAACAAGTTTAAATCATGAATATGAAAAATTAAGCATCTATATATCCTTCTTAGTCACTCCAAAATGTAGCTCGATCTTGGGAGGGTTTTCGAAATTTCCATGTTTGAAACCAAAAACCACTTCTCTTCATGCATGCTTGACTTCATAAGACAGAGTTTAGGGTTAGGGGTAGATATATACATTATTTTCTGGTTTGAATATGTCTAGACCTTGTTTATCAACTTGAATGCTTAATTACTATATATATATATATATATGACATAAGAATGTTATGTCCTTTGGTTTTTCATTCTTTTGATTTTTTATGAATTTCTATGCCCATTTGAATCTTTTGGTCAAATCCTAGAGGTTTGACCAAGATTTAAACAAGTTTAAAACATGAAAATGAAAAGGGAAGCTTGTATATCCTTCTTGGTCACTCTAAAATGAAGTTTTTGGGAGGTTTTTGAAATTTCCATGTTTGAAACCCGAAACCACTTCTCTTCATGCTAGACTTCATAAGACAATTTAATTAGGGGTTAGGGGGTAGATACATGATTTGTCTGGTTTGAATATGTCCAAACCTTGCTTGTTTATCAACTTGAATGCTTACTATATGACATAAGAATGCTTACCATATGTTTGAATTTTAAATGCATATAGTCTTCTTATGTCATATATATAGTAAGCATTCAAAAGTTTTTCTTTGAGAGAGTAGCATGCATTCAAAAGTTGATAAATAAGATTTGGACATATTCAAACCAGACAAATCATGTATCTACACCCCCTAACCCTAAACTCTGTCTTATGAAGTCAAGCATGAAGATAAGTGCTTTTGGGTTTCAAACATGGAAATTTCACAAACCTCCCAAAAGCTTCATTTTACAGTGACTAATTAAGGAGGATCCATGCTTACCTTTTGGCTTAAACGTTTGAAACCAAAAACCACTTCTCTTCATGCATGCTTGACTTCATAAGACGGAGTTTAGCTAGGGCGTTAGGGGGTAGATACATGATTTTCCTGGTTTGAATATGTCTAGACCTGGTTTATCAACTTAATTAATTGATTGTTTACTATATGACATAAGAAGACTATGTGCCTTGGTTTTAAATTTTTCTGTTTTTTTTTGAATTTTATGCCCATATATTTGAATCTTGGTCAAATCCTAGGTTTGACCAAGATTTAAACAAGTTTAAACATAAAAATGAAAAGGGAAGCATGTATCCTTCTTAGTCACTCTAAAATGAAGCTTTTGGGATGTTCTTGAAATTTCCATGTTTGAAACCAAAAACGACTTCTCTCTTCATGCTAGACTTCATAAGATCGACATGGGGTGTAGATACATGATTTGTCTGGTTTGGATATACCTAGACCTCGTTTATCAACTTGAATTCATACGATATGACATATGAAGACTAGCTCTATGTGCTTTAATTTGTTTTTCATTTTTCTTATTTTTTTGAATTTTGTGCCCACCCATTTGTATATTGGTCAAATGCTAGGCTTGATAATGATTTAAACAAGTTTAAAATATGAAAATGCAAAGGTAAGCATGGATCCTTCTTAGAAACTCTAAAAAGAAGTTTTTCGGAGGTTTTTGAAATTTCCATGTTTGCAACCCAAAACCACTTCTCTTCACATGCTTGACTTCATAAGACAGAGTTTAGGGGTTAGGGGGTATAAATACATGATTTGTCTAGTTTGAATATGTCTAGACCTTGTTTATCAACTTTAATGCTTACTATATGACATAAGAAAACTATTTCCTTTGGTTTTTCTTTTTTTCTGATTTTTTTCAATATTGATGCCCCTTTGAATCTTGTCAAATCCTAGGTTTGACCAAGATAATTTAAACAAGCTTAGAACATGAATATGAAAAGTGTAACGGCCCCGGGTAGTACCCCTAATAGATCTGCTTGTTCTTTTTCTTTTATGCATCATCATGACATCATGCTTGCATCTCATCCATGTTTTCAATAAAATAAAACTATCTTATAAACCCCCCTTGTCTTCTCCTTTAAATAAAACCTAAGTCTCTCTCTCATAATTCTTATTTTATAATTAAGCCTTTCCAACAAATAAATTTTAAATATAAATGTGCTTTGTTTTGGTTACAAATAAATTAAATATTTTAAAAACTAGTTTTTGAAGCTCACTCTCTTTCCTGGTTTAAATTCAAAACAGAATTGAATCCAAATTTCAAATAGTTTGTAAAATGAAAATAAAAAGAAAACCCCTTCTCTCTTCCTGGACTGCTCTCCCCCTCTGGCCCATCTCTGCTTCCAATCCGGTGGCCCATCTCGCCTCTCTCTCCCGCAGCCCAATCCAACCGGAGGCCTCTTCCTTTCCCTGGCCCAGCTCTGGCCCAACCCAACTTCTTCCACCGGCTCGTACCTCTTCGCGAGGAGAGGAGCTCCTCGTGTTGTCGTCTTCCCCCGGTGCGGTCACGCACATGGCGTGAGGAGGCAGTGATCCTCCTCGCCAACCACCACCACGCCAGCTCCCATCTTATCCTCCCCAACCACTCTGCTCCTCTCACACGCCTCTCTCTCCCTCATTTGTTTTCTTCTTCTGCAAGCCCAAACGAATCTGGGGAGAAACCCCATCGCACCATGGCCGCCGCCCACTGGCTTGGTCCGTGTTGACGCCTCCTTCCGCCCCGAGCTGCGCCGCCACCACCAATCGACGCCCCTCGACCTCCTCTACCTCCTGGCGAGAGGAATCGTCCCGGGACGCCTCACATCGCCGTCGCCGACCTCGTTTCTTCCTCAGCCCCGGCGGACCTTCTGCTCGATTCCGGCCGCTACCGACTCCCCCTTCATCCGCCGTGGCCTCCTGCTTGTTCCTGGTGATCTCCTCTACCTCCCAGTACTCCTCCCCTTCTCCTTCGTCCCCTGATTCGACCTCCCGTCGTTGATGCCGGCCGCCTCCTCCGCAGGACACCTCCGACGACGACGCTCCGGCGACCTCCTGGAGACGGCGCCGCCATCTTCTGGTCCGCGCCGGCGAGGCGTACCCAACGCCCTCGCGCGCGCATCCGGGGCCCTGCAGCAACGCCGCGCCGCGCGACGCCGAGCCGCAGTCACCGCGTCTCCCTTCGCCGCGCACGGCATCTCCGCGTCGAGCACTTTCCGTGCGTGCCTGGATGGTTCGCCAGCCTGGCCGCCACGTCCGCTTCTTTGGTCCCACCCGTCAGCGACGCGCGGGTCAAACCGCCGCGGTGAGAAAACCTTTCCCCAGATCTAGATCTACCTTTTTGCAAAACGCCCCTGTTTCTTTTAAAGTCTTAACCCGCAGTCCTTGGCCCTGTCTGTTTACACGATAACCCCCTGCCATGTTTTGTAATAAACCCGGGGTCCTTCCCCCTGTATGAATATGATTTCTGGGTCCTTCCCTATTTAATAAAACCTGTTTTATGTTTTAAATTAACAATAAAACTTAATCTGTTAATAACTTTAAATCTGTAATTCGAAATAAAATGTCTTCTATATGAAAATTGATCAGAAAAATGTGCTGGACATGAATATGCCATCCATGCTTGCTGTTGCATCCTGCATCATATAAATTCGCGATAGTTTGCATTATCACCTAATATGGAACATATGGAATATGTGGGATATTATATATATGTTGTCCCGATTCCATTTAACTTTGTTGTAGCTCACCCCTGCCATGTTTGCTATGCTAATCCACCCTTAAATTTGTCGGCAGAAAATGCAACTCCAACCTAATTGATTGTCCGGGGTTCCGACTCCGATTAATATGGATAAGTTGCACCGCATCATCCTTGCCATGTCATGCATATCATCTTGAGCATGCTGGTTCTTTATTCGTAGTAGTAAGACTTGCATACGTTGTGTGTTCCAGCATTTGCTTCTTCATGGATAGGATCACGAAGTGGTGTGTGAGATACGACGAGTTCTCCGACAAGTTCTTCTGCAGCTTTTCACAGGCGAGCCCACCCCTTCACCTATTTTACTTTTACATGCTCTTTTGATCTATTGCTATCCTTGTGTTGCGATTCTGTTGTGTCACGTGTCCTATCCACCTGTTACCTATATGTCCGAGATACACCTACTCGCCCTACCTATTGTTTGTTGTTTGCCAGCTTTGCGAGTCGTAGGCGAGTTTAGGGTCTTGTTGATATCTCGAGATGTTCGGGATATCTTGTTGGGAGCTTATCACATGCTATATCATTTGTTGGAGATAATCACACTTTATTTATTTGTTAACAACTAAAATTGTAAGCAGAGGCATCTGTGAGCCCCTTTGCGAAAGCATCGGAACTTTGACTTGCTAATGTCCCCTAGGACCCGAGTTCTTGTTATCTGTTCCGAGATTGAGCGCTCTACCCGTACGTGGGGGAATGGGACCCCCATCACCCACTACCTTTCCTCGAGTCTGTTTATTGGGAGCCACAACCTTGGTTTTATTTGCCCATATGCACGATGCACGATTTATTTCCTGTTGCCTTCGGGTGTTTATTTCATCTTTGTACTCATAACGCGGGACTCCTTATCCTTGGCCGGTCGTTAGTGCCCGCCTTGGAAGCCGTCGCAAACCTCTGGGTCCGTATCGGAGTACGGCCGAACTTCGTCACGGGTAGCTTAGTTGGGTGGCTCCCATTAAACTTTCTCTTGCATTGGGAACGGTCTTGATGTGAGACTCCACCTGTAGTAAGTGGGTTCGAGCATGCGTATGGTTACATTTGGGCAACCCCTGCAGGGTGTACATCTTATCGATAAGCCGTGTCCGCGGTTATGGACGACTTGGAATTGTATAGCTTGATCATAGAACAACCTACACCTTATTTCCTGTTGCTAATAATTTGCTAATAAAACATTTTCAAAAAGTGTGTGTGCCTTTGCCAGTACCTCTTTGCGAAGGGGGATCGCATCGGTTGTGTTATGTTTGCAGAGTATAGAACTGTTACCTTGTGCGCTCTCTTATCTTCTCTGAGTAGACGGATGTTGTAGCGTGTCTCTATTGGATAGTAGCTTTGCTGCCGCTAAACTCCACATATAGCCGGGTGAAGTTTATACCGCCCACCAGCGAGCATAGCTGGTCTTGTCTCGCAAGTACGTGCCAATGGTACTTACCCTCGCCTTCTTTTCTTTTTGTCTCCTCCCCCTTTTGTCGGCAACCGATGGCCCGACTTTGACAGGTACGAGATGACGACGTTAGCAAGGTTACCCTTCCGGCTTGGCCTGGGCAGGGTTATGGACGTCACTGGTTATCTTCAGGACTCTTAGTCCAATTTGTATCTTGTCCGTACTCGGGCGTATTTGATCTTCTGTATGATTCGGATCTTTGTATTGTGTATTTGTATCTTGACTCGTTGGAGTCGTTGTTGTATATATGTATCTTGTGGGCTCTATTGTAATCCTGTTGTAATGTACCGCTCGTGTTAATTCCTCTGGCATCACGTGTGTGATTCTTCGCGCACGTCGTGTCGGAGGGCGTCTCTGAATCGATATCATGCGGATTTTGGCGGGATCGCTGGAATCCTCATGATACCGGTTCCGGGGCGTCACAAGTTGGTATCAGAGCTCAGGTTGACGGTACCCCACTAGTCCAGCCTGTAGGATAACCTTGCCAATGGTCGTTGAGTTTAGGGCGTCCAAACTATTTTCGAAAATTCGTTGGATAGATCTGATTAGTTCTAATTTTCTCCTTATCTATATTCTTTCTCCTCTTACCTTCGCGAGTTTTGAGTCTTCTCTCTTATCTGCTTCTCCGAGTATTAGGTTCCGATGTGGGTTGGACGATCTTTGCCTTATCCTAATAGGTCCGATCTTCGAAGGTCCCGACGGAAGCGCATCACCAACAGCAGAACAACGACTTCTTGTTAGTGGTGTCGCCGATCACCCCGGAGCAAGAACTCTAGTTAGTGGTGTCGAGGAGATCGACACTTCGCTTGAAGACCCGATAGTTCCACCTCTCTCCCCCGTACCTGGACGTGGAACCTCGGGGCGAGGTTCCTTGTTAGTGGTGTCGATTGTAACGGCCCCGGGTAGTACCCCTAATAGATCTGCTTGTTCTTTTTCTTTTATGCATCATCATGACATCATGCTTGCATCTCATCCATGTTTTCAATAAAATAAAACTATCTTATAAACCCCCCTTGTCTTCTCCTTTAAATAAAACCTAAGTCTCTCTCTCATAATTCTTATTTTATAATTAAGCCTTTCCAACAAATAAATTTTAAATATAAATGTGCTTTGTTTTGGTTACAAATAAATTAAATATTTTAAAAACTAGTTTTTGAAGCTCACTCTCTTTCCTGGTTTAAATTCAAAACAGAATTGAATCCAAATTTCAAATAGTTTGTAAAATGAAAATAAAAAGAAAACCCCTTCTCTCTTCCTGGACTGCTCTCCCCCTCTGGCCCATCTCTACTTCCAATCCGGTGGCCCATCTCGCCTCTCTCTCCCGCAGCCCAATCCAACCGGAGGCCTCTTCCTTTCCCTGGCCCAGCTCTAGCCCAACCCAACTTCTTCCACCGGCTCGTACCTCTTCGCGAGGAGAGGAGCTCCTCGTGTTGTCGTCTTCCCCCGGTGCGGTCACGCACATGGCGTGAGGAGGCAGTGATCCTCCTCGCCAACCACCACCACGCCAGCTCCCATCTTATCCTCCCCAACCACTCTGCTCCTCTCACACGCCTCTCTCTCCCTCATTTGTTTTCTTCTTCTGCAAGCCCAAACGAATCTGGGGAGAAACCCCATCGCACCATGGCCGCCGCCCACTGGCTTGGTCCGTGTCGACGCCTCCTTCCGCCCCGAGCTGCGCCGCCACCACCAATCGACGCCCCTCGACCTCCTCTACCTCCTGGCGAGAGGAATCGTCCCGGGACGCCTCACATCGCCGTCGCCGACCTCGTTTCTTCCTCAGCCCCGGCGGACCTTCTGCTCGATTCCGGCCGCTACCGACTCCCCCTTCATCCGCCGTGGCCTCCTGCTTGTTCCTGGTGATCTCCTCTACCTCCCAGTACTCCTCCCCTTCTCCTTCGTCCCCTGATTCGACCTCCCGTCGTTGATGCCGGCCGCCTCCTCCGCAGGACACCTCCGACGACGACGCTCCGGCGACCTCCTGGAGACGGCGCCGCCATCTTCTGGTCCGCGCCGGCGAGGCGTACCCAACGCCCTCGCGCGCGCATCCGGGGGCCCTCTGCAACGCCCGCGCCACGCGACGCCGAGCCGCAGTCACCGCGTCTCCCTTCGCCGCGCACGGCATCTCCGCGTCGAGCACTTTCCGTGCGTGCCTGGATGGTTCGCCAGCCTGGCCGCCACGTCCGCTTCTTTGGTCCCACCCGTCAGCGACGCGCGGGTCAAACCGCCGCGGTGAGAAAACCTTTCCCCAGATCTAGATCTACCTTTTTGCAAAACGCCCCTGTTTCTTTTAAAGTCTTAACCCACAGTCCTTGGCCCTGTCTGTTTACACGATAACCCCCTGCCATGTTTTGTAATAAACCCGGGGTCCTTCCCCCTGTATGAATATGATTTCTGGGTCCTTCCCTATTTAATAAAACCTGTTTTATGTTTTAAATTAACAATAAAACTTAATCTGTTAATAACTTTAAATCTGTAATTCGAAATAAAATGTCTTCTATATGAAAATTGATCAGAAAAATGTGCTGGACATGAATATGCCATCCATGCTTGCTGTTGCATCCTGCATCATATAAATTCGCGATAGTTTGCATTATCACCTAATATGGAACATATGGAATATGTGGGATATTATATATATGTTGTCCCGATTCCATTTAACTTTGTTGTAGCTCACCCCTGCCATGTTTGCTATGATAATCCACCCTTAAATTTGTCGGCAGAAAATGCAACTCCAACCTAATTGATTGTCCGGGGTTCCGACTCCGATTAATATGGATAAGTTGCACCGCATCATCCTTGCCATGTCATGCATATCATCTTGAGCATGCTGGTTCTTTATTCGTAGTAGTAAGACTTGCATACGTTGTGTGTTCCAGCATTTGCTTCTTCATGGATAGGATCACGAAGTGGTGTGTGAGATACGACGAGTTCTCCGACAAGTTCTTCTGCAGCTTTTCACAGGCGAGCCCACCCCTTCACCTATTTTACTTTTACATGCTCTTTTGATCTATTGCTATCCTTGTGTTGCGATTCTGTTGTGTCACGTGTCCTATCCACCTGTTACCTATATGTCCGAGATACACCTACTCGCCCTACCTATTGTTTGTTGTTTGCCAGCTTTGCGAGTCGTAGGCGAGTTTAGGGTCTTGTTGATATCTCGAGATGTTCGGGATATCTTGTTGGGAGCTTATCACATGCTATATCATTTGTTGGAGATAATCACACTTTATTTATTTGTTAACAACTAAAATTGTAAGCAGAGGCATCTGTGAGCCCCTTTGCGAAAGCATCGGAACTTTGACTTGCTAATGTCCCCTAGGACCCGAGTTCTTGTTATCTGTTCCGAGATTGAGCGCTCTACCCGTACGTGGGGGAATGGGACCCCCATCACCCACTACCTTTCCTCGAGTCTGTTTATTGGGAGCCACAACCTTGGTTTTATTTGCCCATATGCATGATGCACGATTTATTTCCTGTTGCCTTCGGGTGTTTATTTCTGTACTGTACTCATAACGCGGGACTCCTTATCCTTGGCCGGTCGTTAGTGCCCGCCTTGGAAGCCGTCGCAAACCTCTGGGTCCGTATCGGAGTACGGCCGAACTTCGTCACGGGTAGCTTAGTTGGGTGGCTCCCATTAAACTTTCTCTTGCATTGGGAACGGTCTTGATGTGAGACTCCACCTGTAGTAAGTGGGTTCGAGCATGCGTATGGTTACATTTGGGCAACCCCTGCAGGGTGTACATCTTATCGATAAGCCGTGTCCGCGGTTATGGACGACTTGGAATTGTATAGCTTGATCATAGAACAACCTACACCTTATTTCCTGTTGCTAATAATTTGCTAATAAAACATTTTCAAAAAGTGTGTGTGCCTTTGCCAGTACCTCTTTGCGAAGGGGGATCGCATCGGCTGTGTTATGTTTGCAGAGTATAGAACTGTTACCTTGTGCGCTCTCTTATCTTCTCTGAGTAGACGGATGTTGTAGCGTGTCTCTATTGGATAGTAGCTTTGCTGCCGCTAAACTCCACATATAGCCGGGTGAAGTTTATACCGCCCACCAGCGAGCATAGCTGGTCTTGTCTCGCAAGTACGTGCCAATGGTACTTACCCTCGCCTTCTTTTCTTTTTGTCTCCTCCCCCTTTTGTCGGCAACCGATGGCCCGACTTTGACAGGTACGAGATGACGACGTTAGCAAGGTTACCCTTCCGGCTTGGCCTGGGCAGGGTTATGGACGTCACTGGTTATCTTCAGGACTCTTAGTCCAATTTGTATCTTGTCCGTACTCGGGCGTATTTGATCTTCTGTATGATTCGGATCTTTGTATTGTGTATTTGTATCTTGACTCGTTGGAGTCGTTGTTGTATATATGTATCTTGTGGGCTCTATTGTAATCCTGTTGTAATGTACCGCTCGTGTTAATTCCTCTGGCATCACGTGTGTGATTCTTCGCGCACGTCGTGTCGGAGGGCGTCTCTGAATCGATATCATGCGGATTTTGGCGGGATCGCTGGAATCCTCATGATACCGGTTCCGGGGCGTCACAAAAAGGGAAGCGTGTATCCTTCTTAGTCACACTAAAATGAAGTTTTTGGGAGGTTTTTGAAATTTCCATGTTTGAAACCCAAAACCACGTACATCTCTTCATGCTTGACTTAATTTATAAGACATAGTTTAGGGGTTAGGGGGTAGATACATGATTTGTATGGTTTGATATTTCTAGACCTTGTTTATCAACTTTAATGCTTACTATATGACATAAGATGACTATGTGATTTGGTTTTTCATTTTTCTGTTTTTTATTTTATTTTTCTGCCCATTTGAATCTTGGTCAAATCCTAGGTTTGACCAAGATTTAGACAAGTTTAACACGTGAAAACGAATAAGTAAGCATGGATCCTTCTTAGTCACTCAAAAATGTACCAATCGATAGATGTGTTAACTTTGCTTCATGGAAATAATAATGTCATGTAAATGAGTTAACTTGGATTTCCTACCCTTGAATCCATAGGAAACTTTGTTCTAATGCACTATAATAATCAATCGAGTTTTTACACCAACAGGTCTGTCACTTACGTGTGGTGCCCACGCGTGAGGTCCCACACTTCAGTGAGCACAAGTCACGTGCAATAGGTACGCAAACTGCCAGCCATCTTCTTTGTCAAGAGAAGACGCATCAGGATGCTTATTGGAAGTCCGTGGGTCCTTCTGGATCCTTCTTAGTCACTCTAAAATGAAGCTCTTGGGAGGTTCTTGAAATTTCCATGTTTGAAACCCAAAACCACTTCTCTTCATGATTGACTTCATAAAACATGGTTTAATTAGAGTTTTAGGGGTAGATATATACATGATTTTTCTGGTTTGAATATATATGTCTCTAGACCTTTGTTTATCAACTTGAATGCTTACTATACATATGACATAAGAATGCTATGTGCTTTGGTTTTTCATTCTTTTGATTTTTTTTTCTGAATTTTTAGGGCCATTTGAATCTTGGTCAAATCCTTGGTTTGACCAAGATTTAAACAAGTTTAAAACATAAAAATGAAAAGGGAAGTCTGTATCCTTCTTAGTCACTCTAAAATGAAGCTTTTGGGAGGTTTTTAAAATTTCAATGTTTGAAACCCAAAACCACTTCTCTTCACATGCTTGACTTCATAAGACAGAGTTATTTAATTTAGGGGTTAGGGGGTATAGATACATGATTTGTGTGGTTTGAATATGTATGGACCTTATTTATCAACAACTTTAATGCTTACTATATGACATAAGAAAACTATTTGCTTTGGTTTTTCTTTTTCAATTTTTTTTTTCAATTTTGATGCCCATTTGAATCTTGTCAAATCCTAGGTTTGACCAAGATAATTTAAACAAGTTTAAAACATGAAAATGAAAAGGGAAGCATGGATCCTTCTTATTCACTCTAAAATGAAGCTTTTGGGAGGTTTTTGAAATTTCCATGTTTGAAACCCAAAACCACTTCTCTTCACATGCTTGACTTCATAAGACATAGTGTAGGGGTTAGGGCGTTTGTCAGTGCGCAGGAGGTGCGAAGCTGCGAGCGAGCGAGTCGAGCGAGGCCGAGAATGAGAGAGATGTTTTTTTCTTTTTATTTTCCGTGAGAGGGACAACAGAAGGATCCAGAGACGACTTCCACTACGCATCCTGGTGCGCGTCTTCTCTTGACAAAGAAGATGGCTGGGAGTTTGCGTACCTACTATAGTACTACTACACAAGAACCATATACATGTCAAACTTTTCAATCATGACCCACATGCATTTTATGTATATATTCACAACTTTTAATGCATGCATGAAAACTCAGCAAAATATGTGCATTTTGGGTTGTCGCACATAAATGTGCTTTTACTTGTCTGCCACACCAATCCAATTTTCATGTGAGGGGGAAACATGACACGCGATGGACATTTCCAATGTTTCACGAATTAATTATCTCAATTTGCATCCATATATATATGCGCCTGGTTACTGAAAGATCGAACCAAAGGTGAACTTGAAACGTTTTCATTTTCATGTTTTAAACTTGTTTAAATCTTGGTCAACCCTCTGATTTGACCAAGATTCATAAAAAATTCAAAAACATAGTCTTCTTATGTCATACAGTCAACATTCAAGTTGATAAAACAAGATCTAAACATATTAAAAGAAGAATCATGTATCTACACCCCCTAACCCTAAACTCTGTCTTTTGAAGTCAAACATGAAGATACGTGGTTTTGGGTTTACAAGATGGAAATTTCAAAAACCTCCGAAAAGCTTAATTTTGGAGTGACTAAGAAGGATACATGCTTACTTTTTCATTTTCATGTTTTAAACTTGTTTAAAGCTTGGTCAAACCTAGCTAGCTAGGATTTGACCAAGATTCAACAAGTGCGCATAAAAAATTCGAAAAAACCCCCAAAAATGAAAAACCATAACACATAGTCTTCTTGCGTCACATATATTGTAAGCATTCAAGTGTTGATAAACAATATCTAGACATATCAAACAAGAAAAATCATGTATCTATACCCCTAACCCTCAATTTGTCTTATGAAGTCAAGCATGAAGAGAAGTGGTTTGGGTTTTCAAACATGGAAATTTCGAAAACCGCCCAAAAGCTTCATTTCGGACTGACTAAGAAGGATCCATGCTTACCTTTTCATTTTCATGTTTTAAACTTGTTTAAATTCTTGTTCAAACCTAGGATTTGACCAAGATTCAAATGGGCATAAAAACAATCGAAAAAATCAAAAATGAAAAACCAAAGCACATAGTCTTCTTATGTCACATAGTAAGCCATTCAACTTGATAACAAGGTCTAGACCTATTCAAACCAGAAAAATCATGTATCTACCCCTAACCCTAAACTCATCTGTCTTATGAAGTCAAGCATGAAGAGAAGTGGTTTTGGGTTTCAAACATAGACATTTCAAAAGCCTCCCAAAAGCTTCATTTTGGAGTGACTAAGAAGGATCCATGCTTAATTTTTCATTTTATTGTTTTAAACTTGTTTAAATCTTGGTTAAACCTATGATTTGACCAAAATTTGATTCGGCATAAAAATTCAAAACAAATCAAATAAATGAAAAACCAATGCACATAGTACATCTTCTTATGTCATATACTAAGCATTCAAGTTGATAAGCCAGGTCTAGACATATTCAAACTAGAAAAATCATGTATCTACCCCTAACCCTAAACTCGATTTGTCTTATGAAGTCAATCATGAAGAGGTGTTTTGGGTTTCAGACATGGAAATTTCAAAAACCTTCCAAAAGCTTCATTTTGAAGTTACTAATTAAGAAGGATCACTACAAGAAAAGTTTGGCAACTTTTCTTGTAGTGGATCCAGCTTAATTTTTCATTTTCATGTTTTAAATTTTGGTCAAACCTAGGATTTGACCAAGATACAAATGGGCATAAAAATTCAGGGTAGCATCATACCCCCCTCCTTCCCGCGTAGAAAAAGTGTTAGGCGAGTAGTAGAATGGCATGACCAACAAGTTTCAAGTAAAATTTTGAATATGACCAAAATATACCAATTGATAGATGTGTTATCTTGGCTTCATGGGTGTGTGACCTAAGATTGAGCCATGGTACATTTTGCCAACAAAGTAGCAATTGAGTTGGCTTTCTACCTTAGTAGGCGTGCATTGGAAGGATGCATTATGCCGGCAAAGTTTTCCATCGGTCAAACTTTTCCGGTTTCTCATACGATGTTGGCTCCTTGAAAAGCATTGATGTGATCATATGAGGTTATGCAAAACTTCGCCTTTCCCGTACTTGCCCGAGCACTCGACACCCCTCGTCCCATGGCGACTCCTCCAGCCATAGCCCCGTGCACCCAGGCTCCACGACTCAGCCTCGGAGGGGTGTGCGCTAAAAGCTCGCAAATGTCTGTGTGCCATTGGTGTGCGATGAAGCAGGCGGCTCTGTGTCTTGCTGTGGCTAGACTCCTGGCGCCCTTTGATCTAGGAGAGGGAGAGGAGGGAGGGGGGTCCCATGAAGCGGCGGTGGCCCAGGTATCGGCGGCAGCCCGGCTCAGCGGCAAAGTGGGCTGGTCGGAGCATAGGCATGCGCCGGGGGCGAACCTCGCCGGGTGAGGATGCTTCCATTGTGAAGAAGCACTTGCCATCCAGGGCTTCGTGTTCGCCAACAAACTCAGCGCCTCGGTCCATGGCGTTGCCGTCGTGGGGACGTCGGGGGCGGCGGCGACGTGCTGCAGCCCCAGCCTTTAGTGGGGACCAAAGTGCGACCGACCACATCACGGCATCGGCAACATTGGGGATGCCGATGGGCATCCACTGCCACACACAGATTTGGGAGGTTCTGGCCGGGCCGAGCTCCAAACTTCCATCATCGGAGCCGAGGGCTTGGTACTTCAAATTCCGAATCAGGCAATCCTTCGACCCCAATCAGCTTCTGCCTGTGGTCCAAATCCGAGATATCTTGGCGGCAGCTATGCTGGTTAAGCTTAGCCGGACAGCGGCAATCGACGATCTGCAAAACCTAGATGCCTTCCGAGGATTTGCAGCAGCCGTCAATGCACTCGTGGAGGCATCGCATGCTGGTAGCAGCGGCGAATGCGGGTATGTTGTTTTACTCCCTTTGTATGCTTTTGTCATAAAAATCAATTTGCTAATTCTCATTCGATTGAAAATTAGACACATTCACCATCAACTCTCAAACAGTGGACACTAGTAATATGTAGAACTAGAAATTACACAAGATTTCTGTACTCCTAGTACTATTACTTCGACGCTGCATATTGTTTACACGAGGAAATTGCACAAACTACCGCTTAATTATTGCTGCCTTCGTTGCGTAAAACACTTTTTTAAACTGTAATTTTTTTCCGCACAAACCACCAACTATCGTGTTCTGTTGCAGGGAGGTTCAAATTTAGGATTGAGCTGTTTAAGAGCAAATCAGATGATCAGGGACCACCAACTACTATAGTTTTAAGGGATTTCTATTTTTGTGCCCTCGGTTCCTTAGTTGTGCTCAGTTTTCCCCAGCCCCTTAGTTTTTCCTCACTTTTCCCCAAGTCCTTGTTTGAAACCCGCAGAAGGCAGCTCAGACGGCAGGATTCCCGTTAAGTTGACCGCTCCGTTCTGATGTGTGGGGCCGCGTCGTGTGGGCCCGCGTCGCGTGGGGCTGGTAGAAAGGGACCGCGTGGGACAGGACGAGAAGCGTTTGGTTGCACGTGAGCAGGAGCTGGGTTTTGGACGTTACGTGGCCGACGTGTTGCGCCGCGTCGTACGTGGGCCGCGTCGTGTGGGGCTGGTAGAAAGGGACCGCGTGGGATAGGACGAGAAGCGTTTGGTTGCACGTGAGCAGGAGCTGGGTTTTGTCTCTCTCGGCCCAAATTGGCATTTTTAAGAGCACCTTTTCCCCTCTTTCTCTCTCTGTCTTTTTCACAATTAGTATCAAATCTAGAGAAGCTTCTATTTCTGTCTTTCTTCAATATGGCAGCAAATCTAGTAGCAAATCTAGTAGCAAATCTCTGGGGTTATTTATGCCTTTTGGCCCTCGTTTTTTGCCCAATATGGCAGCAAATCTAGAAGCTAGTATATGATAAATTCACAACAGCATAATCAGAAAACTAAGTATAATACATAAACTGCATACAGCAGCCAAAAGCAGCCAATAACGTTGTTAATGTTCACGACAAACTAAGCTGAAAAATATACAAGACGCACGCAATGTATGGACAACAAGAAGATTAGGATAGGGACCCCAGGATGAATGAATTTGTTCTTCAATCCTCCCCATATATTTCTTCCTCCCTCCATTCGTGCATTACCACAAGGAAATATTCATTGAACTCCTTCCGTCTGCAGTGTGAGGCCAATACATCCTCCAAACGGTATGGCCTGTGTTCATTTCTCAAACCGTAGAGTCCTATTCTATCCACACGTAGTGGCCACTCATCCCAGGCCTTTGTATCATGAGAGTACTCTCTGATATAACCCAAATCCGTGTAGTAGATGCTGCCAGGTTGAAGTGTCGGGTACACTCTGGTGTCGACGGAGATACACCGAGTATAATTCACGAAGAAGGCATTACTGCCAATGTTCGACCGGATGGAGAGAGCGGCTGGAGTGTCCACACGGTACACCAATGGTCTGCCCGCCAAAGCCTCGCTGACCAACAACACAAGCAGCAGATCACCATCCGACTTCACAAGGTAGAACTTCTGACGTCCAAGTTCTGGAAATGAAATTAGTGTCTCCATCTTGACAGTGCTCGCGCGCTGCTGCAACTGTACATTGGTGCACACTATTCTTCCGATCTCAAAATTGTCCGCAGCTACTGCATACAGTTCACCATTGAACGGGGTAATGCAACGCAGACAATGGTTCTTGATCGAAAATCTTCCTTCTCCCCAATCTTCATTTATATCCTTAGTTGGAGTGCTCTCATCGACCCAACCAATTTCCGGCGGGTAATGTGCGGCAACGAAGACCATAGTCGGGGATTTGATAACGGCGATTTCAGAAAAGCAGAGATGGCATCTGCGCCTCAACCATCGTGTTCGATTTCTTTGTGAGTGGGTTCAGCAACCGTATCTTGTGCGGCGGGTTCTTCTGGGCAAGCACGATGACGCCACGGGAAAAGCCGACGAAGTAGAATCTAAAATATATTGAAAAGATAACATTCAGCACTAAGATTGAAAATAAGATCTATGGTGACGCCACGGGAAAAGCCGAGGAATTTGAACCTTGCACGAACTGCAGATAGATCTATGGTGACGTAGCGGGATGTGCCGAGATGGAGGAAGGTGAACTCAGCGGCGCGTGGAAGGGCGTGGTGTAGCATGATCCATTCGTGCGGGTGCACGTCGGGATCGGAGTAAACCGGAGCGCCAATTTCTACAGACTTGCCTCATAGCAGAGTAGCTGTCCACGTACTCCTCTTTCGCCAATAAGCATTCGCCGATCTTGTGAAGTGGTCCATCAGCCGTGAGACCGACCCAGTTCACGGAGGCGCCGCGCTTGGATGCGCCGCCCTCGGATGCGCCGCCCTCGGCGGCGACGGGCTCGGCGGCGACGGGCTCGGCGGCGACGGGCTCGGAGGCGACGGGCTCGGCGGCGATGGCCGCCGGCGCATTCTTCTTCTCCATCGCCGGCAGGGGAGGGCTCGTACGGCGGTTGGGGTTTTTTGGAGAAGTTGATGAGACGTGAAGGGGTGGTTTCGTGCGTGAGCGATAATGAGACGTAATGTGTGCAGAGGGAGGGAGAGAGGGGCTTACGCGTCCTAAATGCGACCCGCGTCAACAATGGCACGTCTTCCACGTCTGCACCGCGACACGCGTCAACAATGGCACGTCTTCCACTTCTGCACCGCAACACGCGTCCTCGAGTCTAACCCTGGAAATTTAGATATACTCATGTATACCCTCGAGTCATATACTAGCATTTTTTGTATGCTCAGTTTTCACCTTGAGTGCTAATACTGGCTAGTGCAATATACTCAGTTTTACCCTCAAGTGGCTGGTCAACAGAGAGTCAACAAATGGGATTAACTAGTTAAATGAGTTATTTAATGTGCAAAAAATTCCGAAAAGGAGTGGCACTTACTCATGGAGTCTTTACCACAAATTTCCACTTCTCAAATCATAGATAAATCGTAGATAAATCAAGTTTCACCACAAATTGCCACTTCTCAAATCACCTAGTAGCTATGAAGGTGCATGGTTTTCCATAATAAGCCCTACCCAAAACAGCTTTCCCCAAAACATACTTTGTCTGAATGAGACCATAATTTTCACACTCATGTAGATTTGTATTGCAAATAGTTTGAGGTAGGCCAAGATGGGTTTCATTGTACAAAACACGCATTTTCCATTTTTTAAATCTCATATTTGAATCCCTTAGTCTGTTTACTACTCACTTGCCCTTGGTTTCTTGATACTACTCAGTTTTGCCCTCTCCCTTCACAAACTCTCACAGACGCCCAACATTGCCCTGATTGGTCTAGCCCATGTCACGCGGATCGTGCCCGACGACCGTTGATCGTATGATCTAACGGGCAGGATAACCCCTATCTCTCTCTCTGGTCGGGGCCACCACCCTCTCTCTCTCTCTCTGTCGTCGGTTAGCTTCACGCAAAGTTTGGTTTTCTGCATTATTTTTCACGAGCTAAATTATAAACTCTTTTTAGGCATTACTTTTCACGCAAAAAATGATAAACCATCACCGATTTGTTGTAGCCATTACTTTTCACGCACAAAAATGATACACCATCACCCATTTCGTGTACCCATTACTTTTCACGCAAAAAATGATAAACCATCACCGATTTGTTGTAGCCATTACTTTTCACGCAAAAAATGATAAACCATCACCGATTTGTTGTAGCCATTACTTTTCACGCACAAAAATGATACACCATCACCCATTTCGTGTACCCATTACTTTTCACGCAAAAAATGATAAACCATCACCGATTTGTTGTAGCCATTAATTTTCACGCAAAAAAATGATACACCATCACCCATTTCGTGTACCCATTACTTTTCACGCAAAAAATGATAAACCATCACCGATTTGTTGTAGCCATTACTTTTCACGCACAAAAATGATAAACCATCACCGATTTGTTGTAGCCATTACTTTTCACGCACAAAAATGATACACCATCACCCATTTCGTGTACCCATTACTTTTCACGCAAAAAATGATAAACCATCACCGATTTGTTGTAGCCATTACTTTTCACGCACAAAAATGATACACCATCACCCATTTCGTGTACCCATTACTTTTCACGCAAAAAAATGATAAACCATCACCGATTTTGTTGTAGCCATTACTTTTCACGCACAAAAATGATAAACCATCACCGATTTGTTGTAGCCATTACTTTTCACGCACAAAAATGATACACCATCACCCATTTCGTGTAGCCATTACTTTTCACGCAAAAAATGATACACCATCACCCATTTCTTGTACCCATTACTTTTCACGCAAAAAACGATAAACCATCACCGATTTCTTGTAGCCATTACTTTCCTTTTAGGCATTACTTTTCACGGTAAAATGATAAACTATACCCCCACAACGGTCGACTCCTCCTTAATTTATTGTGTATAAACCCCCACAACGGTCATCTCCTCCTTATTTTATTGTGTAAACCCTACAACGGTCATCTCTCCCTTATAAACACCCACACGGCCATCCCTTGTGTCAATAGGTTCTGCCTCTCTCTTCTTTTCGTTCACATACACTTTATCCATTGCCATGGCTTCCACGTCTCGGACGCGGACCGGAAGGGGAAGGGGAAGGGGAAGGGGAAGTGGATCATCATCATTGCCACCACCACCGTCAACACTGCCATTGATCATAGAGGAGTTCTTCATCGTCGTCTATGAAGACCCTTTGGTCAAGAAGGTACGTACGCGTTCCCACATATATGATGCATGTGATTAATTATGGGCATGTTCTAAAAAACCTTTAATTTCAAGGGTTCCCTAATTTCAAACGATCGGCGCTCGATCTCTTTGCAGGAACTCCCAAAAAAATTTGCGGACTATCTTGACGGCAAGGAGCCAGCTAAGGCGTATCTGCGAGCAGCTGACTGCGGTCCTCGTCTCTGGACCGTGGAGGTCCTATTTGACGGACAAGGCCGGATGTACCTCGACAAGGGCTGGGAGAAATTCGCCATCGCGCATGGTGTGGATTTCGGCTGGTTCGTACACTTCAAATATGAAGGCGATGATGTGCTCACAGTGAAGGTGTTCGACGGCACAATGTGCCGGAGGTACTACTACTCTCGGGCAGCGAAGATACTGACGATGAAAGCGACGACGACGTGAAGCCATGCATCCATCCCCTTTAGATAATTAAGGGGATTATGACCAAGAATATATATGTAGCTTCATATGCATCGATTTAGAGATCTAGCTATTTTCTATATATTATGCATGTAAAAAATAATATCGCATTTCCACTATTATTCCACCGATATCGGCATGGTCAGAACGGCTATGCTCGCCGCCACTGCTAGGTCAACGTCGGGATACACAATGTTTAGCATAAGAGTCACTTTAGATTAAGCTGCGAAAATGGGCTGAGGCGACCCCTACAGAGCGGCTCTATATTATATTCTCTAAATAAAATAGACGACCACAGCGGTCATTGGCTGCGGAGGCCCCACAGAGCGGCAATATATAATTTTCTATAAATAAATAGACGACCCACTGGTCATTGGCTGCGGCAGCCCCATAGAGCGGCCCCATTTGTCATTGGCAGCACCGCGTATACAATCAGGAAATAAAACGGCCCACGCGTCAGCGGTAGATGGATCCCCCCGTCAGCACGAGACGGTCAGCGAGGAACTGACCTCACGGTAACGGTAAGGCCTCTGACCTGACGGCAACCCGCGTCTTCGAGGGGTTTCAAACTAGAGGGAGGGGAAAACTGAGGAAAAACTAACGAGCTGGGGAAAACTGAGTACAACTAACGAAGCAGGGGCACGAAACTAGAAATCCCTAGTTTTAATTGCAAATAGAATCGATTTTGCAAAATTATGAAACGCACATAACGTTTGAATTACTACAATTTTTTTGAAGGTTTGATATTTTCATCATTTTTGTGTGAATCTTACACCAAGTAACACAACTTTCAGACGGAATACAAAATATTTTCAAACTTCCTAGATTTGATAGCTCAAATATTTTTAATTACTAGTTTTTCAGTATTTTAAAAAGTCGAAACACTATATTTTTGCTGAATGTTAGAAAATATATTTCATGATTATCCCATATTAGTTAAGAAGTACATAAACTAGTAGTAGTAATAAAGAACAGAGGGAGTTTATGGAGATACATCCATTAAGGGCATGTTAGTGTGTGTTGGTGTATTACTTATGCCTTGTTTGGTTAATACACTTCTCTAGTGATCCCCGCAAACCCTCTATTCTTGCCTAGAATACAAAAACTCCCCATCAAAGTATTAGTGCATTTTTTGGATGAGTATTCGAGAGGATTAATTGGGTGAACACCAAGGATTTGCATAGGAAATTGGTACAATTGAATCCTTGGCTGTTTGATTTGTAGGATTGTTTCCGATAGGAATTTTTCCTAAGGATTTCTTTGCACAGATTCCATAGAAAATTAAACATCTACTCATGCCTCTTTTTAAGAATGCTTTACTTTTCCTATGGTGGAATCAAACAAAGTTTGGATTCTATGAATTCCTATAGGATTGGAGTGGACATGACATTGCAATCCTACATTTCCCTATTCCTACATCTTTCGGTAGGCATTTGCCTAGAATAAATAACCATGTGTATTACGGAGTAGCAATAAAATATAGGTTTATTTCTCTAAAGCATCTTGCACTGTACTAGTACATGGCTTAAGAGACAATATTTTTACCATTTTTTTGCGAGAAGACAATATTATTACTCCGTACCATAGTTACTAAGTACATTTTATTGGATGATGAAGTGATAGCCCTCATCAATGCATTGTGAATTATTAGGGCATGGGTCGCACGTGATTTACGAGTACACCGCACGATCGAGAGCCGTCGTCCCTCTTTGCTTTCTACCGATGCGGCGGAGCTCCTCCCCACACCCACGAATAACTGAAAGCCACAACTGCTGGGGAAAAGTCTTGCGCCGAGAAAATCTACAACCGTGGTTGAGTACATGTGTTTCTTAAGATACGAGTGCTCCAATGCATTTTTTTCTTTCCTTTTACTAATTTACCTTGAAAATCCCGCACGTCCACTTATTTGTGGACGGAGGGAGTATCACGCCAAGAGGAAGTAGGACAATAGTGGGCGCTTATAGCCCGCCTACGTGGTACTTTTGCCAGCTGTTGGCTCTTCTATTGTTCTTGCTCTAAAGAAACCCCGATTGTGAAAGGCCAAGGCGTACTTCTTTTGGTCACGCAAAATTCAAAATACTGCCATGGACATTGAATTGACATGACAACACATAGCTTGGGATGTCCAAATTTGCACGTTAGACCAGTGACTTGTTCTTCACCTTTTCAGAGGGAACAGTGACTTTTTATTATGGGTCTATACTCTATACACTTTCCAAGAAAAAGGAGGAGATGCTGTAGAGTGTAGAGGAGCGAAGTCAAGCGCCCCGCCCCCACCTGCCCTATTTCGGTTCACCTCCATCGTCTACCTCCGCCCCCGCCCGCACCAATCGACCACCTTCCATAGCACGCGCCAGTGCTGCCGCCATGCAGCTTTAGAATCAATTCCACCGCCCAGTTTGAGAGCCTCCGTTCTTCATCTTCCCCGCCACCTGCCGCCATCGAACCCAAATTAAACTCCAATCAGTTGAACCCAAACCTCATAGACCCACCCCCTGCCCTGCGATGGCGGCATCGAACAAGGAAAATGATGACTCTGAACTGTTTCAGAAGGTCTTTTCCGAAGGTCCCCTTGAAGAACTCGTAACAAGATGCGACGTCATCACCGCCGCGAGCCTCGTCGGTTCGTCCAAACTATTTTTCGACTCTGCAAATGATAGTGCAACTCTATCTTTTTCTCTCCCGTTTGGCCTCCCATGTGTTCTTCATTCTCACCCGACGAAGGTAGCACGGGATTGCAAGCTGACGCCGCTGGACAGGTTCTCCTCCGACGCTGTGATGCCAGACGGTACGGGTAAGCAGTGGGTAGGTGCCAATGGAGATTGGGTTGCCATGGTTGACAACTGGCTTTCACCTTGCAAATGGAAACTTGTCAACGTCTACACTCGCCGTGAAATTCCTCTCCCTGTGCCGTTTGAAACCACCCACATTCCAAATATATACCACCACAACCTTCGTGCTATTATATTTCACAAGATATATATTTGCCAAGTTCCCACAGCTGCTGGGGGGTACAAAAATTTCTCTCTTGTTGCTGTTTTTGACATCAGAGTTGCCCTCCTTTGCGGCGAAGATTACGGATGGACAGTTCTTACAGAGCCCAAGTCCCACATCTTTTACAATTACAGCGATGCAATTCTCCACAATGGGCTTGTGTTTGCCACAACTCATACCGGCCTTTGTTCACGCATGGAATCCTCAGCAAGCTGGTAATTTTCCTCCGGACGTAGTGTATGATGAGCTTCATTATTCATGGCTGTAAAGATAATTTTAATGCACAAACTTATTAATTTTCGAACCTGACTGATCTGACTTGGAGGCTTGGGGCATATTTGCTTCGGATGAAATTTCATTGGTATTTAGACTTTTTATTCGAGATGATTACCATAGAAAAATTTGAGGATTGTATAATTAGGAGTTTTATTCTCAGATTGAATTATGTTGGATTTTGACCTCTACTTGAACTTCTTGAAATGAATCCTTTGGTTTCCCATGTGATGTACTCAAATACACCAATATGCTGTATTATTGAATGGAAATGCCATTATATCATCCCATCTGAATCCTAATGCGTTTTCCCAATTCTTACGTTTTCAGATTTGTGCAAACCAAACATACCCTTCTTAACAGTAATTTCGTTTTCAAGCAGGTCCTCCGCTGATCGTAGAGCCACCGCCCATTGTGTTTGAATGGCGGTGTGCACTTGATGATGCTCTTGGCCATGATCACGAGGTCGATTATGGCATGTGGTGGTTAGCAAGATCTATAGATGGTTCTAGACTTCTTCTGATCCATACACTGGGCATTGTTGATGAAAGGGAATATTCTGTAAAGTTTGCCATCTTGCTTCGATCGTCGTGTTCATCATGGTCGCCTTTGTTGGCAACTATGCTTCTGGGTTTGGTTGCCTGGTGTTCACGAAGGACACTAGTAAGTTAAATGAAGGTATTCCATGGGAAAAGATTGATGACCTTGGAGAATATTCTCTTTTCCTTGGAGTGAACTATCCGATTATGCTGCCATTAGGCGGTGCGGATGTTGTCCCGGGATGTCGACGAGAAGAAATTGTGTGTACACCTTGCCGAATGAAGCATGGCTTCGCAATTCGCAGCTGCCTGAAATATGCCGATTCGATCTGAATCGTGAAGATTGCGCCGTTGGTTTCCAAACCAACGCCTTGGAGAAAACATGCAAAACAAAAAAAGATAGGTACCTGGTAAAGACACCGCTTTGGTTCATCCCAAACTTCGCCAACGCCCCGGATTGGAACAAGTGTGATGTTAATTCTGAAACAGGGCCTGCAGCCATTGTAGCTACTGATAGTATGTAATTTCATAGCTAATGAACGAGGCAATTGTGGTCTACTAATTACAACTGTTTTGTAAAGAGGTGGTCTATAAGTATACCCCTCTCTTCATTGATGCATTTGTGGTCTACATGATGGTACTCTTAAATATATGGGTGTGGCTCCTCAACACATAATGTGGGGGTATTATTGTGTTAAAGTTGAAGGCTTGATCAACTATAGGTTCACTTCTCTAGTTACATTACTAGGTACTCCGGTTGGCTATGTTGTGATGAACACATTGTGTTCTGTTGTTCAGTGAAGACAAAAGTAGAACTATGGTATGCTTATGTTTAAGAGCAAGCGAGGGTTTAGCTTGAGATGTTAAAATTCAGATTTGAACTATTTTTTGATATGGAAATTTGAAATATATATGGTACTGTATATGATTATGTATAACAACAAGCGACGAAAGGGTTGATGCTCCTATTCCTTGTCGGCGGGAGGACTATGTGTGCGGCGACTTGAGCCAAATTAGAAGGCCATAGCTATGTTGATTGGTCCTTGAAGTTGGAGGGGCTAGGATTTCGGATGAGCGGAGTGGGGGAAGTTGTTGCTCATGGAACAGAAGTCCTTAAAATAGTAATGTTAGTATATAGGAGTACAAGGTATATACTTGTACTATTTTAGTACTATAATAAGTATATCGGGTTCATCAAAAAGAATTATCTCGGGTTCACAACCACGTGGGGTCAAGGTGAGGGAAAGTTGGTCAATACCTCTTACCGCTATATCCCCGCCCCAAGTTCTAATGCGCAAGTGCTGTTATTTTTTAAAGGGAAATAGTGGTTCCTCTCCCTGGAAACATGCCCCGCATCTCCACCTCCTAGTATCGTAGTCTTGCTCTTTGTATCTTCTCCAAAAAACCCCTCTTCTGTCTCTTTCTCCCCTTCACCCCTCTCTCCCTTGCAGTAGATTACCGACTCCAATGAAGCGAAGCGTAAGGTTGAGGAGATTCTTGATTGCTACCACCAGTCCATGGGGTGGGGCAACCTCCACTACCCACTGGTGGAGAACATAGCCGAGCGGGCGGATATCCTCAGCACTGGTCGCCTCGCTCGAGGCATGATCGGCATGCGGCATGCCATCCGCGGAGCGCATAAGGTTCCGTTCGGTTTACCGAGCCTGCTCCACTGCGACCCCAGACATGGCCAGACGACCGCGACAATACTGTAAGAGTATTTATTTATTTACTCATCTCGTTTCAGCTTGTGTTTTTTCAAACCACTTTTCTTATTGCCAAACATCATGCATGAATTTAGACTCAACATCATCACCTGATTTGGGAGTCTTGTAAGGTTTGCTGCCTTCACTATGCACATGTACTCTTCGGAATTGCTTTATTTATCCATTACATCTGTGCTTCAGTTCTGCACAATCCGCTCTTCATTCTGTCGAATACCTTGCATGCATAGACAATTTTGAAACAAATCCTATTTGCAGGGCATTCACGCGTTGCTGATGCCATTAGACAAGCCGACAGTTCCAGCATTTATCCATACCAAGGAGGAACTGGATGGACATGGACCCATGCACTTTGGGTGGGTTGTAACGGCGGCCCAGGTGGCATTTGTCCAGCAGGACGGGCACTTGACGATCCGCAACATATACATATCAGATACTATTATACCTCTTCCATCTCTGCAAGATGCAGGAATTTCTTTGGGCCCTACTAGTGAATGGTGGCATGGCAGCCCACCATTCCTGTTCAAATACAAAATAGATAAAAGTTTGGAACTGCTCAAAGTACGGATCGTCAAGATGCCGTACAAAGATGATCTAGCAGGGCCATGGCATTACGAGGTAATCGTTGTATTTGTGAATTGATCGCTATCCTACAAGCACCCCTAGAAAAGGAGTGGAATATCCTGAGAAACCCTGAATTCTTTGATAGAAACAGCTATGTCGATGCCATGGGCATTCCTGGATATGGTACAAGTTCACACCTACATCGTGTATACGCAGTTACATATCCGTATGGAGATGTTCTGGTTTGGGAACCATATACCTGTGGTGAGTCTTTGTTTTATGTCTTAACTAGTAAATGGCATGCTGCACATGTTGGACCAATTACGATTCGCAATACTGATGTATAAAAGTTGCGTTCTAAATGTTGTTCAAACTTTCAATACAACTAATAATTTGGTTATACCATCAAAATAAGTGTGAGCATACAGTTTATAAATATGAACAAAAATTTGGAACCTTTCTTAATCACTATCAAGTGGGACGTGTGATATCGGTGTGAGACTGCTCTGATTTTTCTTCGTAATGGAAACATGACGGTTCTAGAAACACGTGGACCTTTGGTGTGGTATTTTTTTCACGCGAATACCTCTAATCCCAACCGTTAGATTTTGGACACCAACTGTTGGAATTGCTGCTACATGTCTTGTTAAAAACTGGTGCCTTATAGTAGTAGAAAATAGAAGATAGAAGAGAAGAGATAATTTTCAGTGTAGTTCCTACTTGCTGCATTGTGGTTGATCTTTGTGCATTGCAGGGACACATGCAGCCCCGCGTCTCATTGACGCCCCTGTCATTGAAGATGAAGAAGCGGAAGTGGCTGCAATTTTCGCTCAAATCGAGGGAGATGCTGTCATGGAAGATGATGAAGCAAATGTGGCTCAAGGCGATGGAGGTGCCGATGAAGATAATGATGCTGATGAAGAAGAATTAGAAGAAGAAGAATTAGAAGAAGACGAATTCGATGATGAAGAATTAGATGATGATGGTGATAATCATAATTATGAAGATGCAGATGTATTTCTTGGATTTTCAGACCAGCGCACTTGGTTCCTGGCACCAATGAGAGCAGAGTCCATTACTGGTGAATCTGATCTCGCGTGGATTCAGGTTAAAGGTTATCGGCCCATCCTCGGTCCTCCAATATTACATATGGGTAACAAGCTGAGGTCTTATCCTTTGGTACGGTGCTACGTTTTCTTGAGATCTGCCCATACCTTGGACCCTGTAGAAGAGGCAAGGTGGGAAAGATTGAACAATTTGAAGGGGCGTTCTTTATTTCTTGGACTCAATCACCCAATTTTCATGCTACCCCCGCCAATCGACGCAGAGGCTGCAGAACCAGATTTCCAATTGTTCAAACCTGACTGTGTCTTTGCTACCCACAATCGCGCCCGTGATACATGGATACGTCCAAAGCCAAATTGGTGCAGAATGCACGTCAATGGAGGTCCTGCCATAGGCTCAAGATTGCAGTACAAAAAAGAGAAGATTGAACATAGAGCCGAAGCACCCATGTGGTTCGTCCCAACACTTCCACCTGTTTTTCCTTGAGAAATAAGAGACAGATGGTGACCTTATTTTATAGAGAAAACATAGTGTTCGTGAACTTAACCTCATGAACATTCGCTGTTCGGTTTTTGCTGAAATCAAAATTTTGCACAGATGAAGATCTTTGTTTGAATCCCGTGCTGAACATATTTTTCACAAATTAGCTACCCGTATTGTGATGAATACATGCTGGTTTGTTGTTTGGTGCAGTAGCAGACATGAAGATCTTTGTCCTGAATACCACAATGGACATCTTTTTTTTCTTCAAAAATTAGCTAAGCTCACGCTATTAGGCGCAAATGCCTATTAAGAGATTTGGTGCTCTTGGGCACCAGTGCTCCTGCTATTTTAGAAAAAATAAAAATATATTTATTTGTTCAAAAAATTAGAAAAAAATCATGGAGTAGCTAATGAATTGTCCCATAAACGTGCAAAATTTCAGTTTCAAATACAAAAAATTCTGGGCTACACAAAAGTAACAAACGTGTGGATCTGGGTATGTATATTTCAAATCTCCAAATTTCAACAGATTTTGTATTTTTTGTGTAGTCTACAATATAAAGAATGTCATATTAAAATTTTACACGCTTGTAGGTTACTTTATTTATTATGTCTACATTCATTTTCAGATTTTTTTGAAACAAATATGTATGATATTTGATTTTTTTTTAAACAGCAGGAGCACTGGTGCCCATTATCCAAAGACACTTTTCGCAAATGCCTTCAATAAAGGAACGGATGGTGACCTTATTTTTGTTATAAAACCATGCAAATAAAAGTAGATCAAACGAAGAACAAGAATGCAGATTTTTACGTGGAAAACCCAAACGGGAAAAAACCACTGAAAGCACAGCGGCGTATCACTATAATTGGAGGAGTATTACAATACACGAGAGGACAGACCCTCTACGTGCCATCAATATGTAGAAACTCTCTCTCTCTCCTCTATTCTATGACTACCTTGGACTATATATAGGGGCAAACAACTCTTTTTCTTGGCGGAAACGAAATAGAGTTGTAGATGTGCTACGTCTAGCACGGTTGGTACGCCGTAGTCCATTAGGACTCCTTCCATAGTACAACAGGTAAACAGATTTCGGAACACAATACAACAAACTCCACCTTGAGCCGAAATCCCTTGCAATAGTCATAGATATCATTCAACTCCTCAATTAAAGTCATCACAAGTAAACCTTGTGCCTTGAAACGTCCGTAGGACTATTAAACTTCTCATGAAGTCAAATTGAGCAAATCTATCTTGGGTCGTCCAGAAAACAACACAGCTGTCAACAAAGCTGATATATGAACCTGGACATCCTGTAAAACCCCAGCAAAAGTCTGAGTCTGTGCCACTGACCTCAAAGAAAAACTGAAACTGCTCAAACATCAAACGGCATAAGTCATCATATCTCCTGTGGTGCCTGAACAAGCACATAGCTCATAGTGCAACATCTCGATGCACATAACATTGTGAAGAACTCATCTCATGGAATCTGAACGTGCTACAAAACTGAAAGCACAAACCTCGGCAAACATACTCATGCAAGAGCATCTGGTACGAAGGGCATCACGTACACCAAAAAACTGCCGACTTCAAATGGTTAATGGAAATCCATGACGTGGTTAGAAACTGTCTCTATAGAACAACTATCGGATGATGGAACCTCAAACATGCAATGGAGCTTTAACTCTGCAATAGACCCCTCTTGAAAGAACATAGACAACTGAATTGCACTGAAACTTACAGTACTAAATGTTGTAGTATCTAGCAGAAAACAATCTCCACTTGCACCTCAAATAATCCTCATCACGAACTTGAGTGACAAAGCAAAACCTTCACATGCATAACAGCAAAAAACTCGGAGAGCAAAGAGTATAATGCTGGCTACCAACAGGCATAAAAAATTACCTCCTCCATATTTTTTTTCTTGAATTGTGTTCATGTAATTGCAGCAACATAATATCTGAAATTGCATCCATAATATCCCGGCAGGCTACAAATCACCAAACTCCACCTTAAACTGAAAACTGATAGTGTCATGGATGTGGCGTAGAAATTGGAGAATAGAAAATCAATCTGCAGCTTCATATGGAATATAGCACTAGCGCTGCAGTTGAATTGCCTGGGGACTTGATCCAATAACTGATGTGCTGCTTCCTCAACGTGTGCTTCAAAACGACTTGGTACTGCATGGTGATTCACCCGCAGATTCTCGCACAGAATTGATACTGAACAGATAGCGGTGGATCAGAAGTTGTACCGACTTCAAATCGTTATTTGCTTGTCGCTTTTATAACAATTTTATAGAGAAACCATAGTGTTTGTGAACTTAAAGTGATGAACACACGCTGTTCGGTTTTTGGTGAAATCAAAATTTAGCAGAGATGAAGATCTTTGTTTGAATCCCGTGATGAACACATTTTTCCTAAATTAGCTACCAGTATTGTGATGAATACATGCCGGTCTGTTTTTCGATGGAGTAGCAGACATGCAGGGGATCGAAAGAAACGGCAAAGTAGCCAGAAATCAGGGGTCAAATATAAATTCGAGAAAGGAAACGTTTATTCAACAGTCAGGCTGACATGTGGGACGTATCTTGCAGCCGCGGCCTCAACATTTATCATTCAGAGAGGATGACATGTGGGACCCACGAACCAACATCGTTCTCGACGTTTCTCAAAGGGGGCAGGAGATCGAAAGAAAAAGGCAAGTAGCTCGAAATCAGGTGTCCAAAAAATCCAAGAAAGGAAAGGTTTATCGCACAAAGAGGCTGACATATTGTACCCAGTTTGCAGCAGCATCATCAACGTTTCAAAGGCGGTGGAGTTCGAAAGAAAAAGGCCAATAGCCAGAAATTAGGGGTCAAAAATAAATCCAGCAAAGGAAACTTTTATCGTACAAAGAGGCTGACATGTGGGACCCAGCCAGCAGCGTCCTCAACGTTTCTAAGGTGGCAGGCAATGGAAAAAAGGCAAATAGCCAGAAATTAGGGGTCAAAAATAAATGCAACAATAGAAACTCTTATTGTTCATAGAGGCTGACATGTTGGACCCATGAGCCAGCAGGGCCCTCAACGTTTCAAAGGCGTCACGGGATCAAAAGAAAAGAACCAAGTAGTCATTAATTAGGTGTCAAAAATAAATCCAAGAAAGTAAATGTTTTACTTTTCATAGAGGCTATCATATGGGACCCATGAGCCAGCAGCGTCCTCAACGTTTCTAAGGCGGATGGGGATCGAAAAAAAAGCGAAGTAGCCATTAATTAGAGGTCAACAATAAATCCAAGAAAAGAAATGTTTATTGTTCTTAGAGGCTGACATGTGGGAGCTATGCGCCAGCAGCGTCCTCATCGTTTCAAAGGCGGTCGGGGATCCAAAGAAAAAGGCAAATAGCCATATATCGGGGGAAAAAAAAAAATCCAAGAAAAGAAATATTATTGTTCATAGAGGCTGGCATGTGGGACCCATGAGCCAGCAGCGTCCACAATTTCAAAGGCGGCACAGGATCGAAAGAAAAAGGCAAGTGACCAAAAATCAGGGGGTAAAAAATCCAAGAAAAAACTTTATTGTACATAGAGGATGACATGCGGGTCCCATGAGCCAACAACTTACTCGTCGTTTCAGAGGGCCGAGGCGGCATGAGATCGAAAGAAAAAGGAAAGTGACCAAATATCAGGAGCAAAAAATAATCCATGAAAAGAAACTTCATTGTACATAGAGGATGACATAGGGTCCCATGTTGTAGCAGCGGTCTGAACGTTTCAAAGACGACATGAGATCGAAAGAAAAAGGCAAGTGACCAAATATCAGGAGCCAAAAATAATCCAAGAAAAGAAACTTTTATTGTACCTTTGAGAGTCGGCATGAGATTGAAAGAAAAAGGCAAGTGACCAAATATCAGGAGCCAAAAACCTAGAAAAGAAACTTTTATTGTACATAGAGTATGACATGCGGGTCCCATGACGCTGCAGCATCCTCAACGTTTCCAAGGCGGCATGGGATCAAATGAAAAGGAAATAGCCAAAAAGCAGAGGGTGGAAAAAATCGAAGAAAAGAAACTTTTATTGTTCATAGTGGATGACATGTGGGAGCCATGAGGCAGCAGCATCCTCAACGTTTCCAAGCAGCAGGCGATCGAAAGAAAAAGGAAATAGCCAAAAATCAGAGCGTGAAAAATAATCCAAGAAAAGAAACTTTTATTTTACATAGAGGATGACATGTGGGTCCCATTTTGCAGCAGCGGTCTCAATGTTTCAAATGCGGCTTGAGATCAAAAGAAAACGAAAGTAGCCCGAAATTAGGGGGAATAAAACTCCAAGAAAAGAAAGTTTTTTGTACATAGAGGATGACATACGGGTCCCAAGGCGGCAGGGGAACAAAAGAAAAAGGAAATAGCCAAAAATCAGAGGGTGAAAAAAAATCCAAGAAAAAAGAAACTTTTAGAGTTCATAGTTCATAGAGGATGACATGCGGGTCCCATGAAGCAGCAGCGTCCTCAACGTTTCCAAGGCACACAGGACCAAAAGAAAAAGGATGTACCCCTGCTGGGCCTTTTGATCAAAAAATAATCCAAGATAAGGAAGATATAAATTGGGGCTGCCTGGCCATCTGGGCCTTGTAACCTGCTGGACGTCTTTTGACTCGTACAATTACAGCCCACTCCAAAACAAGAAAGTCCTATGCTTCGCAAAAACAAAACAAAAACAAGGAGATTCATATTAGTTCGTTTATGTAAAAATAAAGATTTAATTTATCCGTTTGCAATAGCTCAGAGCGAAATACACTTTTTATTGTCTGCAAAATAATCAAGATATCACATGTTTCTTGTACGGGGAGGCTGACATCGGGACCCATGAGCCAGCAGCATCGTCAAAGTTTTAAAGGCGGCAGGGGATCGAAAGAAAAAATAAATCAAAAATCAGTTGGTAAAAAAATCAAAGAAAAGAAACATTTATCGTTCTGAGAGGATGACATGCGGGACCCATGTGGCAGCAGCATCCTCAACGTTTCCAAGGCAGCACGGGATCCAAAAAAAAGGCAAAATAGCCAGAAATTAGGGGTCAAAATAACTCCAAGAAAAGAAAGGTTTATCGTCCATAGAGGCTGACATGTGGGACCCATTAGCGAGCAGATTCTTCAACGTTCAAAGGCGGCAGGATCAAAAGAAAAGGAAGTAGCCAGAAATTAGGGGTAAAAAATAACTCCAACAATGGAAACTTTTATTGTTCATAGAGGATGACATGCGGGACCCATGAGCCAGCAGCTTCCTCAACGTTTCAAAGGCGGCATGGGATCGAAAGAAAAAGGCAAGTGACCAAATATCAGGAGCCAAAAATAATCCAAGAAAAGAAACTTTATTGTACATAGAGGATGACATGCGGGTCCCATGAGCCAGCAGCTTCCTCAACGTTTCAAAGGCGGCATGGGATCGAAAGAAAAAGGCAAGTGACCAAATATCAGGAGCCAAAAATAATCCAAGAAAAGAAACTTTATTGTACATAGAGGATGACATGCGGGTCCCATTTAGCAGCAGCGGTATCACCGTTTGAGATGCGGCAGGAGGTCGAAAGAAAAAAAGGCAAGTGACCAAATATCAGGGGCCAAAAAAATCCAAGAAAAGAAAGTTTTATAGTACATAGAGGATGACATGCGGGTCCCATTTTGCAGCAGCTGTATCACCGTTTGAGAGGCGGCAGGGGATCGAAAGAAAAAGGCAAGTGACCAAATATGAGGTGCCAAAAATAATCAAAGAAAAGAAAGTTTTCAACGTTTCAAAGGCGGCAGGGGATCAAAAGAAAAAGGAAGTAGCCAGAAATTAGGGGTCAAAAATAACTCCAAGAAAGGAAACTTTTATTGTTCATAGAGGATGACATGCGGGACCCAAGCGCCAGCAGCTTCCTCAACGTTTCAAAGGCGGCATGAGATCGAAAGAAAAAGGCAGGTGACCAAATATCAGTACCCGAAAATAATCCAAGAAAAGAAATTTACTGTACATAGAGGATGACATGTGGGACCCATTTTGCACAGGACCAAAAGAAAAATGAAGTAGCCAGAAATCAGGGGGTGAAAAAAATCCAAGAAAAGAAAGATTTCAATTGGGCTGCATCTGGACATCTGGGCCTTCGAACTATCCTGCTGGGTCTTTTGACTCGTACAATTTCAGCCCACTCCAAAACAGGAAAGTTCGGTTTTTTCTCAAAAAAAAAAAACAGGAAAGTCCTATGCTTCGCAAAAACAAAAAACGAGGACACTCAACATATAAGTTTGTTTATGTAAAAATGAAGATTTAATTTATCCGTTTGCAATAGCTCAGAGCGAAATACACTGTTTATTGTCTGGAAAATAATCAAGATATCACATGTTTCTTGTACGTGGAGGCTGACATCGGGGACCCATGAGCCAGCAGCGTCGTCAACGTTTCAAAGGCGGCAGGGGATCGAAAATAAAATAAAAAACTAAAAATCAGTTGGTAAAAAAATCCAAGAAAAGAAAACATTTATCGTTCTGAGAGGATGACATGCGGGACCCATGAGGCAGCAGCATCCTAACGTTTCCAAGGCGGCAGGGGATCAAAAGAAAAAAAAGGAAATAGCCAGAAATTAATTAGGGGTAAAAAATAAATCCACCAAAGGAAACTTTTATTGTTCATAGAGGATGACATGTGGGACCGACCTGCCAACAGCGTCCTCATCGTTTCAAAGGGGGCAGGGGATCAAAAGAAAAAGGCAAATAGCCAGAAATTAGGGGTCAAAAATAACTCCAAGAAAGGAAACTTTTATTGTTCGTAGAGGATGACATGGGGGACCCATGAGCCAGCAGCTTACTCAACGTTTCAAAGGCGGCATGAGATCGAAAGAAAAAAACGCAAGTGACCAAATATGAGGTGCCAAAAATAATCCAAGATTTATTGTACATAGAGGATGACATGCGGGTCCCATTTTGCAGCAGCGGTCTTAATGTTTGAAATGCGGCTTGAGATCAAAAGAAAAAGAAAGTAGCTAGAAATTAGGGGGTCAAAAAAAATCCAAGAAAAGAAAGTTGATGGACATAGAGGTTGACATGCGGGTCCCATGTGCCAGCAGCTTACTCAATGTTTCAAAGGGGCCAGGGGATCAAAAGTAAAAGGCAAATAGCCAAAAATCAGAGGGTGAAAAAAAATCCAAGAAAAAAAACTTTTATAGCACATAGAGGATGACATGCGGGTCCCATGAGCCAGCAGGTTCCTCAACGTTTCAAACGTGGCATGAGATCGAAAGAAAAAGGCAAGTGACGAAATATCAGGAGCCAAAAATAATTCAAGAAAAGAAACTTGATTGTACATAGAGGATGACATGCGGGTCCCATGTGTAAGCAGCTTACTCAACGTTTCCAAGGCGGCAGGGCATCAAAAGAAAAAAGGAAATAGACAAAAATCAGAGAGTGAAAAAAAACAATAGAAAATAAACTTTTATAGCACATAGAGGATGACATGCGGGTCCCATGAGCCAGCAGGTTCCTCAAAGTTTCAAACGTGGCATGAGATCGAAAGAAAAAAAACGCAAGTGACCAAATATCAGGAGCCAAAAATAATCCAAGAAAAGAAAGTTTTATAGTACATAGAGGATGACATGCGGGTCCCATTTAGCAGCAGCGGTATCACCGTTTGAGAGGCAGCAGGGGATCGAAAGAAAAAGTAAAGTACCAAATATGAGGTGCCAAAAATAATCCAAGAAAAGAAAGTTTTATAGTACATAGAGGATGACATGCGGGTCCCATTTAGCGAGGTTCCTCAACGTTTCAAACGTGGCATGAGATCGAAAGAAAAAGGCAAGTTACCAAAAATCAGCACCAAAAATAATTCAAGAAAAGAAACTTGATTGTACATAGAGGATGACATGCGGGTCCCAATTAGCAGCAGCGGTATCACCGTTTGAGAGGCTGCACGGGATCGAAAGAAAAAGGCAAGTGACCAAATATCAGGAGCCAAAAATAATCCAAGAAAAGAAATTTTATTGTACGTAGAGGATGACATGCGGGTCCCATTTTGCAGTAGCGGTCTCAACGTTTCCAAGGCGGCACAGAACCAAAAGAAAAATGAAGTAGCCAGAAATCAGGGGGTGAAAAAAATCCAAGAAGAAAGATTTCAATTGCGCTGCATCTGGACATCTGGGCTTTCGAACTATCCTGCTTGGCCTTTTGACTCGTACAATTTCAGCCCACTCCAAAACAGGAAAGTTAGAATTTTCTAAAAAACAGGAAAGTCCTATGCTTCGCAAAGACAAAAAAACAAGGAGATTCAACATATAAGTTTGTTTATGTAAAAATAAAGATTTAATTATCCGTTTGAAATAGCTCAGAGCGCAATACATTGTTTATTGTCTGCAAAATAATCAAGGTATCATATGTTTCTTGTATGGGGAGGCTGACATCGGGGACCCATGAGCCAACTGATAAATCAAATGTTTTAAAGGCAGCAGGGGATGGAAAGAAAAAATAAACCAAAAATCTGTTGGTAAAAAATCCAAGAAAAGAAACATTTTCGTTCTGAGAGGATGACATGCGGGACCCATGAGGCAGCAGCATCCTCAGCGTTTATTGTTCATAGAGGTTGACATGTGGGACCCGTGAGCCAGCGGCGTCCTCAACGTTTTAAAGGCTGCAGGTGATCGAAAGAAAAAATAAGCCAAAAATCGTTTGGTCAACAAAATCCAAGAAAATAAACATTTACCGTTCTGAGAGGATGACATGCGGGACCCATGAGGCAGCAGCATCCTCAACGATTCCAAGGCAGCAGGGGAAATATCCAGAAATTAATTAGGGGTTCAAAATAAATCCATCAAAGGAAACTTTTATTGTTCATAGAGGATGACATGTGGGACCGACCTGCCAACAGCGTCCTCATCGTTTCAGAGGGGGCAGGAGATCAAAAGAAAAAGGCAAATAGCCAGAAATTAGGGGTAAAAAATAACTCCAAGAAAGGAAACTTTTATTGTTCGTAGAGGATGACATGCGGGACCCATGAGCCAGCAGCTTACTCAACGTTTCAAAGGCGGCATGAGATCGAAAGAAAAAGGCAAGTGACCAAATATCAGGAGCCAAAGATAATCCAAGAAAAGAAACTTTATTGTACGTAGAGGATGACATGCGGGTCCCATTTAGCAGCAGCGGTCTCAACGTTTCAAATGCGGCTTGAGATCAAAATAAAAAGAAAGTTGATTGTACATAGAGGATGACATGCGGATCCCATGAGTCAGCAGCTTACCCAACGTTTCCAAGGCGGCAGGGGATCAAAAGAAAAAGGAAATAGCCAAAACTCAGAGGGTGAAAAAAAATAAAGAAAATAAACATTTATAGCACATAGAGGATGACATGCGGGTCCCATGAGCCAGCAGGTTCCTCAACGTTTCAAACGTGGCATGAGATCGAAAGAAAAAGGCAAGTGACCAAATATGAGGAGCCAAAAATAATTCAAGAAAAGAAAGTTTTATAGTACATAGAGGATGACATGCGGGTCCCATTTAGCGACGGCGGTATCACCGTTTGAGAGGCGGCGGGGATCAAAAGAAAAAAGAAATTGCCAAAAATCAGAGGGTGAAAAAAAACCAAGAAAATGAACTTTTATAGTACATAGAGGATGACATGTGGGTCCCATGAGCCTGCAGGTTCCTCAACGTTTCAAACGTGGCATGAGATCGAAAGAAAAAGGCAAGTGAAAAAATATGAGGAGCCAAAAATAATTCAAGAAAAGAAAGTTTTATAGTACATAGAGGATGACATGCGGGTCCCATTTAGCAGCAGCGGTATCACCGTTTGAGAGGCGGCAGGGGATCGAAAGAAAAAGGCAAGTGAAAAAATATGAGGAGCCAAAAATAATTCAAGAAAAGAAAGTTTTATAGTACATAGAGGATGACATGCGGGTCCCATTTAGCAGCAGCGGTATCACCGTTTGAGAGGCGGCAGGGGATCGAAAGAAAAAGGTAAGTGACCAAATATGAGGTGCCAAAAATAATTCAAGAAAAGAAAGTTTTATAGTACATAGAGGATGACATGCGGGTCCCATTTAGCAGCAGCGGTATCACCGTTTGAGAGGCGGCAGGGGATCGAAAGAAAAAGGCAAGTGACCAAATTTGAGGTGCCAAAAAAAACTCCAAGAAAAGAAAGTTTTATAGTACATAGAGGATGACATGCGGGTCCCATTTAGCAGCAGCGGTATCACCGTTTGAGAGGCGGCAGGGGATCGAAAGAAAAAGGCAAGTGACCAAATATGAGGTGCCAAAAATAATTCAAGAAAAGAAAGTTTTATAGTACATAGAGGATGACATGCGGGACCCATGATCCTGCATCGTAAACGGCTCGATCGGAGAACGTTGAACGAGATGGCGCGATCGAGAAAAAAAACAATGCCAGAGAGGCTGCCATCTGGGCCCTACATCCCTCGGCGGTGCGGATTTGCGTTGACTCGGTCGGCGAACCCGAGAATTCGCGATGCACCACGTCCCGGGCCACCATACGCGACGTTTTGGCCGCTTTCGTCGGGCTAGGTGGCCTCAAAAACGAGAAAAAAAAAGTTTTGACATGCACCACGGAGGGACCAAAATCGTCGGCCATGGTACACCAGCAACCACGGCGCGACTTCAACTTCGTCGGCCATGGCAACTTTTCTTGTAGTGAAAACTCGTGATTTCAAGCATTTCTGGCTATTTTCGTGGGCTATAGTCCATGATTTCGGGTCTCGGGAGGATTTCGATGCCCCGTGACCCCCGGTACATGACTCTAGCGGCATCGTCAAAACTCGTGATCTCGAGCATTTCTGGCCGTTTTCGTGGGCTATAGTCCACGGTTTTCGGGTCACGAGATCATTTCGATGCCCTGTGACCCCCGGTACACGACTCTAGCGGCATCATCAAAACTCGTGATTTCAAGAATTTCTGGCCGTTTTCGTGGGCTATAGTCCACGGTTTCGAGTCCTAGGAGGATTTCGATGCCCCGTAACCCACGGTACACGACTCTACGGCATCGTCAAAACTCGTGATTTCGAGCATTTTTGGCTGTTTTCGTGGGCTATAGTCCATGATTTTCGGGTCACGGGATGATTTCGATGCCCCGTGACCCCTGGTACCTGACTCTAGCGGCATCGTCAAAACTCGTGATCTCGAGCATTTCTGACCGTTTTCGTGGGCTATAGTCCACGATTCCGGGTCCCGGGAGGATTTCGATGCCCCGTGACCCCCGGTACCTGACTCTAGCGGCATCGTCAAAACTCGTGATCTCGAGCATTTCTGACCGTTTTCGTGGGCTATAGTCCGCGGTTTTCGGGTCACGGGATGATTTCGATGCCCTGTGACCCCCGGTACACGACTCTAGCGGCATCATCAAAACTTGTGATTTCAAGCATTTCTGGCTGTTTTCGTGGGCTATAGTCCACGATTTCGGGTCCCGGGAGTATTTCGATGCCCCGCGACCCACGGTACACGACTCTAGCGGCATCGTCAAAACTCGTGATTTCCAGCATTTCCGACTGTTTTCGTGGGCTATAGTCCACGTTTTCGGGTCCCGGGAGGGATTTTGATGCCCCGTGACCCCCGGTACACGACTCTACCGGCATCGTCAAAACTCGTGATTTCGAGCATTTCTGGTCGTTTTCGTCGGAGTCCACGGTTTCGGGTCCCGGGAGAATTTCGATGCCCCGTGACCGTCGGTACATGACTCTAGCGGCATCGTCAAAACTCGTGATTTCGAGCATTTCTGGCTGTTTTCGTGGGCTATAGTCCACGTTTTCGGGTCCCGGGAGGATTTTAATGCCCCATGACCCCCGGTACACGAATCTAGCGGCATCGTCAAAACTCGTGATTTCGAGCATTTCTGGCCGTTTTCGTGGGCTATGTCCACGGTTTCGGGTCCTGAGAGGATTTGGATGCCCCGTGACCCCCCGGTACACGACTCTAGCGGCATCGTCAAAACTCGTGATTTCAAGCATTTCTGGCCGTTTTCGTGGGCTATAGTCCACGGTTTCGGGTCCCAGGACGATTTCGATGCCCCGTGACCGCCGGTACATGACTCTAGTGGCATCGTCAAAACTCGTGATTTCGAGCATTTCTGGCCGTTTTCTTGGGCTATACTCCACGGTTTCGGGTCCCAAGAGGATTTCGATGCCCCGTGACCAGCGGCATCATCGAAACTCATGATTTCGCGCATTTCTGGCCATTTTTGTGGGCTATAGTCCACGCTTTTCGAGTCACGGGATGATTTCGATGCCCTGTGACCCCCGGTACACGACTCTAGCGGCATCATCAAAACTCGTGATTTCGAGCATTTCTGGATGTTTTCGTGGGCTATAGTCCACGTTTTCGGGTCCTGGGAGGATTTTGATGCCCCGTGACCCCCGGTACACGACTCTAGCGGCATCGTCAAAACTCGTGATTTCGAGCATTTCTGGTCGTTTTTGTCGGCTATAGTCCACGGTTTCGGGTCCCGGAAGGATTTCGATGCCCCGTGACCCACGGTACACGACTCTAGCGGCATCGTCAAAACTCGTGATTTCGAGCATTTCTGGCTGTTTTCGTGGGCTATAGTCCATGTTTTCGGGTCCCGGGAGGATTTTGATGCCCCGTGACCCCTGGTACACGACTCTAGCGGCATTGTCAAAACTCGTGATTTCGAGCATTTTCTAGCCGTTTTCGTGAGCTATAGTCCACGGTTTTCGGGTCACGGGATGATTTCGATGCCCCATGACCCCCGGTACACGACTCTACCGGCATCATCAAAACTCGTGATTTCAAGCATTTCTGGCCGTTTTCGTGGCCTATAGTCCACGGTTTCGGGTCACGGGATGATTTCGATGCCCCTTGACCCACGGTACACGACTCTAGCGGCATCGTCGAAACTCGTGATTTCGCGCATTTCTGGCCATTTTCGTGGGCTATAGTCCACGCTTTTCGGGTCACGGGATGATTTCGATGCCCTGTGACCCCTGGTACACGACTCCAGCGGCATCATCAAAACTCCTGATTTCAAGCATTTCTGGCCGTTTTCGTGGGCTATAGTCCATGATTTCGGGTCCCGAGAGGATTTCGATGCCACGTGACCCTCGGCATGACTCTAGCGGCATTGTCAAAACTCGTGATCTCGAGCATTTCTGGCCGTTTTCGTGGGCTATAGTCCATGATTTTCGGGTCACGGGATGATTTCGATGCCCTGTGACCCCTGGTACACGACTCCAGCGGCATCATCAAAACTCATGATTACAAGCATTTCTGGCCGTTTTCTTGGGCTATAGTCCACGATTTCGGGTCCCGGAAGGATTTCGATGCCCCGTGACCCCCGGTACATGACTCTAGCGGCATCGTCAAAACTCGTGATCTCGAGCATTTCTGGCCGTTTTCGTGGGCTATAGTCCACGGTTTTCGGGTCACGAGATCATTTCGATGCCCTGTGACCCCCGGTACACGACTCTAGCGGCATCATCAAAACTCGTGATTTCAAGAATTTCTGGCCGTTTTCGTGGGCTATAGTCCACGGTTTCGAGTCCTAGGAGGATTTCGATGCCCCGTAACCCACGGTACACGACTCTACGGCATCGTCAAAACTCGTGATTTCGAGCATTTTTGGCTGTTTTCGTGGGCTATAGTCCATGATTTTCGGGTCACGGGATGATTTCGATGCCCCGTGACCCCTGGTACCTGACTCTAGCGGCATCGTCAAAACTCGTGATCTCGAGCATTTCTGACCGTTTTCGTGGGCTATAGTCCACGATTCCGGGTCCCGGGAGGATTTCGATGCCCCGTGACCCCCGGTACCTGACTCTAGCGGCATCGTCAAAACTCGTGATCTCGAGCATTTCTGACCGTTTTCGTGGGCTATAGTCCGCGGTTTTCGGGTCACGGGATGATTTCGATGCCCTGTGACCCCCGGTACACGACTCTAGCGGCATCATCAAAACTTGTGATTTCAAGCATTTCTGGCTGTTTTCGTGGGCTATAGTCCACGATTTCGGGTCCCGGGAGTATTTCGATGCCCCGCGACCCACGGTACACGACTCTAGCGGAATCGTCAAAACTCGTGATTTCCAGCATTTCCGACTGTTTTCGTGGGCTATAGTCCACGTTTTCGGGTCCCGGGAGGGATTTTGATGCCCCGTGACCCCCGGTACACGACTCTACCGGCATCGTCAAAACTCGTGATTTCGAGCATTTCTGGTCGTTTTCGTCGGAGTCCACGGTTTCGGGTCCCGGGAGAATTTCGATGCCCCGTGACCGTCGGTACATGACTCTAGCGGCATCGTCAAAACTCGTGATTTCGAGCATTTCTGGCTGTTTTCGTGGGCTATAGTCCACGTTTTCGGGTCCCGGGAGGATTTTAATGCCCCATGACCCCCGGTACACGAATCTAGCGGCATCGTCAAAACTCGTGATTTCGAGCATTTCTGGCCGTTTTCGTGGGCTATGTCCACGGTTTCGGGTCCTGAGAGGATTTGGATGCCCCGTGACCCCCCGGTACACGACTCTAGCGGCATCGTCAAAACTCGTGATTTCAAGCATTTCTGGCCGTTTTCGTGGGCTATAGTCCACGGTTTCGGGTCCCAGGACGATTTCGATGCCCCGTGACCGCCGGTACATGACTCTAGTGGCATCGTCAAAACTCGTGATTTCGAGCATTTCTGGCCGTTTTCTTGGGCTATACTCCACGGTTTCGGGTCCCAAGAGGATTTCGATGCCCCGTGACCAGCGGCATCATCGAAACTCATGATTTCGCGCATTTCTGGCCATTTTTGTGGGCTATAGTCCACGCTTTTCGAGTCACGGGATGATTTCGATGCCCTGTGACCCCCGGTACACGACTCTAGCGGCATCATCAAAACTCGTGATTTCGAGCATTTCTGGATGTTTTCGTGGGCTATAGTCCACGTTTTCGGGTCCTGGGAGGATTTTGATGCCCCGTGACCCCCGGTACACGACTCTAGCGGCATCGTCAAAACTCGTGATTTCGAGCATTTCTGGTCGTTTTTGTCGGCTATAGTCCACGGTTTCGGGTCCCGGAAGGATTTCGATGCCCCGTGACCCACGGTACACGACTCTAGCGGCATCGTCAAAACTCGTGATTTCGAGCATTTCTGGCTGTTTTCGTGGGCTATAGTCCATGTTTTCGGGTCCCGGGAGGATTTTGATGCCCCGTGACCCCTGGTACACGACTCTAGCGGCATTGTCAAAACTCGTGATTTCGAGCATTTTCTAGCCGTTTTCGTGAGCTATAGTCCACGGTTTTCGGGTCACGGGATGATTTCGATGCCCCATGACCCCCGGTACACGACTCTACCGGCATCATCAAAACTCGTGATTTCAAGCATTTCTGGCCGTTTTCGTGGCCTATAGTCCACGGTTTCGGGTCACGGGATGATTTCGATGCCCCTTGACCCACGGTACACGACTCTAGCGGCATCGTCGAAACTCGTGATTTCGCGCATTTCTGGCCATTTTCGTGGGCTATAGTCCACGCTTTTCGGGTCACGGGATGATTTCGATGCCCTGTGACCCCTGGTACACGACTCCAGCGGCATCATCAAAACTCCTGATTTCAAGCATTTCTGGCCGTTTTCGTGGGCTATAGTCCATGATTTCGGGTCCCGAGAGGATTTCGATGCCACGTGACCCTCGGCATGACTCTAGCGGCATTGTCAAAACTCGTGATCTCGAGCATTTCTGGCCGTTTTCGTGGGCTATAGTCCATGATTTTCGGGTCACGGGATGATTTCGATGCCCTGTGACCCCTGGTACACGACTCCAGCGGCATCATCAAAACTCATGATTACAAGCATTTCTGGCCGTTTTCTTGGGCTATAGTCCACGATTTCGGGTCCCGGAAGGATTTCGATGCCCCGTGACCCCCGGTACATGACTCTAGCGGCATCGTCAAAACTCGTGATCTCGAGCATTTCTGGCCGTTTTCGTGGGCTATGTCCACGGTTTCGGGTCCTGAGAGGATTTGGATGCCCCGTGACCCACGGTACATGACTCTAGCGGCATCGTCAAAACTCGTGATCTCGAGCATTTCTGGCCGTTTTCGTGGGCTATAGTCCACGGTTTTCGGGTCACAGGATGATTTCGATGCCCTGTGACCCCCGGTACACGACTCTAGCGGCATCATCAAAACTCGTGATTTCAAGCATTTCTGGCCGTTTTCGTGTGCTATAGTCCACGTTTTCGGGTCCCGGGAGGATTTTGATGCCCCATGACCCCTGGTACACGACTCTAGCGGCATCGTCAAAACTCGTGATTTTTAGCATTTCTGGCCGTTTTCGTGGGCTATGTCCACGGTTTCGGGTCCTAAGAGGATTTGGATGCCCCGTGACCCCCGGTACACGACTCTAGTGGCATCGTCAAAACTCATGATTTTTAGCATTCCTGGCCCTTTTCGTGGGCTATGTCCACGGTTTCGGGTCCTAAGAGGATTTGGCTGCCCCGTGACCCGCCGGTACATGACTCTAGCGGCATCGTCAAAACTCGTGATTTCGAGCATTTCTGGCCGTTTTCGTGGGCTATAGTCCACGATTTTCGGGTCACGGGATGATTTCGATGCCCTGTGACCCCTGGTACACGACTCTAGCGGCATCATCAAAACTCGTGATTTCAAGCATTTCTGGCTGTTTTCGTGGGCTATAGTCCACGATTTCGGGTCCCGGGAGGATTTCGATGCCCCGTGACCCCCGGTACATGACTCTAGCGGCATCGTCAAAACTCGTGATCTCGAGCATTTCTGGCCGTTTTCGTGGGCTATAGTCCACGATTTTCGGGTCACGGGATGATTTCGATGCCCTGTGACCCCTGGTACACGACTCTAGCGGCATCATCAAAACTCGTGATTTCCAGCATTTCTCGCCGTTTTCTTGGGCTATAGTCCACGATTTCGGGTCCCGGGAGGATTTCGATGCCCCGTGACCCCCGGTACACGACTCTAGCGGCATTGTGTTATCACCAGAATTTGACCAAGTCAGGGGTGGGCCGCGATCAAGATGGACTTGAAGATTATATATTGAAGAGTGTACGTGAATCGGCCTTGAATAGCAAGTTTGGGCTAGTTTGCCCTTGTATCTGTAGCATAGTAGGATACGTGTCGATATAGTTAGAGTTGGGCCCGTGCCCGGTTGGGACTGTTCCCACGTTAGAAAGTCCCCTGGACTATAAATATGTATCTAGGGTTTATGGAATAAACAACAACTCACGTTCAACCCAAAACAAACCAATCTCGGCGCATCGCCAACTCCTTCGTCTCGAGGGTTTTCTACCAGGTAAGCGACATGCTGCCTAGATCGCATCTTGCGATCTAGGCAGCACAAGCCCCACGTTGTTCATGCGTTGCTCGTACTGAAGCGTCTTTGATGGTGAGCAACGTAGTTATCATAGATGTGTTAGGGTTAGCATAGTTCTTCGTATAATATGCTTACGTAGTGCAACCCTTGCATATCTAGCCGCCCTCACATCTATCTCAGGTGTGGGGGCGGCACCCCGCTTGGTCATTATTTAGTAGATCTGATCCGTTACGATTGCTCCTTGTTCTGCAAGGATTAGTTTAACATCTGCAATAGTTAGGCCTTACAAAGGGGGGGAGGATCCAGCGGCACGTAGGGTGGCGTTCGCAAGTCCTAAACAGGATGTTCCGAGGATCAACTTCATGTTGGTTTTTAGGCCTTGTTTAGGGTCGGCTTACGATCACCGTGCGTGGCCGCGAGGCCCAACCTGGAGTAGGATGATCCGATTATGCGGTGAAAACCCTAAATCGTCGTAGATCTCATTAGCTTTATCTTGATCAAGCAGGATCACCATATATTCGTGCACCCCGTACGAATCATGGGTGAATCGGCTCTTTGAGCCGATTCACAGGATAACCTGAGAGCCGATCGAGGCTTGTATTTAATGTTTACGTGTATGCCATGCAGGAAACTAAGCGAGGCATCCCCATCACCTTCCTGACCAGGTATAGGTCAGGTGGCACGCCCTTGCACTTCGCATCGGACGTGTGACCAGAAGAGCATTGCGGGCCGTCGCTCGGAGGGGTCTCAGCCAGCCGCAGCTCTAGGCTCTTCCCGGCTCTACCGTGTTGACCGTCGCTGCCCGCCGGTGGGTTTTGGCAGTCAACACATTCTGGCACGCCCGGTGGGACAACTGCGAGCGCATCGACGTGACTAAGGACGGGGTTAGGCTGGTCTTATCCACCGGCCTGACCGTATAACATGAACAAACCAGTGGACAAACGTGGCGAGGCCGATCCTTGGGGTCGGCCCCAAAGATCTATGGAGGAACATTGCAAAACCTTCATTGAGCGATTCAATCAATATGGAGGCCGATTCTAGCAATCGGGCAAAATTGTACTCATCATACATTCTGCCTGTGTTCAACATCGATCTAATGGGCAGCGGGTTTACGTCGGCTGATGAGTTGGAAGAAGTCAACATTGGTCCTAACGGAGCCGACGTTCAAATACAGTGCTTTGGCTAACCACAGAGCCGATATCCGCAGTTACCTGGCAGATTCGGCTCGGGGGGGCACCTAATCAGATGAACATGTGCAACAACATGTGCAGTGAAATATTGGGGGCCGATAGAAAAATCGGCCAGTAAAAAAAACATTCTCATGGTATACAGCCGATGCACAGCCATCGACTCTAGCACAATTACACAAGATCTACCAGCTGTGTGTTCAATATACGGATTTCGACCAAGTCGGTTTTCAGTTCAGCCTCAAGGCCAACCTCCAACCTTTTACTCATTAGGCCGTTGGTGTTTCGTCTGCAATATCGGCTTTCAAAGGAAGAAAAGTTGATCGGCTCCGGTGTATCTACCGTCGGCCTGGCTAAGTTGGCCACCTTCTCAGCTACGCTCGTAGGAATGGCTAGGACCCCTGCATGGTGGCTGTTTCAGTTGCCTGAGTTCAAGGCCCTTGGACTGAACTGTGTGTCCTCGCCACTGTTCTCACCTTAACTGAGGCTCGGGGGGCAGCTGATTTGGTAGACACTCTGTTTTTGGAAGCCGATTGGAGTGTCATCGGCTGACCCTGCATCATAACCTTCTTCGAAAGTGGCGAGTTGTTACAGAAGAAGACTACTAGAGCTGCGGAAAGGAGCCTGAAAGGGAAGCCGTCGTCATCTATAGGGTCTGGACCGTCCTATTGCTGCAAGAAGATGAAGGAGACTGGATTCTCAAAACAGCCGGTGAACAGCCATCGGCTATAGGATTGCAAGGTATTATGGTCATGTGTCAACATGGCAGGGTCTGTTTACCGCCACGGCAAAGACAAAGAAGAGAGCAGTCATTCTGGTGGCAGGGACAAAGAGGAGGCCGGTGCAAGCGATCGGCTTCGATATGGTGATAAAAGGTACAACAATGAAGACGGTATAGAGTCTTATAATGCTTTCAATATGTCTTTTATGTGAGTTTTGATGTACCGGTTCATACTTGTGTTTGCTTTAAACAACCTTGCTAGCCTAAAACCTTGCATCGAGAGGGAATACTTCTCATGCATCCAAAATACTTGAGCCAAACACTATGCCACTTGTGTCCACCATACCTACCTACTACATAGTATTTCTCCGCTATTCCAAAGTAAATTGCTTGAGTGCTACCTTTAAAATTTCTATTCTTTATCTTTGCAATATATAGCTCATGGGACAAATAGCCTAAAAACTATTGTGGTATTGAATATGTACTTATGCATCTTATCTCGTATAAGTTGCTTGTTGAGCGATAACCATGTTCCTGGGGACGCCATCAACTATTTCTTTGTTGAATATCATGTGAGTTGCTATGCATGTTCGTCTTGTCTGAAGTAAGGGTGATTTATCATGCTCAAATGGTTTGAGTATGCATATTGTTAGAGAAGAACATTGGGCCGCTAACTAAAGCCATGATCCATGGTGGAAGTTTCAGTTTGGACAACAAACCTCAATCTCTTATGAGAATTTTATCTGTTGTTGAATGCTTATGCATTAAAGAGGAGTCCACTATCTGTTGTCTATGTTGTCCCGGTATGGATGTCTAAGTTGAGAATAATCAAAAGCGAGAAATCTAATGCGAGCTTTCTCCTTAGACCTTTGTACAGGCGGCATAGAGGTACCCCTTTGTGACACTTGGTTAAAACGTATGCTATGCTATGATAATCCATGTAAATCCAAGCTAATTAGGACAAGGTGCGGGCACTATTGGTATACTATGCATGAGACTTGCAACTTGTAGGATATAATTTACGTAACTCATATGCTTTATTACTACCGTTGACAAAATTGTTTCTTATTTTCAAAATAAAAGCTCTAGCACAAATATAGAAATCCATGCTTCCCTCTGCGAAGGGCCTTTCTTCTACTTTTATTGTTGAGTCAGTTTACCCATTTCCTTCTATCTAAAAAAGCAAACACTTGTGTTAACTGTGCATTGATTCCTACATACTTGCATATTGCATTTGTTATATTACTTTATGTTGACAATATCCAGAAGATATACGCAAGACTGTGCCGATGGCCAGAACAAATGAAGGATACTGCGACGGTTCTGCCACGACATGTCCCGACGGAGAAGAAAAAAACAGAGTGATTTTGGAATTATCAATTCCAAAACCAGGGGGGCATGTGTTATCACCAGAATTTGACCAAGTCAGGGGTGGGCCGCGATCAAGATGGACTTGAAGATTATATATTGAAGAGTGTACGTGAATCGGCCTTGAATAGCATGTTTGGGCTAGTTTGCCCTTGTATCTGTAGCATAGTAGGATACGTGTCGATATAGTTAGAGTTGGGCCCGTGCCCGGTTGGGACTGTTCCCACGTTAGAAAGTCCCCTGGACTATAAATATGTATCTAGGGTTTATGGAATAAACAACAACTCACGTTCAACCCAAAACAAACCAATCTCGGCGCATCGCCAACTCCTTCGTCTCGAGGGTTTTCTACCAGGTAAGCGACATGCTGCCTAGATCGCATCTTGCGATCTAGGCAGCACAAGCCCCACGTTGTTCATGCGTTGCTCGTACTGAAGCGTCTTTGATGGCGAGCAACGTAGTTATCATAGATGTGTTAGGGTTAGCATAGTTCTTCGTATAATATGCTTACGTAGTGCAACCCTTGCATATCTAGCCGCCCTCACATCTATCTCAGGTGTGGGGGCGGCACCCCGCTTGGTCATTATTTAGTAGATCTGATCCGTTACGATTGCTCCTTGTTCTGCAAGGATTAGTTTAACATATGCAATAGTTAGGCCTTACAAAGGGGGGGAGGATCCAGCGGCACGTAGGGTGGCGTTCGCAAGTCCTAAACAGGATGTTCCGAGGATCAACTTCATGTTGGTTTTTAGGCCTTGTTTAGGGTCGGCTTACGATCACCGTGCGTGGCCGCGAGGCCCAACCTGGAGTAGGATGATCCGATTATGCGGTGAAAACCCTAAATCGTCGTAGATCTCATTAGCTTTATCTTGATCAAGCAGGATCACCATATATTCGTGCACCCCGTACGAATCATGGGTGAATCGGCTCTTTGAGCCGATTCACAGGATAACCTGAGAGCCGATCGAGGCTCGTATTTAATGTTTACGTGTATGCCATGCAGGAAACTAAGCGAGGCATCCCCATCACCTTCCTGACCAGGTATAGGTCAGGTGGCACGCCCTTGCACTTCGCATCGGACGTGTGACCAGAAGAGCATTGCGGGCCGTCGCTCGGAGGGGTCTCAGCCAGCCGCAGCTCTAGGCTCTTCCCGGCTCTACCGTGTTGACCGTCGCTGCCCGCCGGTGGGTTTTGGCAGTCAACACATTGTCAAAACTCATGATCTCCAGCATTTCTGGACGTTTTCGTGGGCTATAGTCCACGGTTTTCGGGTCACGGGATGATTTCTATGCCCTGTGACCCCCGGTACACGACTCTAGCGGCATCATCAAAACTCGTGATTTCAAGCATTTCTGGCCATTTTCGTGGGCTATAGCCCACGATTTCGGGTCCCGGGAGGCTTTCGATGCCCCGTGACCCACGGTACATGACTCTAGCGGCATCGTCAAAACTCGTGATCTCGAGCATTTCTGGCCGTTTTCTTGGGCTATAGTCCACGGTTTCGGGTCCCAAGAGGAATTCGATGCCCCGTGACCAGCGGCATCGTCGAAACTCGTGATTTCGCGCATTTCTGGCCATTTTCGTGGGCTATAGTCCACGCTTTTTGGGTCACGGGATGATTTCGATGCCCTGTGACCCCCGGTACACGACTCTAGCGGCATCATCAAAACTCGTGATTTCAAGCATTTCTGGCCGTTTTCGTGGGCTATAGTCCATGATTTCGGTTCCCGGGAGGATTTAGATGCCCCGTGACCCCCGGTACATGACTCTAGCGACATCGTCAAAACTCGTGATCTCGAGCATTTCTGGCCGTTTTCGTGGGCTATAGTCCACGGTTTTCGAGTCACGGGATGATTTCGATGCCCTGTGACCCCCGGTACACGACTCTAGCGGCATCATCAAAACTCGTGATTTCAAGAATTTCTGGCCGTTTTCGTGGGCTATAGTCCACGGTTTCGGGTCCCAAGAGGATTTCGATGCCCTGTGACCCCCGGTACATGATTACTCGTGATATCGAGCATTTTTGGCCGTTTTTGTGGGCTATAGTCCACGGTTTTCGGGTCACGAGATCATTTCGATGCCCTGTGACCCCCGGTACACGACTCTAGAGGCATCATCAAAACTCGTGATTTCAAGAATTTCTGGCCGTTTTCGTGGGCTATAGTCCACGGTTTCGAGTCCTAGGAGGATTTCGATGCCCCGTAACCCACGGTACATGACTCTACGGCATCGTAAAAACTCTTGATTTCGAGCATTTCTGGCTGTTTTCGTGGGCTAAAGTCCACGATTTCGGGTCCCGGGAGGATTTCGATGCCCCGTGACCCCCGGTACATGAGTCTAGCGGCATCGTCAAAACTCGTGATCTCGAGCATTTCTGGCTGTTTTCGTGGGCTATAGTCCATGATTTCGGGTCCCGGGAGGATTTCGATGCCCCGTGACCGCCGGTACCTGACTCTAGCGGCATCGTCAAAACTCGTGATTTCAAGCATTTCTGGCCGTTTTCTTGGGCTATAGTCCACGGTTTCGGGTCCCAATAGGATTTCGATGCCCCGTGACCAGCGGCATCGTCGAAACTCGTGATTTCGCGCATTTCTGGCCATTTTCGTGGGCTATAGTCCACGCTTTTTGGGTCACGGGATGATTTCGATGCCCTGTGACCCACGTTACATGACTCTAGCGGCATCATCAAAACTCGTGATTTCACGCATTTCTGGTCGTTTTTGTCGGCTATAGTCCACGGTTTCGGGTCCTGGAAGGATTTCGATGCCCCGTGACCCACGGTACACGACTCTAGCGGCATGATATGTCCAAAACTTATCTACTTTCCCGAACACTTTTGCTATTGTTTTGCCTCTAATTTGTGTATTTTGGATACAACTAACACGGACTAACGCTGTTTTCAGCAGAATTGCTCTAGTGTCTCGTTTTTGTGCAGAAATTCAACTTTCAGGAAAATCCCCGGAATTTATGTCGAAGGGCCTATTTTACCAGAAGAATCACGGAGCCAGAAGGGCAGGCCTGGGGAGGCCCAGGGCCCCCAGACGCTAGGCCGGCGCGGCCTGTAGGGTTGCGTGGAACAATGATTCGATCCTTTATTTGTCCCTCGACTCCCCCTTATATAGAAGTTGGAGCCGAGGGATTCGTAATATACAAGTTTACAGAGTCCGGGAGGGTTTCTGACCCGTCCCACAAGATATCAAATTGCACTTCCTATTACAACTCTATCTTTCCATAATAACATCTTGGGCTTCCGAATCTTCTTATTCTTCGATATGTGGGCCTTCAGTAAACCCCGGGTACTATCTTCAGCAGGCCCATTGGGGATGCCTATGTCACCAGATTCTATTTAAATTCAATACTGGCCCTGTCTTTGAAATTGAATAGTTTCAAATTGGCTTGGCCAAATTTAGCAAACTTTATATTGTTCGAAATCTAATGAAAAGATCTAAAAAACCCCACTGGTCTCATGGTGAGGTCTTTTGTAGAAATAATGTGACAAAAAGAACAAGTCGGGGACTTTTGCACATTCAAATAAATCTTAAAAATCAATCAAAAATGATATTAAGTTGTTTCCAACTCTAATAGCTCACATTTCACTTACACTAATTGTTTCTGCGAAAATATGGTGTGGTCACCTTGAGTGATCATGGCCTAGTTTAAATAAAGGACTATATGGCTAGTTTAGTTAAGTGATATTGTCCAAAACTATTATGCAAATTTTATGAAGTGTTCTACTTCATTTAAATCTTGTCCCAAGTACTTCCATATGAGGTTTAGACCCTGGTCAAATTACTCTCACATGAAATACTTGGTGATATTAAATCATAATTAGCATTGTTAAATAGTATGAGGTATTCTACCTCATTTAAATCATTTTCTCAAATGATGATGAGGAATGGTTGACTTAGGTCAACATGATTTCATGTATGATTGTTTGAGAAGTTAAATCTTAAGAAGATTCAATGAGAGGAAATTATTCCTCAAGAACTAAATGGAAACTATCATTTACATATGTAATGAGAGGAAATTATTTCTCCTCAAGATAGAAAACCAATGCACCCAAATATTGTTAAGTGTGTGATTAGAATAGTTTGTGTGAATTCATGTGGTTCTTAGTATAGCTCTTGAACTTGTTGAGTGATTATACCTCGTATTCGAATTTAGACGCTAGCACCGGAGAATACCAGGAAGAAGAAGGTTGCTACCAAGAGGAGGAAGAGGGGAACTTTGACCACTACCAAGGCAAGCTAATATTCTTGCAAAGTGCAAAGCCCTTTGGGGCAAGGCACCATTAGTCTTACCTTACTTACCACAATCCTATCCCAAGTTTTTACCTTACAAGTTTTATGTGATTTTTGAAGAAGTTACCTTTATAGTTAACTTTGGTCTAAGTTAAGAGTAGCACTAGAGTAGCAAAGTTAGTCTCAAAGCTAGCTAAGCAAGTTAGCACCCCTCATGATAGTGCTAGTGCTAATATTAAAACTTGACTACTCTAGATGGGAACTTGTGACTTGAATTGAATTTGAAACCTTGGAATGATGAGTCATTCCATTGAATGAATTTTGAAGGTGAATATGACACTACTAGGGAAAAGCCTATAGGTGGAGGCAAGTGGTGCCGGCGCACCACTTTGGACATGCGCCGGTGGAAAGGATTGCCGGCGCACCACTTTTCAGCCGCGCCGGCGATGAAGGACTACTGCCGGCGCACCTCGGGGAAAGACTCGCCGGCGCTATTTCCTGGCCTGGCCCGGCCGATTCGGGCCAGGCCCAAGAATCATTGCCGGCGCACCGGCCCCGATGGTGCGCCGGTGGAAAATTTGCTATTGCCGGCGCACCCCTGGGCCGGTGCGCCGGCAATGATTCTTGGGCCTGGCCCGGGGGTTATATAGCCGAAAGGGTATGTGCTGTCGGCGCACTAGCCCAGGGGTGCGCCGGCAGTAAGTTGGGGACTTTTGCACATTCAAATAAATCTTAAAAATCAATCAAAAATGATATTAAGTTGTTTCCAACTCTAATAGCTCACATTTCACTTACACTAATTGTTTCTGCGAAAATATGGTGTGGTCACCTTGAGTGATCATGGCCTAGTTTAAATAAAGGACTATATGGCTAGTTTAGTTAAGTGATATTGTCCAAAACTATTATGCAAATTTTATGAAGTGTTCTACTTCATTTAAATCTTGTCCCAAGTACTTCCATATGAGGTTTAGACCCTGGTCAAATTACTCTCACATGAAATACTTGGTGATATTAAATCATAATTAGCATTGTTAAATAGTATGAGGTATTCTACCTCATTTAAATCATTTTCTCAAATGATGATGAGGAATGGTTGACTTAGGTCAACATGATTTCATGTATGATTGTTTGAGAAGTTAAATCTTAAGAAGATTCAATGAGAGGAAATTATTCCTCAAGAACTAAATGGAAACTATCATTTACATATGTAATGAGAGGAAATTATTTCTCCTCAAGATAGAAAACCAATGCACCCAAATATTGTTAAGTGTGTGATTAGAATAGTTTGTGTGAATTCATGTGGTTCTTAGTATAGCTCTTGAACTTGTTGAGTGATTATACCTCGTATTCGAATTTAGACGCTAGCACCGGAGAATACCAGGAAGAAGAAGGTTGCTACCAAGAGGAGGAAGAGGGGAACTTTGACCACTACCAAGGCAAGCTAATATTCTTGCAAAGTGCAAAGCCCTTTGGGGCAAGGCACCATTAGTCTTACCTTACTTACCACAATCCTATCCCAAGTTTTTACCTTACAAGTTTTATGTGATTTTTGAAGAAGTTACCTTTATAGTTAACTTTGGTCTAAGTTAAGAGTAGCACTAGAGTAGCAAAGTTAGTCTCAAAGCTAGCTAAGCAAGTTAGCACCCCTCATGATAGTGCTAGTGCTAATATTAAAACTTGACTACTCTAGATGGGAACTTGTGACTTGAATTGAATTTGAAACCTTGGAATGATGAGTCATTCCATTGAATGAATTTTGAAGGTGAATATGACACTACTAGGGAAAAGCCTATAGGTGGAGGCAAGTGGTGCCGGCGCACCACTTTGGACATGCGCCGGTGGAAAGGATTGCCGGCGCACCACTTTTCAGCCGCGCCGGCGATGAAGGACTACTGCCGGCGCACCTCGGGGAAAGACTCGCCGGCGCTATTTCCTGGCATGGCCCCGGCCGATTCGGGCCAGGCCCAAGAATCATTGCCGGCGCACCGGCCCAGTGGTGCGCCGGTGGAAAATTTGCTATTGCCGGCGCACCCCTGGGCCGGTGCGCCGGCAATGATTCTTTGGCCTGGCCCCGGGGTTATATAGCCGAAAGGGTATGTGGTGCCGGCGCACTAGCCCAGGGTGCGCCGGCAGTAACCTGGGCAGTTATTTCTGCTCAACAACCACTTCCCCACTACTACCACTCCACTCCTCCACACAAACCCGAGCCTTCTCCCAACCCAGCTCATTGTTGCCCATTTCTATCCCCAATTTCACCAATTTGACCAAACAAAATCATATTTTTGAGCAAATCTTCCCTTCCTACATGCATCTCCCACATCCCCCTATGTAGATCTAGATCTACTATCCCGCATTGACCGCTCAATCTAGATCTAGATCTAGAAAGTCGGCTTCCATACGCCATTGTCGCGGCGCGTCGTCTCGATCTTATCGACGAATATATCAAACAAATAGGTGATTAATGAACAAATTAAGGAATGAAATCGATGTATGTTGGACATTTGAAGAAAAGCTCTCGTGTGTGGCATATATATATGTTGTGCTTGTGCTTGTGTGTGTGTTGGCGTTGAAAATGAGTTGCCAACGTTGCGCCGAAATGTTGATTCTTCAAGTTTCCGTTTCGGCACATTTCTGGCGCTCCTATGTCCTACCGTGTAGGAAGGTCATGCCGAAATTTTCCGTGAAAACTACCGACGGATGCATGGTTCTAATGAATTATGTAATCTTACCATGCAGGCGATAATGGTTATCGAGATGAGTGAAAGCATCGTGATGAGATATCTGAAACACGCGATCATCGACATGTATGAAAATAACCGCACGGAGGTATTATGTCCGTGCCGGAGATGCAAACGAGGGAAATGGTTTGACCCGTATTCGTGCAAATTGCGGGGGCACCTGCTCACTAATGGTTTCATGCATGGACACACTCAATGGATGAGTGATGATGGCGCGGAGGTCAATGGGGCGACGGCGGCAGGTGGTAAAAATGGCCGGCAAGAAGGAGGGCATCATGATATTGATGACGATGAAGAGTTTGTCGCACAGGACGATAACCTTGACGACGACAATAACCTTGACGACGACGAAGAGGTGCCGCTAGCTTCAGTCGTGCGGGACCCTCATCTTCAAGATCTGCTTCTCGAAAAGACGAAAGGCGCCAAGCGGAAATCAAAGCTTGAGCAACTCGAGATAGACTCGAATACTCCGTTGTACGACTCAGGTCGCGGGTTGGGGGAGTCTCGCTTGAGAGTAGCTCTCGATGTGCTGCGAGATGAAGGCGAAACACGGATGGACGGACACAAGCGTCGACGACATCCTGGAATACGTGAAAGATCTCCTTCCTGCCGGGAACACGTGTCCTGGTAGTCTAGCCGAGGCCAAGAGAATCACGTGCCCTCTCGACTTACCCCACGAAAAGTATCACGCCTGCATCAACGACTGTATCATGTATCGCAAGGAGCACATGGACAAGACCAAATGTCCTGTGTGTGAAGCTGAACGGTACAAGAAAGGGAAGAAGAAAGCTCCTCGGAAAGTTGTGTGGTACTTCCCGCTCGCCCCCCGGCTTCAACGGTTCTACGCGGACCGCAAGGAAGCAAAGCTCATGCGCTGGCACGCAGAAAGAAAGGAGGCAGTGTTGAATGATAAAGAGCGGATTGAGCACCCAGTGCTTTGACGCACCCTTCGGATGCAAGCCGGTGGAAAGCATTAGACAATGAATTCGGAAGTTTTGGGGCAGATCCCGAAACATCAGGTTGGGTGCGAGCACGGACGGATTCAATCCGTTCGGAAACCGTAGCAGCACACATAGCACATGGCACGTGTTTGTATGGATCTACAACCTCCCGCCCTGGCTGTGCATGAAGAGGAAGTACATACAGATGAGTATGCTAATTCAAGGGCCGACACAGCCAGGAAACGATATCAACATGTATCTCGAACTATTAAAGGAGGAGCTTGAAACGTTGTGGGCGGAGGAAGGGGTAGATACATGGGACGCCGTCGCGGAAGAATATTTCCCTTTGAGAGCCGCGTTGATCACGACGGTGCAGGACTACCTCGGATACGGTTACATTTCGTGCCAGGTGTGCCATGGACACAAGGCATGTGTCAGGTGCATGGAAGAGACGATGTTTTTGCAGCTTGGTAAGGATCCCGGCTCTTCGAAAACAGTTTACATGGGGCATCGAAGGTGGCTACAGAAAACTGACCCGTGGAGAAAGCGTGGAGATCTGTTCGATGGTACAAATGAACCCCGAGGACCTCCACGTAAGAAGAGCGGCGAAGAGATCGATACATTACTGAAAGGTTGGAAGGAGTGCCCTGCGCCGGGAAAGATTCGTCAAAAGCCTGGAGAGAAGAAGAAGAAAAAGGAAACGACGCCGCTCATTGGTGTATGGAAAAGGAGGTCCGTGTTTTGGGACTTGTCGTACTGGAAAATTCTCGATACACCTCACTGCCTTGATGTCATGCATATTACAAAGAACGTGTGCGAGAGCTTGCTTGGCACTCTTCTCAACATGCCGGACCGGACCAAAGATGGGCCGAAAGCAAGACATGACCTGAAAGTTTTGGGCATCAGGGAAGAGCTTCAGATCCCGCCGGCCCAAGAGGGATAGTCGGAGGAGGAGGCGGACGGCGGTCAGAAGCGCAAAAGGATTAAGCAGCCAGACTATTACTGTCCCCCCTCCTGCTTCACTTTTAGTCCGGCCGAGGTCGATCAATTTTTCAATTGCCTTGTAGGAGTCAGAGTGCCCTTCGGTTACTCCGGGCTAATAAGCAGATACATGGACCCCAAGAAACGAAACTTCAGCGGCATGAAGTCTCATGACATCACGTGATGATGACGCAGATTCTTCCGGTTGCAATCCGAGGTATAATGGATGACCATGTCCGTGCAACGCTGACTGGGCTCTGTAACTTCTTTGACGTCATAACTCGGAAGTCGATAAGCGTGAAGAAACTCGCAAGGCTCCAGGAAGAGATCGTGGTGATCCTATGTGAGATGGAGATGTACTTCCCGCCTGCATTCTTTGATGTGATGGTCCATCTGTTGGTCCATATCATGGATGATATCGTCAGTATAGGGCCGGCATTCTTACACAACATGATGCCGTTTGAAAGAATGAATGGGGTCATTAAAGGATACGTTCGTAACAGGTCACATCCGGATGGAAGCATCGTACAGGGCTGGCTCACCGAAGAGTGCATCTCTTTCTGCACGAATTATCTAGACATCGAGGACCCTGTTGGTTTGCCTCAAAACAAGCACCTCTGCAGGTTCGAGGGAGTAGGCCACAAAAATGGAAGGAAGGAACTGCACGTGCACATGTCTGGTCGGAGTTCCGACTTTGACAGGGCCAACTTAGTAGCGCTACAACACATTGACTTGATCGATCCTTGGTTGAAAGAGCACAAAACCATGATAGAGAACAGTGGCAAGCCGATGATGACGGAAGCAGAAATATACAGAGAGCACAACTCCTCTTTCGCGCGCTGGTTCAAAGACCACATTGATGCTAATCCCCCACCAATGGATTCTGACAAGGATAAACTAGTATTGGCCTTGTCACATGGCCCCGCGCCCAACATCATGACTTACCAAGCGTACGATATCAACGGGTACACATTCTACACGGAAGAAAAAGACAAGAACAGTGTTTACCAGAACTCAGGGGTAACGATGGATTCCTGGACGGGTGACGTAAAGACTAGATACTACGGAAGAATCGAGGAAATCTGGGAGCTTAGCTACGCTGGGGAGAAAGTGCCGATGTTCCGTATCAGATGGGCTAAGAGCGTCAGAAAAGAAGACCGGTATTTCACCACCATGTTTCTACCCGAAGCCAACAAATCAAAGTCCACGAACGCCACCGCGCAGAATGAGCCATGGGTACTGGCAGAACACGTGCACCAATGCTTCTTCATAACCGACCCATCCAGGCCTAGCCGTGTTATCGTGAGGAGAGGCAAGAGGACCATCGTCGGAATGGATGGAGTCGCCAACGAGGAAGACTTCGAAGGACAAGTCGGAGACCCAATGATGGAAGAATCCGAGGACGAAGACACAACATACACCACAAGAAGAAGCAGGACCACGCTACCGAGGTCAGGTCGACCCTTCAAAAGAAGAAGTCACGACACGGGGCTAAATTATTCAACGACGAGCAAGAAAAGCAAGAAGAAAGCGAAACACTCTTCTCAATCGATGATGTAAAACTTTATTTGCAATCTATAACTCATATTTTATGTAATTCATAACTACTCATATGGTCATGGCCAATATTTTATGTATGACTAATTAATATTGTGTTGGTCAATATTTTGTGTATGTATATATAACTCATATCTTCATGTTTTTACATAACTCATGCATATTGCTTTGTTCTTATCTTGAAAAGATAAGAAAAATAAAATAGTATAGGATTTGGGGTAAAAGGAAAGAAACATACAATAAAGAGAAAATAAATAAATAAATAAAAATAATATAGGATTTTTTAATGCACATGTGTATAAACTGCTACACACAAGTCCCAGGTTACAGCTGTGCCAGGCTTATTTCCGGCGCACCGCGTCCTTTGTTCGTCGGGGGAATACTTGTCCCCGGCGAACTAGGGTCCTGGTGCGCCGGCAATAACCCTGGCACAGCTGTAATAAGGACTTAACCATTTTTTCTCTCCAGCCACGCACATCCCCCGCCACCACATCTCTCTGCCTCTAGATCGAGCGCCGCCGTTGGAGAAGCACCCGCCGTCGCACGAGCCTAGCACACCGGAGCCGCCGCACCGTCGTCGACCTCTCTGCACGCCGGAGCCGCCCCGCCACGCCGCCGCAGAAGCCCATCCCCACGCCCTTCCCGCACCACATCGAGGAGGAGGAGGCCGCCGCACATCGAGGAGGAGGCCGCCGCACATCGAGGAGGAGGCCGCCGCACATCGAGGAGGACGAGGAGGAGAGGCCACCATCGTCGCCACCGTCGTCGCTACCTTCACCGTCGGTGAGATTCCCTCCACCTTCCCCCCTCCCCTCTTCCCTCCCCTCTCCCCTTCCCTCCATCTTCCCCCTCCCGGCTAGGGTTCCTGCTAGTGATTAGGGTTCATTGGAGTTCCTTCTACACGTACCCGGCATCGATCACAAGATCACAAGATCGTAGCTCCAGGAATGAATCATCTAATTGTGCTAATGTGCTAGTTAAATATGTAAAAAATGATTTTGGTTCAAACATGAAAAAAGAAAAATGAACAGAGGTTTGGTTCAAACAAGAAAATGATTTTAGTTGCAGGTTGCTAGGGTTTAATTCATGTTAGCAGTAGGTCCAAATGCTAGCAGTAGCAGTATTGTTTTTCCTTAGCATTTTTTGAATGCTAGCAGTAGGTTTAAATGATGCTCAGATGCTTGCAAATGCTTGCATTTTGAAAATAAAATGGGGCATTTACCTACTGCTAAATTGGTTTTGCTATTGAACTTCATGCTCAGATGCTTGCAGATGGGGCATTTACCCAATGCAATTTTTAAAAAAATGCTGTAGCTACTGGTTTAGTGTAGGGTTCATTCTCTGGTTCATTTAAAAAATGATGAAATGAGCACTTTAGTGTTTATTTCATTTTCTGGAAATGCTACTGGTTCATTTAAAATAGTTCTCTGGTTTAGGATTTAAAATGCAGCAGGTCTAGTTGCTTGTTTAGGACAAATGATAAAAATTGGTTCTCATTTAGGTTTTGCTCTCCGGTGAAATGCTACTATCAAAAAAAGCTCATGCTCATGCTCATGTTACTGTCACATTTCAAAACCATGCCAAAGTTAAATAACCTGTAAACATGTGTATTAGATGATTTAGGATTTAAATTGGTAATATGCTAGTTGCTATTTGCTTTAAATGATGAAATGCAGTAGCAAATGCTTTACATGTTACTCCTACTGGTCATGCTACTGCTACTGTTGTTGTTGCTGAAATGTGTATTTTGTTTGGTTCAAAATGCTCATGCATGCTCACTGGTTGTAAATAAATTTGGTTCAAAATGAAAATGCATCATTACCTACTGCCAAAAAAAGAAAATGAAATAGAGGTTTGGTTCAAAATTGATTTTACTTGCAGTAGCTAAAATTTAGTTTATTTTTCACTTGTCAGCTTTCCTTGTGCATGCTACTGATCCAGGGATTTACTTCATTTCTTAATTTGCTAGCAGTAGGTTTACTAGCAGTAGCTAGTATGCAAGGTTCTCAGTAGGTGCCAGGGATTTAAAGTGTTAAGTTGCAAATATTTCATTTGTTTATGTAAATAAGCAGTAATGCTAAGTTGCTAGCTACTCCTATGCTAGCAGTAATGGGATTTAAAGTGTTAAGTTGCAAATATTTCCTTTTCTGGTTTTAAATGGATGCTGTCAAGTGTTATTTTTATGCTAATGTAAAATGTCACTGTAATGTATATGCTGAAATGCTACTCTAATTTATATGGTGATGGTTATGGTGATGGCATGGTTATGGAGATGGTTATGGTTATGGTTATGGCATTTATATGTTTGCATTTCTGTTACAGGGATTGAGTTGCTATTGAGTGCCGGAATGTCGATTCATTTCCGTTCCGGCAATTCTAGCACTCGGCATGACCAATTTTTAGCAAAGGTCATGCCGAATTTTTCCGTGAATTCTAACTCTTTTTCATCTTCTATTAGTGCAAGCCACCATGTCGTCTCAAGAAGAGTTAGAGGAGCACTACAATAGGCACTTCTTTAGGACGGAGGAGGATGCCGAGGCCGCTGGTGTTGGCGGCGACGAGGACCATGAGATGGAGGATGCCGCTGGGGGTAGTGCCGACGAGCCGAGCGGCAACGAGGCAAGCGCCGCCGCCGGGGGTAGTACCTACGAGCCTAGCGGCGATGAGGCAACCGGCGACGATCCTAGCGGCGTCGCTGGGAGTAGTGGCACCGGGACAAGTGGAGCCAAGAGGTCGCGGAAGGCAAGGCGCCAAAACACGGTCGGCATCGGCAGAGACACAGTCACAGAGGTGGACCCCGCCAGTGGTTTGCCGGTGGAGCCTAAGGATGTTGCCAAGGGGTACGGCAACCAACTGGCATGTATCCTCCGAGAGGTCGTCAATCTCAACGAGACGGACCTCCGAGCTGAGAGCAAAGCGCCTTTGCGAGCCCAGCTCATTGCGAGGTTGCACGCACGATACAAGTTCCTAGGCGACTACGCCTCCAGTCATCAAACCAACAACATTGTGAACTCACAAGCCCTCCTGAAGTTCACCAAACACCTCAGCAGCTATAAGTACATGGTGCGGAAGCTGATTGCTGAGGGCAAAGGTTTCGAAGAGGTCCACTCCGCCTTTCCGCATGTCACCCAGGCGGACTTTGATGCTTTTGTGGCCAATGAAGAGCTACAAGCAACCAAGAATCGCAAGTTGTGGGGGAAGGAAATGCGGGAGCTTAACATCGGCAACCACAACCTTGGGAGCCGTGGGTACGAGGGAAAGGAGCCCTATTGGGCGAAGGAGGACGAGGCGTATGTAAATGCCGGCATTGAAAACCCCTGGCTCAAGTACAAGGACCCGCTTGAAAGAAGATTCATCAGGTCCCGGTACCATAAGAAGAAACTAACCGGGGAACTTGTCACGGACCCGAAGGTCGTAACCGACATAATTTGGTTCACGAACGACCAGAAGGTCCTGGCGTTGGAGAAAAAACTGGTAAGCAATTTACCGGTTTTATTAGATCAAGTATCGTTCATATAATAGTAGCAACATTTCTAAATGGTTCGCGTTTCTTCCGCAGGAAGAAGAAAGACAAAGACTTTCTCAAGGCTCCCAAGGTGACGAAGGCTCCTCGTCCCAGGCGTCGACGGGCAGGGTAGCCTGGGACAAGCCTCTCGTACGGGCGCTAAACATCGTTAATGAGCATTCACCAACGAGAAGGCCGCATAGAGGCCGTGTGGCTGGCGCCGGTACAGGCTACAAGCATGGTCACTATGGCTTGTCGTCTGCGGCCGATAAAAATGCGCGTAATGAGAGGAAGCAGCGGGAGGCGGAGGAAATGAGGGAGTCAATCCTAGCCCAAGTCCAAGCTGGTTTGGTACCGCAACTGGTACCGCAACTCAAAGCTACACTCGTACCTGAAGTCAAAGCTGAAGTCGCCGCTGGAGTCCAAGCAGATTTCAACGCTCTACAAGCGTGGTATGAGGGTGGCAAACAAGGCCCCCCCCCCCCCCGAAAATGCAAGTGGTTAGCTTCAACGGCAGCAACTCGATGGTGCCGCCGTCCGCCGGCAATGACAATGTTATAATGGAGACTCCTCCGGCCGCCGGCAATGTCGCTGGTGCTAGGGATTCACCGTCCATGCCGGGTAGCAGCCCCTCCGTCACTTGCACGCCCGCCGCCGCATGTGCTGGCCCGTCGACATTAGCCGAGCTCAACGCCCTCACGGTAATTAACTAATGTGTACATCAAGTTAATATTTTAGTTTCGTCATCCTTGCCCTCTCTCTAACGCCATACACATGTTCTCGCAGGCGCTCTCGACGCCATGCACCTTTTTTATGAGAGTAAACGACGAACTCAAAGACGTCGCGAGGGGGTCCATCATTCGGCCCCTGGATAAGAAGTGGCACACACGAGATATGGCGGATGACGTTTACCGGGTTGAAGTGGATCGGGCGTTACCGGGCTATGAGGATTTGTTTCTTCCTAATCAACCGCATGGTGCCGATGACGATAGCCCGTTGAATCTGGCCTCACTGAAGGGTTGGGTACTGCTATGGCCGAAGACCCTAATTCGGATCAACACCTACTCGGGGTCGACGGCAAGCAAAGACAAGCACCTTGCGGTGCCACATGTCAGCGTCCCTCCACGACAGCCAGCGGCGCCCATGGTCATCGCCCCACCAGAACGGCCAGCTGCGCCAGAGGTCAGCGCCCCACCACAATAGCCAGCTGCGCCAGAGGCCGAGGAATACGAACGTGACAACTTCCAATGGGATATTCCTACGTCTTCACAAGTTGTCCATGAGGATGCGCCGGGCTTGAAATATGTGTGCTCCAAGAAGCTGTTCGATTCTCAAGAAACGGCTGAGGAGGAAAATCCTGAGGAGGTCGCCACCGCCGCCGTCAAAAATATGTTGAGCCCAAACACACTCCGTGCTACGGCCACTACGGCGATGGAGGGTCCATCAGTACAACCCAAGAAGAGGAAGAGGCAAAATAAGAAGGACGCCCAAGACAAGGCGGCGGCGGCCAAATCCAAGGACAAGGTCCCACTCCTTGACAAGTTGCCAAACAATTGGCGACCTCTACATCACTTGGGTCAACCGATGCTGCCGGAGCATGTCGTGAAGAAACTCACCCCGGATATGAGGAGCTTGCATGAGACTGTCTTGCATGTGGAGAACCTTCTTCTCAAATCAAAAGATCCTGGTTACCCTCTCTTCGTGGCGAAGGTGCCAACTGGCATGAACTTCGTCGAGAAGTACCCCGCGGACTTGTGCTTCATCCGGTTCAACGACATCTTCAGCATCTATCGCATGCAAGCGCTCCACTTTAGTGTGGTTCGCCTAGTTGCTCTTAGCTTGTCTTCCCAGATTGTTAAGGAGGGGACGCCGACCATCGCGATAATGGACCCCTTCTATATGCGGGAGAGCATCATCTGCAACCCTGGGGATCACGTGATTGCCACCCAGCAGGTCGAGGATTTCATGCTGCCGAACATTAAGAAGGGCGCCATTCTCATCCCTTACTTCCCCGAGTAAGTAATCACTCGCTAGTCCTCCATCACCATTCTATCCTATATCTCCATTTGCATTTCCAAAGGTTAATCCGTGTGTTTTCCGCAGAGACAAGTTCTGCACCCTCATCGTCGTGCACCCGCAACACTCGCATGCAGTCTATCTCGACTCGGGTAGGGACCGCAAGAAAGACTACTCCCACATCAGGGCCCTTCTCAATGATGCTCTCACCGGCTTCGCCAACAAGGCAGGCCCCCTCAAAGTAGAGAGGAAATCCCGAGGAGGCTTGGTCTTAACCCACACAACCAACTTCCCCTGCCTCAGGCAGTCGACGCCCGACAATGGGATGGACGCGTGGTACGCCATCCTTCAGATGCAGGAGTACATAAAGTACGCAGATGACATGTTGCTGCCAGAGAATCTCAGAAATAGGTTTGCAAACATGGCGGATGTCCCTGATAGAGAGATTAGAAAGAACTGGGGTCGCATCCAGCAGTTCATTTGCACGATAATCCTGCAGGATGTCAACAATAGGTCTGGCGAGTTCTTCTACGGCTATGGTCTACCACCTAATGACGAGATAGACCTCCGCTTGGAGATGTCGCGTGATGAGAGGCCGTTCAACTGGCTTGAGGGCTGCCGTCCATTCCCCCCTAGGCGTACAACCTGATCCTACGACGGGAACACTTGCTAAAGCTTGAACGATATGTCCTTGAACTTCCGTACTGTAATAATTGCTATATATTCCCATAGAATCGACTAGTTGCTTTTATTTAGTTGTATGAATGTGCATGTGAACATGTGTCAGTAGTTTCATTTACTTTGCTATATATTTCAAGATTATGGCGTACATAGCTTAATAATTATTTGCATTTACTCGACCACTACTTGCCTCGTATTTGGAGTTCGCCGATGATTAGAATGTTCGGTCAATCGTACACTCGGGGGTGGAGCCAGTGAGCCTTGGTGCGACGGCCACAAGTATCAATCTATTGTGCATCCTACCTAGCCTCACTGACTCCATCCCTGGATGTTAATATGTGTTTCGACCGACAAAGTATGAGGCACGCTATTTAATTCGTACTACTTGTCTTCTATTTGAGTTCGCACTTCTTAATTGCATTGGCCGATGATTAAAATGTTCGGTCACTTGTACACTCCGGGGTGGGGCCAGTGAGGCTTGGTGTGATGGCCACAAATATCAATCTATTGTGCATCCTACCTAGCCTCACTGACCCCATCCCTGTATGTTATTATTTATTTCGACCAACAAAGTATGAGGCACATGCTATTTAGTTCATACTACTTGTCTCTTATTTGAGTTGGCACTTGTTCATTGCATTGGTACTAACGTTTTACTTGTCTTGTGAATGGAGATGCCGACGACATATGTCGTGTACAAGGGGAGGGTTCCTGGAGTCTACGACGACTGGGAGGACTATCGGAGACAGGTGCACCGTTTCAGCGGCAACAGCTACAAGGGATACCCCACTAGGGTGGAGGCGGAAGGAAGATACGCCCGTTATCTAGCGGGAGAGATGAGGGACATGAGGAGGAACCGGATGAAGACCATGGCCTTCGTGATGATGGTCATGACCATGTTGGTCATGTTCTATGTGATTCTAGTTTAGGTTAGGACCTACATTGTGAGGTGTATGACGATACTTGTGACGACTATGTACCAAGACTTCTAACTTTGTGAAACTTCGTCGTTCGGTGTTGCATATGCACATGTGTTGTATGAATCAACACATTCCGAAACAAGACTTGCGTATTTGTGTACTGATACCGAAATGAAACTTGGCTCTCTATGTGCTTCTCATATTGCATGTAATACTGTATAAATATGAACTGCGTTGTAAATATATACTGTTGTCAAATATGTATTGTAATATGCTGGAAAAAAGCTGGGAAAAAGAATTTTCGAATTAATTGCCGGCGCACCTAAATGACATACTGCCGGCGCACGTGGCATGCGCAGTGCTGGAAGCACTACTGCCGGCGCACCTGATTGTGCGCCGGTGGAATATATCTTTGCCGGCGAAGCTTGGGTGGTGCGCCGGCAGTAGCTGACATATCGCCGGCGCACTACCTGGTGCGCCGGCAGTGTCCATTTATCACCGGCGCGTTCGCACCGGCGGGCTCGTGGTGCGCCGGCAATGGGCGTTTTAGGTGCGCCGGCAATGGGCCTTTTCCTAGTAGTGTGACTTGGAGAAGATGGTGATTTTTGATAAAACTGATATTGGTTTGGATGCGATACCTTTCCAATTTTTGAGTACCCCCACAATACCTGATTATGGGTAGGGCTTAACTGGAAATTTATACATCTTAGTATGGGTTCCCTCTGAACACACGTCATAGGGGTTATGCCGAGGCTGCCTCCGTTGTTGAGAAATGATGTGAATTTAGGTGAATTGTGCGGCCAAGCCCTGTGCAGTTCCCATGTTGACAGTTGGTCTTCACTGGGAGGCCAAGCTCATGGGGAGAGGTGCCTATACTAAGGTTTGTAAGTGAAAGGTTATGGTTGATGATCCGCGTACTGTGTTACGATGATTCGGGGTTATCCCGACGGATGAACTCAAATGTTGTGGCACAAGTGTGCAACCTCTGCAGAGTGTAAACCTATTCGAATAGTCGTGTCCACGGTTACGGACGGTTGGAAAGGCCATACAGTTTCCGGTGTCAGATTCTTGAAAATATTGGTGAAGTGAATGGTGAATGGTGACTGGTTTTTGAATCACAACTGAGTTGTGGGAATGACACTAATGTTTCTACTTGAGTTAGTTAGCACATGAGTAAGTCTCTTTCTCAAATACTTGTGAGCTAAAATTTGCTTTATGCAAATTAAACTAGAGCTTAGCAACCCCCTTACTAGAATTGTTAGCACTTACACTAGTATTAGTTTGCGAGTACTTAAAGTACTCACGACTGTGTCCCTGGCTATTCAAATGGCCAGAGTATGAAGATGAACAGAACTACCAAGGAGATGACCAGCAGGACGCCTACGACAACTAGGAGTTTTCCGACATCAAGCGTTGGCCTGTGGACTAGAGAGTCCATTTCTATTTACGCTTCCGCTATGAACTTGTGTTTGTTCGTTGATCAATAGATCAACTATTTGTGTAATATGGATCATGTGATCCGAAGTTGTAAGACAATATGGGTTGTAATGAATGATGACTATGATATTCGACTATTATGCCTCGCAACAACAATATTCATGGGATTGCGATGAATGACATAATAGGCATCTGGATTTAAAAATCCGGGTGTTGACACAACCGGACAAGCTAGAACCCAAAGCGGAGAAATGCGTCTTCATAGGATACCCTAAGGAAACTATTGGGTATACTTTCTATCACAGATCCGAAGGCAAAATCTTTGTTGCTAAAAATGGAACCTTTCTTGAGAAAGAGTTTCTCACTAAAGAAGTGACTAGAAGAAAAGTAGAACTCGACGAGGTTACTGAACCTTCTCTCGTTGATCAGAGTAGCGCAGTATCGGAAGATGTTCTTGTGCCGCCCGCACCGATAACAGAGGAAGCTAATGATAATGATCATGAAACTTCAAGCGAGATAGCTACTGAACCTCGCAGATCGACAAGGGAACGTACCACTCCTGACTGGTATGATCCTTGTCTAAATGTCATGATTGTGGACAACAATGATGAGGACCCTGCGACATATGGAGAAGCGATGATGAGCCCAGATTCCAACAAATGGCAAGAAGCCATGAAATCCGAAATGGGATCCATGTATGATAACAAAGTGTGGACTTTGGTAGATTTACCTGATAGCCGCAAGGTTGTCGAGAATAAATGGATCTTCAAGAGAAAAATAGATGCTGATGGTAATATTACTGTCTATAAAGCTCGACTTGTCGCAAAGGGTTTCCGACAAATTCAAGGTGTTGACTACGATGAGACCTTCTCACCTGTAGCGAAGCTAAAGTCTGTGAGGATTTTGTTTAGCAATAGCTGCATTTTTCGATTATGAGATTTGGCAGATGGATATCAAAACGACGTTCCTTAATGGAGACATTGAGGAAGAGTTGTATATGGTACAACCCAAAGGTTTTATCGATCCTAAAAATGCTGACAATGTGTGCAAACTTCAGCGTTCAATTTATGGACTGGAGCAAGCATCCAGGAGTTGGAACCGACGCTTTTATAAAGTGATCAAAGACTTTGGGTTTATACAGTGTCATGGAGAGGCCTGTATTTACAAGAAAGTGAGTGGGAGCTCTGTAGCATTCCTGATATTATATGTAGATGACATATTATTGATTGGGAATGATATAGAACTATTAAGCAGTGTAAAAGGTTATTTGAATAAAAGTTTTTCAATGAAAGACCTTGGTGAAGCAGCGTACATTTTAGGCATCAAGATTTATAGAGATAGATCAAGATGCCTAATAGGGCTTTCACAGAGTACATACCTGGACAAGATTCTAAAGAAGTTTAGAATGGATGAAAGTAAGAAAGGATTCTTACCGATGTTGCCAGGTAAGGTCTTGAGTAAGACTCAAGGTCTGGCTACGGCACAAGAAAGAGAGAGGATGAATCAGATCCCCTATGCCTCGGCAGTAGGCTCTATCATGTATGCCATGATGTGTACTAGACCGAATATAGCACATGCAGTTAGTTTGACTAGCAGATATCAAAGTGATCCAGGAATGGAACACTGGACAGCGGTCAAGAATATCCTGAAGTACTTGAAAAGAACTAAGGATATGTTTCTTTGTTATGGAGGTGACCAAGAGCTCGTTGTAACCAGTTACACCGACGCAAGTTGGAACACTGATCCTGATGACTCTAAGTCTCAGTCTGGGTACGTGTTTATATTGAATGGTGCTGCAGTAAGCTGGTGCAGCTCAAAGCAGTGCACGGTGGCGAATTCTTCAACAGAATCGGAATACATAGCGGCTTCAGAGGCTTCATCGGAAGCGGTATGGATGAAGAGGTTCATGGTAGAGCTTGGTGTGGTTCCTAGTGCATTGGACCCACTAGTCATCTATTGTGACAACATGGGTGCCATCGTCAATGCACAAGAACCAAGGTCACACAAGAAGCTGAAGCATATCAAGCTGCGTTTTCATTCGACTCGCGAGTACATCGAAGATGGAGAAGTAAAGATTTGTAAAGTACACACTGATCTGAATGTGGCAGATCCGTTGACTAAAGCTCTCCCTAGGGCAAAGCATGACCAACACGAGAATGCCATGGGTGTTAGGTACCTTACAATGTAATCTAGATTATTGACTCTAGTGCAAGTGGGAGACTGTTGGAGATATGCCCAAGAGGCAATAATAAAGTGGTTATTATATATCTTTGTGTTTATGATAAATGTTTATATACCATGCTATAATTGTATTAACCGAAACATTGATACATGTGTGTTATGTAAACAACAAGGAGTCCCTAGTAAGCCTCTTGTATAACTAGCTTGTTGATTAATAGATGATCATCGTTTCATGATCATGAACATTGGATGTTATTAATAACAAGGTTATGTCATTGATGAATGATGTAATGGACATACCCAATTAAGCGTAGCATAAAGATCACGTCATTAAGTTCATTTGCTATAAGCTTTCCGATACATAGTTACCTAGTCCTTCGACCATGAGATCATGTAAATCACTTATGCCGGACGGGTACTTTGATTACATCAAACACCGCTACGTAAATGGGTGGTTATAAAGGTGGGATTAAGTATCCGGAAAGTATGAGTTGAGGCATATGGATCAACAGTGGGATTTGTCCATCCCGATGACGGATAGATATACTCTGGGCCCTCTCGGTGGAATGTCGTCTAATTAGCTTGCAAGCATATGAATGGTTCATAAGAGACCACATACCACGGTACGAGTAAACAGTACTTGTCAGGAAACGAGGTTGAACAAGGTATAGAGATACCGATGATCAAACCTCGGACAAGTAAAATATCGCGTGACAAAGGGAATCGGTATCGTATGCAAATGGCTCATTCGATCACTAAGTCATCGTTGAATATGTGGGAGCCATGATGGATCTCCATATCCCTCTATTGGTTATTGGTCGGAGAGAAGTCTCAACCATGTTTGCATAGTTCGCGAACCGTAGGGTGACACACTTAAGGTTTGATGTCGTTTGAGTAGATATGGAATATGGAATGGAGTTCGAAGTTTTGTTCGGAGTCTCCGATGGGATCCAGGACATCACGAGGAGTTCCGGAATGGTCCGGAGAATAAGATTCATGTACAGGAAGTCATTTTCCAAGTTTGAAAATGATCCGGTGCATTTATGGAAGGTTCTAGAAGGTTCTAGAAAAGTCCGGAAGAAATCACCATGGAAGGCGGAGTCCCGGAGGGACTCCACCTAGCATGGCCGTCCAACCAAGGGGTGGAGGATGTAGGATAACGTTGCATAGAAAACAAAAAATTTCCTATCGCGAACACGCAATCCAAGCCAAGATGCAATCTAGAAGACGGTAGCAACGAGGGGATGATCAAGACTAACCCTTGAAGAGATTCCAAAGCCTATAAGAGTAGGCTCTTATTGCTGCGGTAGACGATCACTTGCCGCTTGCAAAAGCGCGTAGAAGATCTTGATCACGATCGCTTCCGGCGCCACGAACGGGCAGCACCTCCGTACTCGGTCACACGTTCGGTTGTTGATGAAGACGACGTCCACCTCCCCGTTCCAGCGGGCAGCGGAAGTAGTAGCTCCTCTTGAATCTGACAGCACGACGGCGTGGTGTCGGTGGTGGTGGAGAAATCCAGCGGAGCTTCGCTTAAGCGTGCGGGATGTGGTGGAGGAGAGAGACCGCTAGGGTTTGGGGAGAGAGGGGGGTTGGGCGCCGGCCCTCTAAGGGGTGCGGCCAAGGCTGAGGCTTGAAGTGGTCAGCCCCCTCTCTATGCCCCTCATTATATAGGTGGAAGCCCCAAGAGTTCTAGTCCAAGTCTTCGAATAAGACCCCAACACTAAAACCTCCCATATGTGGGAAACCTACTCAAGGAGGGAGTCCTACCCAAGGTGGGACTCCCATCTTTCCTTGAGGTGGGTTGGCCGGCCACCCTAGGGGAGTCCACCTTGGACTCCTCCCCTTTAGGGTTGGCTGGTCATGCAAGTGGAGTCTCTTCGGGACTCCACTTTCCAAAGTGCCATTCTTCCGGACTTTTCTAGAACCTTCTAGAACCTGCCATAAATGCACCAGATCATTTCCAAACTTGGAATATGACTTCCTATATATGAATCTTATTCTCCGGACCATTCCGGAACTCCACGTGATGTCCGGGATCTCATCCGGGACTCCGAACAAATATTCGAACTCCATTCCATATTCAAGTTCTACCATTTCAACATCCAACTTTAAGTGTGTCACCCTACGGTTCGTGAACTATGTGGACATGGTTGAGTACTCACTCTGACCAATAACCAATAGCGGGATCTGGAGATCCATAATGGCTCCCACATATTCAACGATGACTTTAGTGATCGAATGAACCATTCACATACGATACCAATTCCCTTTGTCACGCGATATTTTACTTGTCCGAGGTTTGATCTTCGGTATCACTCTATACCTTGTTCAACCTCGTCTCCTGACAAGTACTCTTTACTCGTACCGTGGTATGTGGTCTCTTATGAACTTATTCATATGCTTGCAAGACATTAGACGACATTCCACCGAGAGGGCCCAGAGTATATCTATCCGTCATCGGGATGGACAAATCCCACTGTTGATCCATATGCCTCAACTCATACTTTTCGGATACTTAATCCCACCTTTATAACCACCCATTTACGCAGTGGCGTTTGATGTAATTAAAGTACCTTTCCGGTATAAGTGATTTACATGATCTCATGGTCATAAGGACTAGGTAACTATGTATCGAAAGCTTTATAGCAAATAACTTAATGACGAGGTCTTATGCTACGCTTAATTGGGTGTGTCCATTACATCATTCATATAATGATATAACCTTGTTATTAATAACATCCAATGTTCATGATTATGAAACTAATCATCCATTAATCAACAAGCTAGTTTAAGAGGCATACTAGGGACTTCTTGTTGTCTACATATCACACATGTACTAATGTTTCGGTTAATACAATTATAGCATGATATATAAACATTTATCATAAACATAAAGATATATAATAACCACTTTTATTATTGCCTCTTGGGCATATCTCCTTCAGAGGAGTCCCAGGTGGACTCCACCATAGGTGGCCGGCCACCCCCCCCCCCCCCCAAGGAAAGGGAGAAGTCCCACCCCAAGTAGGATTCGTCCATATGGCAAGTTTTGTGTTGGGGTCTTATTCGAAGACTTGTAGTCCAACTCTTGGGGATTCCACCTATAAAAAGAGGGGCAAGGGGAGGGGGCCGGCCACTTGAAGCCACCACCTTGGCCGTACCCCTAGAGGCACCAAGGCCGGCGCCCCCCTCTCCCAAACCATAGCCGCCCTTCTCCTCCACCTCTCCCGCATACGCTTTGGCGAAGCCCTGCCGGAGTTCTCCACCACCACCACCACCACCACCACGCCGTCGTGCTGCCGGGATTCCGAGGAGGATCTACTACTTCCGCTGCCTGCTGGAACAGGGAGAAGGACGTCGTCTTCATCAACACCGTACGTGTGACCGAGTACGGAGGTGATGCCCGATTGTGGCACCGTCAAGATCTTCTACGCGCTTTTGAAAGCGGCAAGTGATCATCTTCTGCAACAACGAGATCTAATCTCGTAGGCTTTGGAAATCTTCAAGGGTTAGTCTCGTGATCCCCTCGTTGCTACCGTCTTCTACATTGCTTCTTGGCTTGGTTTTCGTTCTTGCGGTAGGAATTTTTTTCTATGCTACGAATCCCATCACCGGTTGGGGACACAAACCGGGACTAAAGGTCCTTCGCCCAGGCGCATGCTAGCCTTCCACGTGTACGGACCTTTAGTCGCGATTCGTAAGCAACCGCGACTAAAGGGGGGCTTTAGTCGCGACCCTTTAGTTCCGATTGCACAACCGGGACTAAAGCCCGTTGTGAACCGGGACTAAAGGCCCTTTTTCTACTAGTGAAGGGGAGCAAAACAAAAAAAAACACCAACATACAAAGAAAAGGCGTAAGGAGGGAGTTCACTGTGAGAAAACCATCCGATACAGTTGCCTGACGGCAAGAGCCACCAGCGGGTAGCAAACCCATCACAACCCAAGAACTTCAACCACAAGAATGAGTAGCGCGTGACAGCGGTAGACACAAAACAAAACGAAGAGCATACTCAGCGTCAGCGTCTTCGTGCCGCACTGGAGTGATCCAATATGTGGTTCCGCATGTTCCACCACTTCTCCGTTCATTTCCAATACTGATCGTGAAACACCATGAGCAGCAGGATGTTGAGGTCCGGAATTCGAAGTGAAAGCAAAGAGACTCGTCGGGTCGGAGGTTTGGTCCGGAAAAATTAGGAACAAAACATCTACCGCATTGAAGTTTATAGCGCTGGATTTCCATGAAAGTATAATTCTTCCACCGCTGCATTCAGCTTCTACACTCGGAAGGGGCCGGTGTAATCGAAAGGCCCGGTCAACCGAGTCCAAACCATGACACTGTGTCATCGATGTAGTCGAAGGGCAGCGCGCATCCGAGACCACACAACGCCGCGACACCACCTACATCTTCAAAGCAACAATGAAAGAGGTAGCCTCAGAAGCATAGACGAAATCCATCCATGGCAGTTGGCTAGCCAGACCAGTCCCTAAGAGCATCACTAGTAGTATCCTTAAAACTAAACCCTTAAAACCAGTTTACAAGTCTAAAAAAACGACTTTTGAGGGCCGAACATAGAGGGCATAGATTCAGTGCCCTCAAACCCAACTAGTAAAACAGAAGTATTCTGTTTCAAGGGTTAAGTTTGAGGGTACTGTTCCGCGCGGCAGCACATTTCAACTCGTAAAATGGGGTATTGGTTGTTTTATCCCAATTTGCACACAATATTAACAAAATAAAACAAAATACCTTGCAAATACAACATTCAACAACAAGAAATAATAGTTTCAAGCACGGTTTAATCATTCTAGTTATTACAACAATGTTTCTTGCAAATTTCAACAATTGTTCGATTCAAATAAGACATGGAAAAGTAAAACAAAGGTAGATTATTGGTGATGACCATGCAGCTGCCAATGGTGCTCACCGGATCATTGAGGAGCTATTTATGAGTGTTGGCATTTTCAATTTCCTGATGTGTTTGAAGAAAAGCTTGAAGGCAATCGGCTCTCCGGGTGCACTCGGGTACCAACATTGTCGTAGAAACACCGCAAGTTTAACCCTCTCTCATCCTCGAGGTTCATGTTGTGTAGAATCACACAACATTTTATGATGTTCACAAGGGTTTTTGTCCCAAAAAACGAGCTAGACCCGAACAAGGGCAAATCTTACTTGCAAACCACCAAAAGGTCTCTCAATATCCTTGCGGGCTGCCTCTTGTGCCTTGGTAAAAATAAAATATTCTCTTGTTAAGGGTTGGCCTTTCTCTTTAATGGACTTCACAAGAATTGCCCATTCGGGATAAATTCCATCGGTGAGATGGTATCCCAGTGTGTACACATTGTCCATGATTTTGTTGCTGTAAGTTGGGGCATCACCAGCAGCTAGTCTTGCAAATAAAAGTGATCTTTGAAGCACGTTAATGTTATTGAGTGTTCCCGGCAAACCAAAAAATCCATGCCAAATCCACAAGTTCTCCAATGCCACAGCCTTAATCACAATTGTGGGATCATGGATTTTGCCGCAATATATACATTCCATACCATGCCTTTGGACAATATTTCAATATCCAATGCGTTAAATCAAGACTACCAAGCATGCCCAACCAACCCCTTTTTTATTCATATCCATCAATCTCATCAATCTTTTGATATCTTTCTCCTTGGGAGCTCGAAGATACCAATCACCATACAACCGGATGACCATCTTGGAAAACCTACGTATGGACTCCGTGGTTGTATCTTGGTCAATGTGAAGATACTCAGTGATTGTATCTTGGCCAATGCGAAGATACTCACTGGCATAGTCCGCGGGTATGCCATAGGCGATCACCTGCTTTGCAGCCGATATATTTTGGAATGCACTAAATCTCACGGTGTCGGCAGCATTTCTACGATGCTTGAAATAGTTTGAGTTGGCCTCATAATCTTTGACGATTTTCTCGAGCAAGCTACGGTGCATTTGGTACCTTCTACGGAAGAGGTAGGGTGGGTATGTTCGTACCTCAGCAAAGTAGTCTTGCATCAGTTGCGCGTGGCCGAGAGCGCGGTTCCGCAGGATGCAAATGCGACCCATCTATGACCCCTTCCTCTGATCCACTAGCTTCGCATAGTCCTACTGCTCCTTCACGGCGAGGACCACGACCATCATCTTCGTGTCGTCGTCTTGGAGCAGCTCATCGATGTCTGAATCGTCCGAAGATGAACAATCAGAACAATCCAACATCTGATCGACTGCGTCGTCCATGTTCACCTCCGCACTCATCTACATACGCAAAGATGCAATTGGTTCTATGTTCCGTTTGGGACAAAAGGAAAAACGAAAATGGAAAAAAAGAGGAAAAAGTCATACCTCGATCCGGTCGGGACGCGGAGCGACGATGGCGTGCGAGGGCTGGCCTAGGGCGGCGGCCACCACTGGCAGCGTGCGACGGCCAAATCGGGGCGGGACGGTTGGCGGGGTGGCATGTGGCCTCCGAATCCTGAGGCGGTGTGCGGCGGCCGAACCGGGCCGAGGCGGGTGGCGCGGCGGCATCTGCCCGCCGAATCCCGAGGTGGTGTGCGGCGGCCGAACCAGGCCAGGGCGGGTGGAGGGGAGGTGTGCGAGTGTGGCGTGCGACAGCGGGGGGTTGCGAGGATGTGTGGGAGGAGGGGAGAGGTGCAAGGAAGAGGAGATGAACTTTCAGCCCGCGCTCGTGAAGTAGTGGTCGGCAGGAGCATGCACGTAGAAGTGAGGATCGACAACGGGCCTCTAAATTTTTAAGGGTTTACAGTTTTAAGTGCATCTCTAGCAGATACGGCATATCAGCCTGCAAACGCGGTGGCGAGCTGATATGCGAATTTCGGACGTTTTTTGGGCCAGGCCAGACCTCGCATCGGTCTGGCCCGGAAGAACTATCCAGGCCGCAACCCAAATCGCCAAAACGCCCGGATATATAGTGGTCGGCGAGGCGGATGGGGGCCAAACCCCATCCGCTCCTCCGCCTCCCGCCGACGAGCAATCGCCGCCTCCTCCGGTGAGAAATCGACGCGTAGAGTGTAGATCCAGCGTCTCCACCTCCCGTCGGCGATGATGGCAGCAGGGCGCGGGGGCGGCTAGGTGGGCCGCGGCGGAGGCTCCACCGGGCGTGGTGGGAGCTCCACTCCTCCCGCTGGCGAGAAGACGGAGCGGGAGAAGGTGAAGTCCGACGCGACGCGCATCCGCGGTAGCTACCGCTACCGCATCCACGGCGTTGCCGTGCCGCCCGCCTTCGCCAGACGCGAGTCGGAGCGGTACCGCCGCAGATGCGCCGCCTCCTCTTTGCGCCGCCTCCTCTTCCACGGCCTCGTCGTCCTCGGGCTCGAGCTCCCGCCAGCGCCCGCCGATGGCGCTGGTGGTGGAGATGGAGGTTGAGCTGGAGCCAGAGCCACCGCGTTTCACCCACTTCGCCGAGGGCGACTACCTCGATGACGAGCAGTTCAAGAAGCTCCTCCCGCAGCTCGGCGTCAACACGGGCCTCGTGCCGGGAGACTTCGTCGCGGAGCGGGAGATCGACACAGTCGGTGGCCTCGTCGCGCGCTCCAGCCAGCAGGATGCGGAGAAGGCCGCCGAATGGAGGTGCATCGCCGTCGAGCAGGACCATCGCCGTCGAGCAGGACCGCGTCTTTATCGACCTCGTCAGTGACGAGGAGTGAGCCGACCCGCGCTCCGGTGAGCCAATTTTGCTTCACTGTACTGCCGTGGCGGATTGTGTTTACTTTTGCTGTAATGTAGTTAAACTCCAATTTTGAAGGTCAAAGATCGCCTCCGGGGTCGACAGGCTCAACTACCTAGTATCTTCAGTAGTTAAACTCCAATTTTGAAGAGCAATCAGCAATAGCAGCCAACGTGGAATCTCATCTCTTTTGATAACAGCACGCACAACATGCACTTCGGTAGACTATATATTACACCTGGTAGACTATATTACACCTGGTATTCCAGGTTGCTGCAGAGGGTTGCAACATCAGGACTAACATAGAGGGAGGGTTGCAACAACAGGACTAACATAGAGAGAGGGTTGCAAAAGATTCACCCGTATATGACGGCATTAGGAACTACTACTACTATTTACACACGCTACATCTAGCTGCTTGCTGAGTCTCTGCCACTTAACACCAGTAACTACCTGTACAAGACATAGATGTTCCCACCAAACTCACCTTAACGCGCGGGGAGGCGCATACTTCCGACCGAGTTCTAGCTCGCTTGCTTGGCTTTTGAGTCTTGAGATCTCTGTAGCATTGCTTATCTTCTGGGAAACAGCGGACCGCATCATGTCACGCACGAGACTGGCACGAGACTGGCATATAACCCCAACTGATGGAGAGCCACAGCCAGCACGCGCATTTGCGCGCCGAGTTCTCTGTCCTCGGCTTCTTTGCGAGCAATCTTCTCCTCCAACGTTTTCATCATAGCATCATCATTTTGTGGCTCGGTGTGGTGCATATTCTTCCTGCAGAACAAAGCTTCCAACTGCGGCGCTTTAGGCAGTACTCCCATTGTCGCTGGAGAGGTCTTCACAAACGGAAGATGCTTGATTGCCAAGGATTCTGAAAGCCGGTTGTCCATGGTTGAACCACCACCTTGCTGTGACACGGCATGTTGCGGACCTGTAAAATGGAAGGTACGATGATTATGGAAATGCTAGCAACATAGTGGCCGACTCTTCTTTAAGCAGTAGTCACATACCTCCAGCATCCTTTGGTGTCATTGATGGGTCAACACAATTCGTTGTATTTATTTCTGAAATCATTCCAGGTCGAGCAGTCACATTATCACGTACTTCAACATCATCATCAACATCTTTCAGCTTGGCCACTTCAAAAAAAAATTACTAGTTAGTACGTTGCAGTGTTTTCTTGTACCATGAGAAGTTACTAGTGCAGAACTCACGGTCTTGTGGCATAGAAACAATGTTTCTGGCTTCCTCGATACTTTGAGCAGCTATCACTTCCTTTTGCTACATATATACAAATACAAGAATTAACTAAGAACACATGGCAATTTAAATGATCTTAGGAGTAGTTTAAAAGTATGAAGACGATGTTTTAAAAGCTATAACTCACACTCTGAGGGTTACGTGATCGCATTCCTAGAAGTGGGTCCTGTGGGAGAGGCCTTGTCTGTCCAAAAGTTTCAAGCAGCGAACCCTGTAACTGTCGACTTCGCGGTACCGGTGCACACGGCTTGATACTCTTCTGAGAATATGCTTGTTTTATACTACTAATTTGAGCAAGTGAAGAACCACTTAGATGTGAAAATCCAGCCATTAGGACCAATGAAGGAGGTGCGAACATTGCATTTCCTTGTTTCGTTGTTTCTTTGGGATAAGAGCTGAAATGGTGCTTGAATTCAGAGCTTTGATTAAAAACAATCGAGAAAGGGGGAATTGTTTCTGATGCTAACTCTGCATTCTTCAACTTCTTTTCACGATGAGAACCATGTTCATCACTGGTTTCACCAGCTTCCTTATGTAATGACAAGCCTGAAGAAATTGGCCTTTTTCGAGAAGCCAGCTTAGGTACAGTAGCAGATTTCTGAAATGGAAAGACATCGCATCATCATCATTGATATATTTCTCATTTCCAAAAAAAATCGTCGTTGACATAATTTTACTTCAAAGTAATCACCACGGACATGATTTTGCTTCAGAAAAACAAGAAAGAGGAAAAAAAACATGAGTACACAATCACATTACTCATTGCTGACTCTACAATCTTCAAGACAGGTCAAGCGACATTGAATAACATCTTTGTAGTTTCAACGAAAGAATAGGCATGTCATTCTAGGCACTGATAGGCTTTCATATTCCTCAAACTTTTGTAGATATATTTTTTGGCGAGATGATTCTGGTTTTTATGTAGACATACAAGATGCAGACACGGTAACATGATCAGTTAGATGAAAGGAGTCATTAATTAGCTCGGGAACAAGCATTGCAGGATAAACTATAGATTGACTTGAAGATTTCTACTGCTTGAAACATATGAAAAAAATCTATGAAATAGTACAATTATAAAAAGAGTAATTTCCCTCTGTTTGGAATTAACCAACTCACAATTGTCTAGATTTGCATGTATCTAAATGCATTTATATACATGTGAATCTAGACAAATGTGAGTCAGTTTATTCCGGACAGAGGGAGTAACTAACAGTTCATGTCCCATCAAAAAAAGAAGCAAAGAATAACAGCAGACATATGTGCTAGCTATGTGTACCTTTTCCAGGGAGAGTAACCAGTTTTTACGGTCCCAGCAAAATGGTGGCCTTAGCTGCGTATTTTCAACCGTCAACACATCTATGCCTGTCTCATGGCTCTTCAGTTTTACTACATACTTATTCCCGACTCCACTAACTGGAACCTCCATAATAACACCAGGCCACCAGCTACCTTCATGCATTACCTCAACACGAGAAGATCGAGAAAATCTGTACTTACGAGCGGTGTGCGCCGGCCGAATATATTGAGAATCTAGAATCTCAGTGGCTAATGCCCCGTTGTTTCCAACATGCGTGTACTTCACTAAGAAATTTGTAGCACCAATCACTTTAAGGACATAAGCTGGACGCCAGGATTCACCAAAGCTTTTTTCGGACCGGCTCACTTCCACTTGGGTTCCCTCGTGAAACAAAGGTTGTCCATCGCCCTGCACAAAGAAACATCCAACAGCATTAGGAATCCTGTGTTTCTATTCTAAGGGCGCTCTTGTTTGTACTATTCACTTCATTTTTCAAACAGACGTCAAAAGAAAAACAAGTATATATGAGCACTTCAAATGCCAATTTCAGTTAACAAGCGAATTCCTCCGCATGCATGTGAGCATTTCAAATGCTGATTTGCAAACTTGGTTTTAACAAAAGCAAATAGCTAGTGAAACAATGTATATAGGTTGATCCTACAATACCTTAATTGATACTTCAAAAAGTGAGCCGGCCTGCACAACTGCATGGTCGATCTCAGTAGATTTAAGTGCATACAAATTCTACAGTACCATGGCGCTAAGGCAAGATTCCAACAAGGACTACATTTTTCGATAAGGGGGAAAAAAGCCCCAGCCTCTGCATCAATCGATGCATGCGGCCCTTTATTAATAACAAGGACTACATTTGTTGAGGAGACAAAGAGAAGTTATGAGCATGCAATGTTCTGAATCCGTTTCTAATATCACTTGTGAAGATAAGGTTGAACATACAGAGGTAGTGCTGACGCGCGCTGTTACAAATGTTGTAAGTGCAAAGCATTTGAACGTACACCGAAGAGTTTGCAGAAGAGAGGGATAGGGAGCCCGTGCACGTACTGCAACACAGTGCACTTACCAGTTGCGCAGCTGGGATCCAGCGGCCAGCTTGGAAGACGCGGTGCGGCCGCAGCGCGGAGGCTGGGAACTCCATCGTCTCCCGCGACGTGGGGAACGCGACCTGGTACACCGTCGGCGCGGCGCCGGCCAGAACGGCGGCGACCACGCCGGCCCACCACCCGTCGTTGTGGAGCGCCTCCACGGCCTCGTGGACCGCGAACTCCCGCCTCTCCTCCCGCGGCGGCCGCGGGCGCACGTCGGCAGCGGCCGCGGCCTCCTCGAGCGGGCCGCCGTCCTCGGCCACGAGCGTGGAGTAGAGCACCGTGTAGCCGCGGCCGCGGTGGCCGGTGACGGTGACCTCGTAGAAGGAGCCGGCGAAGCCGGGGTCGTCGCTGCTGCGCACCTCCGCCTCCGCGCCCACCGGCAGCATCGGCCCTGTCTCAGACGACTCCTCGTCCTCGTCCTCCGGCTCCGACTCCGACTCCTCCTCGTCTCAGGGAGTCGGAGGATGCTTGGGAAGGCGGACGCGCACCATTGGAGATAGGTGGTGGTGGTCGGAAGAAGCTAGCGTTTTGAGTGGGCAAGAAGGGTGGCGGAGGCGACGATGTGTCCTAGCTAGTTGTAGAGTGACTCACTCGACCCCAGAAAAGCGGCGACGCGTGGTGACCCGTTGGCAGTGACGCTCTTGTGCTCGGCCACGTAGTTTCTCTTTCAATTTCAACTTGGAATTTCTTTTCTTTATGAAACTTCCGTCGGCAATTCAGATTCGGTATATGTAAATAGTATTGTGATTTTGATCTACTAAACACGCAAGCTAAGGTTGGACTGAAAATATGTGACACG